>NC_057798.1:702326259-702695501 GCF_018294505.1 Triticum aestivum | reverse complement strand
GCTAGCAAAGTGCAAAGTAGCAGCCCCCCCCCCACACTTTTAAGTCAGCGGGCCAGAGAGGCATCTCACCAAGATTGATCATAGAACGGACCAAGAATAATCCACGTTGGTCGTACAACCTCTCTCTTATTGCTAGTCAAAGTGATGGTCGTCCATGCCACCCCAGATAGGATAGCTCACCAATAATCATGGAAGTAGCTAGCTAGTCCCCAAAGACAACCACTGTATGCGTGTGGCCAAAACATATGTATGGATAAAGTGTGTTTTTTAGTACATAATGGAACAACTTTGATTTGGCACCGTGATTTCGAACTAGAAATCCCCACACCGAGTGAGGGTTAGGTTGATGATGCATATGTATGTTACACCACACTTCAAGACGATGACGGGGATTCATGCATGCATGAGTGCATAGTATATGCGCTCAAACTTTAATTAGGTCTGAATCTCGCCATGACATATACTACGATAACACGAACCAAATGAAGAATCCGCCATGGTAACCTATCTTGTTGTCGGTCAAGGTGATCATGGATGTCCACGCGGGCGCACGAATATATAGGCTTGTCGCCGATAACCACGCGAGGGAGTGTACTGTTCGAAGACAACCACTACATGCATATGTATGGAGGTGATGCGTGCATGCATGTTTGAATACCATTTCACAACATTAATGTGGTGCGTGCGTCGAAAATCATACACTCTCCCTACATAGAGTGAGATCGGTTCATGATGTGTCGTTGTACTAGCCACTTCGACTCGATGGGAGGGATTCATGCATACACATGCATGCGTGTGTGCTCATATATATATACCGTATTTACAAGCAAAACAATAGCCCCCTCCTAAGTCAAATTAACCACTCTCATTATCTGGCAAAAGTAGTGATGGACCAAGTGGGCCCACAAATGGAAAGCATCGATATTGTTGATAACCGCTTAAGTGGGTGTGAGAGGGCCAAACATATGTTGAATATAATGCATAAAATGCACAACTTTGATGTTCCACACATGCCTCAAAAATCGTAAACCATGCACCCACACATAGAGTGAGGTTCATGAAGCGTACTACATATGATGGTCCCCTTCCCCTCTTCGACGCATACTATATGCTCCTATCGTAATACAACCCAAAAAGAATCCTCATCGATGGTGAAATTAATTAACCTCTCTCGATGTAGGTCAAAGTGATGCACATGCATTGACGATGGCCTCATGGAAGCATCACAAGTGAGTGTCCTAGCTAGGATAACCACCGCCTGCATGCATGTGGCGCAAAGAGGTGATGTGTGATGTTTGAATAGCCATTTTCACAATTTTGATGTGTCACGTGCCTCGGAAACCGAAAAGTCCCGACACTGAGTGAGGTGTACTTGTTCACGGACGCACACGTATTGTGTATATATATGCTAGTCCCCTCCCACCTCTTCGATGCATCTATATACCAATATAACACAAACAAAAAAGATTCTACCTTGCTGGTCAAATTAACCTCACTACTGGCTGTTCGTCAAAGTGATGGACGACCACCTCGTGGGCCCACAGAAAGCGTCATACGCGAGTATCGAGTGTCGTGTAGGACAACCATCGATTGCATGTGGCCAAAACATGTATGTATGAAAGGGTTGTGTAATGTTTTAAATTACGAATTCATGACTCTGATTGGCACCGACTTGCCTAACAAAACGGCCAACCTACACGGTGGCTCACAACTTGTAGTGTACTGCGAGCCACTCGCCACCCCCAGATGCACACACCCGCACACACACCACGAATCCACCGCAACTATGATGCATGTTAAATTAATTATCCCACGGTGGACATATATATGTTACCAAAGGAGGGACGTTTTTATTTTGAAAAAAATCAGAGATTATTAAGACATTTTAGTACATTAATTGATTGATTTTCTATGGGTATAATGTGCAAAAATCAAATTCGAGCTACATGCACACGTGACAGTGCACCTAAATGGATTGCAAAAACACATGTGTTTCACTGGGTGCATGTTTACTCCCCTTCCAACAAATTTCAAATAATGAGAATCTTGATTTTTAAATTCTAGTACATCCAAAACTTATTTGAACTTCCTGAAACTTATCATGTTGTCATATGGACACCAATACAAAGTTGCATTGTACTTTTTTTGGTTAAATTTGAGACCAGTTTTTATGTAATATTTGTCTAGTTACAAACAGGAGATTATTAATAATTGGGAACCAATATCCCAAATAGACTATTTATTCGAACTGTGAGCGTTAGACCAACAACGGATACGTGCCATGCTTCGATTAAGCAAAACATAAAGCGGCATCATTAATCATCCAAATAGAAAAACAATATACGTGCTGCCACGTGACCCGTGTACCGTGCAAGCAGGCGTGAGTTGACGGGACGCATGCGAGCAGTCCGCCGCGCAGGCAGACCGAGAGGCGTGCGTGCAGGTGTGTGAATTGATGGAGGCGTGCTCGCTGCGTAGTGTCATCGGGAGGCGTGCGAGTAGCTGTGTGAAACGACGGTAGGCATGCCAGCAGTCCGGTGCATAGACTCACCGGGAGGCGACCCATCGGTTTGACCGCCGCCCGCCTCTCTCCCACTACTCCATATTAATGGTGCGCCTGAGCGGCCGCACCCCCAATTCTCACCACACACACACAATCCCCTCTCTCCACTTGCATCCTTGATGCCACTCTCAGTCATCAAAACCATTAGTGTATGAGGATGCCGCCGAAGCGCCCCATCGGAGGGAGTGGCGATGCCAGGGCTACTAAAGCACCGGAGCACGGCATGGAGATGGAGACAGAGGTTGCCGTCATCGACGGCGTCGAGCTTCCACAGCCAGGCGGAGTTCTACACCAACTCTGGTGACGACTAGGGCGACGACTTTGACGACGATAGCCAACTGGTTAGTCATCTATACCCATTTATGCGTCAAATAGATCCCAGGGTTTCTTTGATTACTCCTGCCTCCCCCATTTTTGGAATATAAATCATATGGTTATGTTCTCCCAATCCATGAAATCTGAGTAAGTTTCATTAGATCCAGTAGTGTATTGATTGTTTGAATGGTACAAGTGATAAGTGATTAGTTGTTTCATTTGTGGAAATGATTTCTGCTAGTAATCTGACTAGGTTAGTGTTCGTGCTAATAGTTCCTAGCCAGGACTTGACAATTGATTTTGAATGACCTACATATGTTTGTGCCATTATTTTTTTCAAGATTCGTTTGTACATAGGCGAATATGCTTAAAAATCAAACCATAATCTCTGGATATGTATAAATAAATAGCCATAAATTCCTAATCCTACTTCACGACATATAATCATTGATTTGATGCCAATTTTTGCAACTGCCAAATCTTCGCTACAGATTAGTTTGTAACCATTAATTTGACGCCACATTTCTTACTATTTGTATAGGTGCTGTCTGTCGATGTGGACAACAACGATGAAGATGTCCAGAGGAGGTACAAGAGGCAAATCCTGAGGGAGCTTTATGCGGGAATGCATAATATACGTATTAGGACCTGGAACGGCAACTATCGATGCCCATTCTGCAACCACAAGCTTGATGACGCGTATCGAAGTGTTCTGGCGCATGCAAGAGGACGGGCCGTTGGCTCCTTCAAGAAGAAGTATGCTCGCAGGGTGGAGCACGGCGTGTACGCCGAGTACCTGGAGAAGCTTCGGGATCGTGCCGGCTTGTGAGATGAGATGTGGGATCAAACTATATATGTACGCTTGAGCATGCTTAATGACAGTTGAACTATGCTTGTGTACGTGTATGCTTATTATCTATGTCTGAATATGTTTAATCTATGTTTACTTATGTCTAACTGTGGGATTGATACGTCTCCAACATATCTATAATTTTTGATTGTTCCATGCTATTATATTACCCGTTTTGGATGTTTATGGGCTTTACTTTACACATTTATATCATTTTTGGGACTAACCTACTAACCAGAGGCCCAGCCCGTATTGCTGTTTTTTTTGCCTATTTCAGTATTTCGAAGAAAAAGAATATCAAACGGAGTCCAAACGGAATGAAACCTTTGGGAGCGTGATTTTTGGAACGAACGTGATCCAGAGGACTTGGAGTGCAAGCCAAGAGGCAGCCGAGGCGGCCACGAGGGTGGAGGGCGTGCCCAGCCCTACAAGGCTCCCCCTATCTCGTGGGCCTCCCGGGCGGCCACCGACCTACTTCTTCCTCCTATATATACCCACATACCCCGAAAACATCCAGGGAGCCAACGAAAAACAATTTTCACCGCCGTAACCTTCTGTATCCGTGAGATCCCATCTTGGAGCCTTCGTCGGCACTCCGCCGGAGGGGGAATCGTCCATGGAGGGCTTCTCCATCAACACTATAGCCCCTCCGATGTGTTGTGAGTAGTTTACCACAGACCTTCAGGTCCATAGTTATTAGCTAGATGGCTTCTTCTCTCTTTTTGGATCTCAATACCATGTTCTCCCCCTCTCTTGTGGAGATCTATTTGATGTAACTCTTTTTGTGGTGTGTTTGTCGAGATCCGATGAATTGTGGGTTTATGATCAAGTTTATCTATGAGAAATATTTGAATCTCCTTTGAATTATTTTATGTATGATTGAGTTATCTTTGCAAGTCTCTTCGAATTATCAGTTTGGTTTGGCCTACTAGATTGTTCTTTCTTGCAATGGGAGAAGTGCTTAGCTTTGGGTTCAATCTTGTGGTGTCCTTACCCAGTGACAATAGGGGTTGCAAGGCACGTATTGTATTGTTGCCATCGAGGATAAAAAGATGGGGTTTATGTCATATTGCATGAGTTTATCCCTCTACATCATGTCATCTTTCTTAATGTGTTACTCTATTCTTATGAACTTAATACTCTACATGCATGCTGGATAGCGGTCGATGTGTGGAGTAATAGTAGTAGATGCAGGCAGGAGTCGGTCTGCTTATCACGGACGTGATGCCTATATACATGATCATGCCTAGACAATCTCATAATTATTCGCTTTTCTATCAATTGCTCGACAGTAATTTTTTCACCCACCGTAATACTTATGCTATCTTGAGAGAAGCCACTAGTGAAACATATGGCCCCTGGGTCTATCTTTTATCATAGAAGCTTTCAATCTACTTTTATTTGCATATTTACTTTTCCTATCTATATTATAAAATACCAAAAATATATTTATCTTATCATACTATCTCTATCAGATCTCACTTTTGCAAGTGGCCGTGAAGGGTTTGACAACCCCTTTATTGCGTTGGTTGCGAGTTCTTTGTTTGTTTGTGTAGGTGCATGGGACTTTTGAGGAGCCTCCTACTGGATTGATACCTTGGTTCTTGAAAACTGAGGGAAATACTTACGCTACTATTGCTGCATGACCCTTTCCTCTTCAAGAAAACCAACGCAAGCTCAAGACGTAGCAAGAAGGATTTCTGGCGCTGTTGTCGGGGAGTTCTTCTCTCAAGTCAAGACATACCAAGTACCCATCACAAACTCATCTCCCTCGCATTACATTATTTGCCATTTGCCTCTCGTTTTCCTCTCCTCCACTTCACCTTCGCCGTTTTATTCGGCCTCCTTCCGTTCGATCTTGTGTTACATTGTACCTTCTTTTGTCTTGCATCTTCGCTTGCTAAAAGTTTATGGATCCTCATCCACTTGATAATCTCTTTAAGAGATCCAATTATGATGAACAAATTGCTAGTGAGTTGAGTGCACTAGATTATCTTTATGAGGTTTTGCTTGAAATTCATGAATCTGAAAATTGTGATGAAGAAATTTATGAAGAGATTCACGATAGCTTCTTGAATAAAAAGCATGCTTGCAATGATGTTATTATAAATTCTGTTGATGTCAATTGTGCTAATAATATGCAAAACCCTAAGCTTGGGGATGCTAGTTTTGCTAAGTCTACTACTTGTTGCAATTATCATTATTGGGGGTGATTCTTCTTATGATCTTGAAAATTTATTTAAGCCCCATGATGAATATGAGATTGATAACAATGTTTGCAATAATATTGAAAGTGGGTTTGGAAGAGTGTCAACTTTAGATCCCACATATTTGGAGAATGTTCAATCTTATGAAATTTTTGATAAAAGTGGGTTTGGAGAGGTCATGACTTTAGTTAATGTTAATCCCACTATTTTGGAAGAGTGTCAACTTTGCATGCGTGTGGATCGTGTTGAAAATATTTTATGTGATAGCTATTTTGTTTAATTTTCTTATGATCCCACATGTAATTATATGAGAGAGGAAAATGTGATTATAGAAATTTTCATGTTACTAAATTACCTCTCGTTGTGTTGAGATTGCTATTGTTTCTTTCCGCTTCCTTGCATATGGTAGTTTTTGCTTGCCTTGATAATTTGTTTGCTTATAAAATGCCTATGCATAGGAAGTACGTTAGACTTAAGTTTGTTTGTCACATGTTTTATGATGCTCTCTTTGTGCTTCAATTCTTGTCTTTCATGTGAGCATCATTGGAATCTCAATGCCTAGCTAGGGGCGTTAAACGATAGCGCTTGTTGGGAGGCAACCGAATTTTATTTTTGTTTTTTTGTTTTTGTTTCTGTTTAGTAATAAATTTTGCATCTACCTTCAGTTTAGATCTGTTTTTATGTTTTAATTAGTGTTTGTGCCAAATAGAACCTATAGGATAACCTATGGTGATAGTTAATTTGATTCTACTGAAAAACAGAAACTTTGCACGCACGAAATTAGTTTTGTAAAATCACAGAAACATGATTTAGCGTTGATTATTTTTTCTACAGATTAATAGACAAATTGTCCAAGACTTCCTATTTTGGTAGGGTTTTTAGAGTTCCAGAAGTTTGCGTTAGTTACAGATTGCTACAGACTGTTCTGTTTTTGACAGATTCTGTTTTTCATGTGTTGTTTGCTTATTTTGATGCATCTATGGCTAGTATTAAGTGGTATGAACCATAGAGAACTTGAAATACATTAGGTTTAACACCAATATAAATAAATAATGAGTTCATTACAGTAACTTATGTGGTGGTTTTGTTTTCTTTCACTAACGGAGCTTATGAGATTTCCTGTTGAGTTTTGTGTTGTGAAGTTCTCAAGTTTTGGGTAAAGATTTGATGGAGTATGGAATAAGGAGTGGCAAAAGCCTAAGCTTGGGGATGCCCATGGCACCCCAAGATATTCAAGAGTAGCCAAAAGCCTAAGCTTGGGGATGCCCCCGGAAGGCATCCCCTCTTTCATCTTCGTTCATTGGTAACTTTACTTGGAGCTATATTTTTATCGCCACATGATATGTGTGTTGCTTGGAGCGTCTTGTATGATATTAGTATTTGACTTTTAGTTTTCCACAATCATCTTTGCTGTACACACCTTTTGGGAGAAGCCCACTTGATTAGAATTTATTAGAATACTCTATGTGCTTCACTTATATCTTTTGAGCTAGATAGTTTTTGCTCTAATGCTTCACTTATATCTTTTAGAGTATGGCAGTGGCTTAATTTTGTAGAAATTGCTAGTCTCTCATGCTTCACTTATATTATTTTGAGAGTCTCTTAGAACAGCATGGTATTTGCTATGGTTATAAAATTGGTCCTAGAATGGTAGGCATCCAAGTTGGGTATAATAAAAACTATCATAGGAAGTGAATTGGATGCTATGATCAATTCGATACTTGATAATTGTTTTGAGATATGGAGGTAGTGATATTAAAGTCATGCTAGTTGGGTGATTATGAATTTAAAGAATGCTTGTGTTGAAGTTAGCAAGTCCCGTAGCATGCACGTATGGTTAAAGTTGTGTAACAAATTTGAAACATGAAGTGTCCTTGGATTGTGCATCCTTATGAGTGGCGGTCGGGGACAAGCGATGGTCTTTTCCTACCAATCTATCCCCCTAGGAGCACACGCGTAGTGCTTGGTTTTTGATGACTTCTAAATTTTTGCAATAAGTATATGAGTTCTTTTGACTAATGTTAAGTCCATGGATTATACACACCTTTACCTTTCCATCATTGCTAGCCTCTTCGGTACCGTGCATTGCCCTTTCTCATCTTGAGAGTTGGTGCAAACTTCGCCGGTGCATCCAAACCCCGTGATATGATACGCTCTATCACATATAAACATCCTTATATCTTCCTCAAAACTGCCACCATACCTACCTATTATGCCATTTCCATAGCCATTCCGAGATATATTGTCATGCAACTTTCCACCGTTCCGTTTATCATCATGACAAGCATTACTTTTGTCATATTGCCATTGCATGATCATGTAGTTGACATCGTATTTGTGGCAAAGCCACCATGCATAATTTTTCATACATGTCACTCTTGATTCATTGCACCATCCCGGTACACCATCGGAGGCATTCATATAGAGTCATATCTTGTTCTAGTTTCGAGTTGTAATTCATATGTTGTAAATCAATAAAAGTGTGATGATCATCATTATTAGAGCATCCCCCCCACCCGCCCCCCAAAAAGAAAGGCCAAAAAGAAAAAAAGAAAGGCCAAAGAAAAAAGAAAAAAAGAAAGGCCAAAAAAAAGAAAGGCCCAAAAAAATAAAAAGAAAAAAAGAAAATAAATAAAAAGGGGGCAATGTTACTATTTCTTTTCCACACTTGTGCTTCAAAGGAGCACCATGTTCTTCATATAGAGAGTCTCATATGTTGTCACTTTCATATACTAGTGGGAGTTTTTCATTATAGAAGTTGGCTTGTATATTCCTACGATGGGCTTCCTCAAAATGCCCTAGGTCTTCGTGAGCAAGCAAGTTGGATGCACACCCACTTAGTTTCTTTTGTTGAGCTTTCATTCATTTATAGCTCTAGTGCATCCGTTGCATGGCAATCCCTACTCCTCATGTTGACATCAATTGATGGGCATCTCCATAGCCCGTTGATTATCATCGTGAATGTGAGACTTTCTCATTTTTTGTCTTCTCCACACAATCCCCATCATCACATTCTATTCCACCCACAGTGCTATATCCATGGCTCACGCTCATGTATTGTATGAAAGTTGAAAAAGTTTGAGATTATTTAAGTACGAAACAATTGCTTGGCTTGTCATCGGGGGTGTAGAATTTGGGAGCATTTTTGTGTGACGAAAATGAAGCATAGCCTAGCTATATGATTTTGTAGGGATGAACTTTCTTTAGCCATGTTATTTTGAAAAGACATGATTACTTTGATTAGTATGCTTGAAGTATTACTATTTCTTATGTCAATATGAACTTTTATTTTGAATCATTTGGATCTGAACATTCATGCCACAATAAAGAAAATTACATTGAGAATATGCTAGGTAGCATTCCACATCAAAAATTCTGTTTTTATCATTTACCTACTCGAGGACGAGCAGGAATTAAGCTTTGGGATGCTTGATATGTCTCCAATGTATCTATAATTTTTGATTGTTCCATGCTATTATGTTACCCGTTTTGGATGTTTATGGGCTTTACTTTACACATTTATATCATTTTTGGTACTAACCTACCAACCGGAGGCCCAGCCCGTATTGCTGTTTTTTGCCTATTTCAGTATTTCAAAGAAAAGGAATATCAAATGGAGTCCAAATGGAATGAAACCTTCGGGAGCGTGCTTTTTGGAACGAACGTGATCCAGAGGACTTAGAGTGGAAGCCAAGAAGCATCCGAGGCGGCCACGAGGGTGGAGGGCACGCTCACCCCTAGAGGGCGCGCCCCTATCTCGTGGGCCCATCGGGCGGCCACCGACCTTCTTCTTCCTCCTATATATACCCACGTACCCCGAAAACATCCAGGGAGCCAACAAAAAACAATTTCCACCATCGTAACCTTCTGTATCCGCGAGATCCCATCTTAGAGCCTTAACCGGCGCTCCGCCGGAGGGGGAGTCGACCATGGAGGGCTTCTACATCAACACCATAGCCCCTCCTATGAGTTGTGAGTAGTTTACCACAGACCTTCGGGTCCATAGTTATTAGCTAGATGGCTTCTTCTCTCTCTTTGGATCTCAGTACCATGTTCTCCCCCTCTCTTGTGGAGATCTATTCGATGTAACTCTTTTTGAGGTGTGTTTGTCGAGATCCAATGAATTGTGGGTTTATGATCAAGTTTATCTATGAGAAATATTTGAATCTCCTATGAATTCTTTTATGTATGATTGATTTATCTTTGCAAGTCTCTTCGAATTATCAGTTTGGTTTGGCCTACTAGATTGATCTTTCTTGCAATGGGAGAAGTGCTTAGCTTTGGGTTCAATCTTGCGGTGTCCTTACCCAGTGACAATAGGGGTTGCAAGGCACGTATTGTGTTGTTGCCATCGAGGATAAAAAGATGGGGTTTATGTCATATTGCATGAGTTTATCCCTCTACATCATGTCATCTTTCTTAATGCGTTACTCTGTTCTTATGAACTTAATACTCTCGATGCATGCTGGATAGCGGTCGATGTGTGGAGTAATAGTAGTAGATGCAGGCAGGAGTCGGTCTACTTGTCACGGACGTGATGCCTATATACATGATCATGCCTAGATAATCTCATAATTATTCACTTTTCTATCAATTGCTCAACAGTAATTTGTTCACCCACCGTAATACTTATGCTATCTTGAGAGAAGCCACTAGTGAAACCTATGGCCCCCGGGTCTATATTTTATCATATAAGCTTTCAATCTACTTTTATTTGCATCTTTACTTTTCCTATCTATATTATAAAATACCAAAAATATATTTATCTTATCATACTATCTCTATCAGATCTCTCTTTTGAAAGTGGCCGTGAAGGGATTGACAACCCCTTTATTGCGTTGGTTGCCAGTTCTTTGTTTGTTTATGTAGGTGCGTGGGACTTTTGAGGAGCCTCCTACTCGATTGATACCTTGGTTCACAAAACCTGAGGGAAATACTTATGCTACTATTGCTGCATCACCCTTTCCTCTTCAAGGAAAACCAACGCAAGCTCAAGACGTAGCAGGGATATGGATGCAATCAGTTTGGTTGATAGAGTCTACCTCCGTTCTCGTTTATTGGTCCCCTTTTTAATTTGTGTTAAATGTTGACCAAAGATTTAACTGACAAAATGTTAGTGCAAGTCAGCAAAAATTATATCGTTGGATGCGTATTTGAACATAGTGTTCAATGATATAATTTTTGGTGACACGCATAAACATTTCTTAGTCAAATATTTGGTCGAAATTTGGTATAAATTACAGAGGGGACCAATAAACCAGGACAGAGGTAGTACGTCAATCACACATGGTTCCCAATATTGGAACCATGTGCAATGACTTTCATATTGCCTATTGCTTCAATCACACACGGTTCTCAAAATTGGAACCGTGTGCAATGGCTTTCTTTTTGCTTCTTGCGTCAATCACACAAGGTTTGGCTCTAGAAAATCGTTGCCTCCGAAATTCTTTGTGGGAGAGAAAACCCTCACCACCCAATTCAAAAAAGAAAAAAGAAAACCCCTGCCATCCCCACGTTGCAATAACCCTCACCCCCGCCCACCATGCCTCCGGTCCCAATTCACACCTGCACAAGCTCCTCCGCGTCTGTGTAGGGTAACGCAGCAGAAAACAAAAAATTTCCGACCTACGCACCAGCCCAGGACCACTATGGAGACTGCAAACATGGTTTGATCTTTTTCGTTACCGACTCGTAGCGCAGCGGGAATTAGAGTCGATGACGATCGACGGTGCAGATCCCCGCAGCTAGGATTTACAACCTCCCAACCGCGAGGATGTATACCCTCATCCGCCCCACGGACAGCCCTCCGGGAGGCGGTTGAACAGTCCCTCGAAAGGTGTCGCGGACAGCCCTTCGGGAGGACCCTCAAAACTCGGACGACCACTTGGACAGCCCTTCGGGAGGCATTCTCGAACTAAGACCGAAACTATGATCTCTCTACAGAGTAGCACACATGTGGTGTCATCTATCCAGCAGGGCTTCACCATCTAGAACTAGTTCCCACTGGAACCCAGAAAACCTTTCGGCTCTACGAAACTATTTTGCGGGGAGGGAGAGAGAAGCCAGATCATTGCATGGCACTTGTATGAGAGCAAGGGATGAGTGTGGAGAGTGCCTCTCCACCTCTATTTATAGGAAAACCCAAGGGGTACGGGCACATGAAAAACCCCAAAATGCCCACACTTTATGTCACACATAAAGGGCATAAAGGGCATAAAGGGATGTCAAGTGGAGCCCCATGTAGGAGCTGCACCCTCCAACATCCCACCTTCATGGGGCCCCCGCAAAGGGGGTTCCTTGATCCCCAAGTCCTTCTAGAAGCCTTTTGGGAACAACCCCAAAAGGTCGCTTTCCATAAATATCCCAAAAAGCACTTTCACTATTCAGGACGACATTTTTCAGTGTCCGGTCAAACTAAAAATATTTATGTGGGCTTAGAACATTTTCAGCGTCCGTTCAAACTGAAACCCTTTCCAATCAATGATCAACATCAGAGCCGTGGGCACCCATATTGACCCCTATACCCACACGAATGGATATTCGAGTGAACCTCTAGTTGTCGTGTGCTATTCCTGTTGCTTCGCAATATGTTACAAATACCCAAGGTGAGACATGTTGGCATTCCCGTGGATCAAAACTTGTCCACTATGCCAGTTACCTCGTTACCAGTATTGTTCTCTTTTCTTGTTACTGTGCTCTAGCATCCCGTGATCAAATCACAAAGTGTCTGGCTAGAAGATGATGGATACCGCAACACCGAGAGGGCCCAGAGATATCTCACCATCGTCGCAGGAGCAAATCCCAATCTTGAGCTATCAAGTTACTTGACATACTTTTCCATGAACCCATAAGCTGCCGTAATAGACACCCATTTACGGATGATGTTTAACAAACCCCAAAGTTCATGAAGCAAGCATGAAGAAACTAAATAATCTCATGGTCTAAGGAATCATGCAAACATTAACCATCTCTGTGTTATTTACCATTAACTTGTGACGAATGAATCTCATAACATAACATCAAACCGGGTCAATTCAACACAAATGTTCTCTTAACATTGTGCCCTGAAAGTTGTTGGCATGGACATGCCCATGATTGGGAAAACATAATCATCATGCAACACTTGAGCTAGTCTTAGAGGCATGACTAGGAATACATTTTACCATTTATTATTCCACACGTGCACATGGGTTTTCCCAGAGCCTTTATGGATATACGGGCTCGGGAACCACAACAGTTATAGCATGGAACATAAACATAATTATGAACATGGAGATAAATAATAGCATTTATTATTGCCTCTAGGGCATATCTCCTACAGTCTATGCATGGCACCTCCTACCGTGACGGTAACCACTTAGCTCGACGCCTGCCGCCACCACCAGGCTGCCGGCAAACCTCACCGCGTTTCGCCACTTCTGCTTGCCGCCGCCTATCGCCATCAACTTTCTCAACACTGCTCACGGTCGACCTAGCTCTGCTCGGTTGGGGAATCTGCCGTACTGAGGGTTTTTTCTCATGGACGACAAGGTAACTAATTTAATGAGATATTTTCTCATCTCTCATCCCAGTTCATCTGCCTCCTTTAATCACCTGGCGGAAATCACCGTGAATTCATTTTTATTCGTGCTGACTTGAGGGTATTCTTTCATTCATAGAGTGTATAGTGCGCCGACACATCATGACCTTGCGACCTCCGCCAGAGATTCCATGTCACCGTACCAGATGACTTGAGCATGTGCGCGGTATGTTCAATCTCACCCTAAATCGATTGGCATGGCCTATTTTCCCGAAGATATTCTAAATATTGCTACATTTGGATAAAAGATGCCACATGCACCATATACGTCAAAGGGGATTTCCCCCTCTTCTTTCTATATTAGGCAAACTAATGATGTATTGTTCTTTCAATTACTATCATATTTCCATGACATCATGTTTACCCTATCTGCTTAATTATAGATTTTTGTCCTTCGATTTCAACTGCTGTACAGTTCTTCCAATTTGGGCCCATATTTGCATGTTACCATGTTTTCTTTAACAATCCTACCATTTTCTACAGCGCATCCCTTGCTATGCAACAGATTATGTAGTGCACAATTTTTCCCTTTACATAGATCAAGGCTGCACGGATGTCATACTGCACACAAACCATGGATTTACAATCGTTGCTACTGTATTACTTGATGAATGTGGTGACTCCTATTTTGGCATTGGCTTTTGGAAAGAAATTTCTAAGTTATATGTACTGAAAGATGGCACTAAAATTGGACTGCACATAAAAGGACCTGGTCATGAGATATATGATAACTTCCCCGACAAAATCATCTGTCCCGAGTTTGTTCGAAGTAAGTTTTCTTTTCAACTATCTGCATGTTGACTTACCCAGCAATGTTAAATGAATTGTGTAGTATTTAAGCAACCAATTGTTATTCTCTTTTCTTACTATATTCCTACCTAATAACTTCTAGTTACCAATACACTTTTCTATTGCGTGGTTTTAACTAAATATTCCCTGTACTTTCATTTCTATCAGAAAGCGCCGCTGACAAGGAGACTCCGGAGGTGCAGAACAGGCCTGCCAACAAGCGGAGGTGGGGCAAGCTAGAACTGCAAGCGACTCCAGCAGGCATAGACTTCATCAGCAGCCTCCCCGATGATATGTTGACAGTCATCATCTCCCTCCTCCCAATCAAATGAGGGGCACAGAAAACCATCCTTTCCCGGCGATGGCGCCCCCTATGGAACTTCGCCCCTCTCAACCTCATTGACACCCACGAGCTCTGCCATGGCTATCGCAAAAGCTTGGATGCGTTCTCCAAGATCCTTGGCAGTCACCCTGGCCCAACCAGAGGCCTTAGAATGGGCAAGTTCCGTTCCAACGGCAGGGACCGAGCCAAGCTTGATGACTGGTTCGGATCCCCTTCCCTAGATCAGCTCGAGGAGCTCACTTTTGATGATGGGCATGTGCGCTCGCTGCCAACGTCCATGCTCTGCCTCGCGCCCACGCTGCCCGCCGCCAAGTTCAGGAATTGTCGCCCCCCCCTTAATGACGCGCCCACTCTTATTCTACCACGATTGAAGCACCTCGAGCTCTATCTGCCTCTCAAACGGTGACATGGAGCGCCTGCTTCGTGGCTGTACTGCACTCGAGAACCTTCGTCTTCAGGTGATCAATGGGTTGAGTACATTCCACATCACCTTCATGACTCTCCGGACTATTTATGTGCGTTGCTGGTTCAGCAGGAAGACATCACAAGATGTGTACCACGGTATGGTCGCTGAGGACACACCTGCACTTGAGAGATTACTTGTACTTGATCAAGTAGGCCCAACAAGAATCAATGTCATTTCTGCGCCGAAATTGACAGTGCTGGGCTACTCGTCTGACCAATACTCCGAACTTGTTATTGGATCCACACCCATTCAGGTACAACAGTGGCCTTCTACTTCCCCTTATACAAATTAACATTATTTCTAATTTTGAAGATGTTTGTTCGTCTGTCATTCAGAAAATGATTCCGACAGGCCTGACCGCGAAACTGCGCACAGTGAAGGTCTTGGCACGAGAATCTATCGGGCCCAACCTGGAGCAAGTTGTCACTTTCCTGAGATGCTTTCCGTGCCTGGAGAAGCTATATATCGAGGTGATGTTCCTTTCCTGTTAAATGCTAACCATAAGGGAGTTCAATTTGTGACACCTTTTTCAAAGTTTACAATGACAATGTACTATGATTTCTGAAGGATTTTTTTGGAGGATTTATGTACATACATGTCTACTTTTCCAAGTTTACAATGACAATGCTTGATCCATATGGTTACAGTCCATATGCATTTCTCCTTTGGATTCATCTGTACTAGTTTTCTTAGGGAACTTTTCATCCACTCCAACATCTTGTGAAGATGGAAGACGGCATATTAATGCCCATGTTAATCATGTCAGATCGAAGATGGCATGTTAGTACATATTACAAATCCTGCAAACCAAATAGGCCTGTAGTAGTGTTCAAAACTGCACCTAGGCACTAACACATTTTCTTCTTTTGTAGATGAGATTAGGCCCAGTGGTGGATAATGTGATACAATATAACAACCACGTCGAATGCCTAGATCTGCATCTCTCAGAAATTACTTTGAACTCCTACCGAGGGACCTTACCGGAGATTATATTCGCCAAGTTCTTTGTTGTCAGAGCAAGGGTGTTGAAGGTAATGAGGTTTGCCCTACATATATTTCAGAAAAATGAATGGTTTGTTGATCAGCGCCGGCGCCTGCGGCAGAATGGAATAGGCTCCAAAAATGCTGAATTTCATTTTGGAACTTCAGATGACAGAGTAATCGGAACTCATCGTGGCAACCCCATACATGACTTCTCAGTGGATGACCCCTTTGCAAACACTGTGAGGTTTTGACACCAGACTTAGAAGTGGTAATATTAGTTTGAACCTCTCTGATATCCATGTTCAGCGGATCAGCGCAAGCTTTTGCAGCCGATGAGCTGAATTTCATTTCTAATATCAATTTGAACCTTGTAATCTACGAATTTGAGCCATATAACTCTCGAATTTGAACCTTGTAATCTTTCAAGCCTTTGAGGTACAATCATTGAAATGGCATTGTATGAGACTCGTATATTGGTAGCACTATTTTGAACTTAATATGCAATGGTCTTAGATTTGATTTTATTAACCATTCTCGAATCTGTTTACCTTGTTGATCTCACAACACACGATTTGTATAGCTAACTGGAGTACGATCTTCGAAATTATTTCACACAGTTGGTTTCTTCCATCGTGTGTGCTGTAGAGTGTAGAATTAATTATCGCATTCGAGTGTCCATCATCACCCTTCTGTGTAACTTTGACCTCATCACCCACCGGTAAACTTACGACCGAAGTCATTCCTCACACTTCGTCTTTACAAAGCTTTTTGCCAATAAATGCCCATGATTTTTCCCTCTTCTAGCCGACGCGTGGCAAACCAATCCGGGCGGGAAGCTTGCACGGTAAACTGCGAAGTAGCGCGGGAACAGGCTCACCGAGGATACATTTGGCGCCTCTTCGAGCCCACGCGTGGTTAAACTATGGTGTGATACGTCTCCAACGTATCTATAATTTTCGATTGTTCCATGCTATTATATTATCTGTTTTGAATGATTATGAGCTTTATTATACACTTTTATATCATTTTTGGGACTAACCTACTAACCGGAGGCCCAGCCCATATTGTTGTTTTATTGCCTGTTTCAGTATTTTGAAGAAAATGAATATTAAACGGAGTCCAAACGGAATGAAACCTTCGGCAACGTGATTTTTTGGAAGAATATCATCCCGGAGATGTGGAGTTCAAGTCAGAAGATACTCAAGGACTCCACGAGATAGGAGGGCGCCCCCCCCCCTGTAGGGCGCGCCCCCTGTCTTGTGGGCCCCTCGAGCACCTCCTAACCGACTTCTTTCGCCTATATAGTCCCACGTACCCTAAAAACATATACGGAGAAGATAGATCGGGAGTTCCGCCGTCGCAAGCCTCTGTAGCCACCAAAAACCTCTCGGGAGCCCTTCCCGGCACCCTGCCAGAGGGGGGATCTTTCACCGGTGGCCATCTTCATCATCCCGGCGCTCTCCATGATGAGGAGGGAGTAGTTCACCCTTAGGGCTGAGGGTATGTACCTGTAGCTATATGTTTGATCTCTCTCTCTCTCTCTCTCTCTCTCGTGTTCTCTCTCGTGTTCCCTCTATGGCACGATCTTGATGTATCCCGAGCTTTGCTATTGTAGTTGGATCTTATGATGTTTCTCCTCCTCTACTCTCTTGTGATGAATTGAGTTTCCCCTTTGAAGTTATCTTATCGGATTGAGTCTTTTATGAGAACACTTGATGTATGTCTTGCCGTGTTTATCTGTGGTGACAATGGGATATCATGTGCCTCTTGATGTATGTTTTGGTGACCAACTTGCGGGTTCCGCCCATGAACCTATGCATATGGGTTGGCACACGTTCTTGACTCTCCGGTAGAAACTTTGGGGCACTCTTTGAAGTACTTTGTGTTGGTTGGATGAATCTGAGATTGTGTGATGCATATCGTATAATCATGCCCACAGATACTTGAGGTGACAATGGAGTATCTAGGTGACATTAGGGTTTTGGTTGATTTGTGTCTTAAGGTGTTATTCTAGTACGAACTCTTTTATAGATCGATCCGAAAGAATAACTTTGAGGTGGTTTCGTACCCTACCATAATCTCTATGTTTGTTCTCCGCTATTAGTTGCTTTGGAGTGACTCCTTGTTGCATGTTGAGGGCTTGTCATATGATCTATCTATGTTATTATTATTGAGAGAACTTGCACTAGTGAAAGTATGAACCCTAGGCCTTGTTTCCTACCATTGCAATACCGTTTACGCTCACTTTTACCATTAGTTACCTTGCTGTTTTTATAATTTCAGATTACAATTACCTTTATCTACTATCTATTTTGCACTTGTATCACCATCTCTTCGCCAAACTAGTGCACCTATACAATTTACCATTGTATTGGGTGTGTTGGGGACACAAGAGACTCTTTGTTATTTGGTTGCAGGGTTGCTTGAGAGAGACCATCTTCATCCTACGCCTCCTATGGATTGATAAACCTTAGGTCATCCACTTGAGGGAAATTTGCTACTATCCTACAAACCTGTGCACTTACAGGCCCAACAACGTCTACAAGAATAAGGTTGTGTAGTAGACATCAAGCTCTTTTCTGGCACCGTTACCGGGGAGGTGAGTGCTTGAAGGTATATATTTAGATCTTGCAATCGAGTCTTTTAGCTTCTTGTTTTATCACTAGTTTAGTTTGTAAAAGAAAATCACAAAAAAATGGAGTTAAGTTTGTCTCATACGCTTCGTCTTTTTAATATCTTCCGTGAGAATGATGGAAGGGAAAATTGTGCTCAAGTGCTAGAAGAAGAATGCATTAGAATATTTGGTACTATAACTTTGTATGATGAGCATGATTGGAATGTTGTTAGTATGAATTCCTTGATTATCCATGATGCTAATGATATGCAAAGCCACAAGCTTGGGGAAGCTATGTTTGATGAATATGATCTTTTTTGTCCCCCAAGTTTTGATGAGAATATTTTTTATGATGAAAGCATGCCTCCTATTTATGATGATTATATTGATGAAAGTGGGTTTGGAGGAGTGTCAACTTTATTTAGTGATGATTCCACTATTTCGGAAGAGGTTCCAATTGATTATGAGAACAAAGTTGCTATCTATGATTATTGTGATGACTTGTATGCTATAAATAATAATGATAACCATGAAACGTTTCATCATGATTTTAGTTTTCAATTGGATTATGCCTCACATGATAATTATTTTTTTGAGTTTGCTCCCACTACTATTCATGAGATGAATTTTGCTTATGAAAGAATGCTTTAGGTGCTGGTTATATTGTTGAATTCATTCATGATGCTACTGAAAATTATTATGAGGGAGGAACTTACGCTTGTAGGAATTGCAATAATATCAAGTTTCCTCTCTATGTGCTTAAAGTTTTGAAGCTATGCTTGTTTTACCTTCCTTTGCTAGTTGATTATTGTTCCCATAAGTTATTTTCTCACAAAATCCCTATGCATAGGAAGTGGGTTAGGCTTAAATGTGCTACTCATATGCTTCATGATGCTCCCGTTATGTTTCAATTTTTATCTTTTATGTGAGCATCATTGCCATCATCATGCCTAGCTAAAAATGCATTAAAAAAGCGCTTGTTGGGAGACAACCCAATATTTACCCTTACTGTTTTTGTGTGTCCACATGATTATGCTACTGTATTAATCATGTTTTATAGCTTTTATTTCAATAAAGTGCCAAGTAGAACCTTTGGGAAGACTTGGGTGAAGTTTATATGATCTTGCTGTGAAAAACAGAAACTTTAGCGCTCACGAGAATAGCTGCCATTTTTTTACTGGAGAGTGCTTTTAGGTTGATTCTTTTTTTAAGATGATTAATAGACAAATTGCTCAGGTCCAGCGATGTATTTTATAATTTTTGGGGTTCCAGAAGTACACGTTTGAGACAGATTACTACAGACTGTTATGTTTTTGACAGATTCTATTTTCATTGTGTTGTTTGCTTATTTTGATGAATCTATGGCTAGTATTAATTGGTATGAAACATAGAGAAGTTGAAATACAGTAGGTTTAACACCAATATGAATAAAGAATGAGTTCATTACAGTACCTAAGTGGTGGTTTTACTTTCTTATACTAACGGAGCTTACGAGTTTTGTGTTGAGTTTTGTGTGGTTGAAGTTTTCAAGTTTTGGGTAAAGATTCAATGGACTATGGAATAAGGAGTGGCAAGAGCCTAATCTTGGGGATTCCCAAGGCATCCCAAGGTAATATACAAGGACAACCAAGAGCCTAAGCTCGGGGATGCCCCGGAAGGCATCCCCTCTTTTGTCTTCATTCATCAGTAACTTTACTTGGAGCTATATTTTTATTCACCACATGATATGTGTTTTGCTTGGAGCATCATTTTATTTTGTCAGTGTTTGCTTGATGTTAGTTAGAATAATGTTTTGCATCTTTAGTTTCAATAAAAATGTCAAGGATAGCCTTTGCCATGCTTATTTTGCTAGTATACATGTTGCTGTTTGAAAACAGAAAGTTTACCGCTGTTGCAAAAATTCCCTAGAAAAGTAAGGAATGGTATAATGTTGAATCTTTTTGCATACTGAGCTATGATAAATGAATTACAGTGGGAATTTTAGTTCATAATTTTTGGAGTCAGGGAAGTATTGTTACTCTTGCATTCTTTACAGACTGTACTATTTTGGCAGATTGCTGTTATAGTTGCATTGTTTGCATATGTTTGCTTGTTTAATGATTCTATTTGAGGATAGGAGTATTAAATATGCAGAGGAATTTAGTATTCAATATTGAATAATAATGTTAGTGATTTGTTACAGTAGAAGATGATATGGTTTTGCATTGGTTTATACTAATCTATCTCACGAGTTCTTTTTGAGTTTGTTGTGAATGAAGCTTTTAATAAAAAGAGAAACCATGATATGAGAAGAATTAAGGAGACACAAAAGTTCCAGCTTGGGGATGCCCAAGGCACCCCAAGATAATATTTCAAGAAGTCTCAAGCAACTAAGCTTGGGGATGCCTCGGTAGGCATCCCACCTTTCTTCTTCGGAACTATCGGTTAGTATCTGTTGAGCCTAAGTTTTTGCTTCTTCACATGAGTTGTGCTATCCTTGCATTATCATTTTATTTTGCTTTGCTTTCTGTTTGAATAAGATACCAAGATCTGAAATTATTTAATGAGAGAGAGTCTTTGCATAGTTGCATAATTATTTAGCTACTCATTCATCTTCACTTATATCTTGTTGGAGTAGTTTGTCGTTTGCTCTAGTGCTTCACTTATATCATTTAGAGCACGGCGGTGGTTCTATTTTGTAGAAATTAATGAACTCTCATGCTTCACTTATATTATTTTGAGAGTCTTAAACGGCATGGTAATTTGAATGAAAACTTTCATAGGAAGTGAATTCGATGCTATGATCAATTTGATACTTGATAATTGTTTTGAGATATGGAGGTAGTGATATTAGAGTCATGCTAGTTGAGGTGATTATTAAAAATACTTGTGTTAAGGGTTGTGATTCTTGTATCATGCACGTATGGTGAACCGCTTTGTGATGAAGTTGGAGAACAATTTTATTTATTGATTGTCTTCCTTATGAGTGGCGGTCGGGGACGAGCGATGGTCTTTTCCTACCAATCTATCCCCCTAGGAGCACGCGCGTAGTGCTTTGGTTTTTGATGAATTCTAAATTTTTGCAACAAGTGCATGAGTTCTTTTGATTAATGTTGAGTCCATGGATTATACGCACCCTTTCACCCTTCCATTATTGCTAGCCTCTCTTGTGCCGCGCAACTTTCTCCGGTACCGTACACCCACCATATACCTTCCTCAAAACAGCCACCATACCTACCTATTATGGCATTCCCATAGCCATTCCGAGATATATTGCCATGCAACTATCCACCGTTCCATTCATTATCATTATGACACACATTACTTTTGTCATATTGCTTTTTGCATGATCATGTAGTTAACATCGTATTTGTGGCAAGGCCACCTTCATAATCTTCATACATGTCGCTCTAGATTCATTGCATATCCCGGTACACCACCAGAGGCATTCATATAGAGTCATATCTTGTTCTAGCTTTGAGTTGCAAATCCATAAAAGTGTGATGATCTTCATTATTAAGAGCATTGTCCTAGTGAGGAAAGGATGATGAAGACTATGATTCCCCCACAAGTCGGGATGAGACTTTGGACTTTACAAAAAGAAAAAAAAGAAAAAAAAAGAGAAAGGCCAAAAAAAGGGAAGGCCAAAGAAAAAAAAGGAAGAAAGAAAAAAAAGAGAAAAAAAATAAAAAAAATAAAATGAGAGAAAAAGAGAGAAGGGACAATGCTACTATCTCTTTTTCCACACTTGTGCTTCAAAATAGCACCATGATATTCATGATGGAGAGTCTCATATGTTGTCGCTTTCATATACTAGTGGGAATTTTCCATTATAGAACTTGGCTTGTATATTCCAATGACGGGCTTCCTCAAAATGCCCTAGGTCTTCGTGAGCAAGCAAGTTGGATGCACACCCACTAGTTTTCTTTGGTTGAGCTTTCATATATTTATAGCTCTAGTGCATCCGTTGCATGGCAATCCCTACTCACTCACATTGATATCTATTAATGGGCATCTCCATAGCCCGTTGATACACCTAGTTGATTTGAGACTATCTTCTCCTTTTTGTCTTCTCCACAATCACCATCCTATTCCACATATAGTGCTATGTCCATGGCTCACGCTCATGTATTGCATGAAAGTTGAAAGAGTTTGAGATTATTAAAGTATGAAACAATTGCTTGGCTTGTCATCGGGGTTGTGCATGATTAAATACTTTGTGTGATGAAGATAGAGCAACAGCCAGACTATATGATTTTGTAGGGATAACTTTCTTTGGCCATGTTATTTTGAGAAGACATGATTACTTTGATTATTATGCTTGAAGTGTTACTATTTCTTTTATCAATATGAACTTTTATTTTGAATCATTTGGATCTGAACATTCATGCCACAATAAAGAGAAATTACATTGAGAATCATGCTTGGTAGCATTCCACATCAAAAATTCTGTTTTTATCATTTACCTACTCGAGGACGAGCAGGAATTAAGCTTGGGGATGCTTGATACATCTCCAACGTATCTATAATTTTTGATTGTTCCATGCTATTATATTATCTGTTTTGAATGATTATGGGCTTTATTATACACTTTTATATCATTTTTGGGACTAACCTACTAACCGGAGGCCCAGCCCATATTGCTGTTTTATCTTGAAGAAAAGGAATATCAAACGGAGTCCAAACGGAATGAAACCTTCGGCAACGTGATTTTTTGGAAGAATATCATCCTGGAGATGTGGACTTCAAGTCAGAAGATACTTGAGGACTACACGAGATAGGAGGGCGCTCCCCCCTGTAGGGCGCGTCCCCTATCTCGTGGGCCCCTCGAGCACCTCCTGACCGACTTCTTTCGCCTATATAGTCCCACGTACCCTAAAAACATCCACGGAGAGGATAGATCAGGAGTTCCGCCGCCGCAAGCCTCTGTAGCCACCAAAAACCTCTTGGGAGCCCTTCCCGGCACCCTGCCGGAGAGGGGATCCTTCACCGGTGGCCATCTTCATCATCCCGACGCTCTTCATGACGAGGAGGGAGTAGTTCACCCTCGGGGCTAAGGGTATGTACCAGTAGCTATGTGTTTGATCTCTCTCTCTCTCTCTCTCTCTCGTGTTCTCTCTCGTGTTCCCTCTATGGCACGATCTTGATGTATCCTAAGCTTTGCTATTGTAGTTGGATCTTATGATGTTTCTCCCCCTCTACTCTCTTGTGATGAATTAAGTTTCCCCTTTGAAGTTATCTTATCGGATTGAGTCTTTTATGAGAACACTTGATGTATGTCTTGCCGTGTTTATCTGTGGTGACAATGGGATATCATGTGCCTCTTGATGTATGTTTTGGTGACCAACTTGCGGGTTCCGCCCATGAACCTATGCATAGGGGTTGGCACACGTTCTTGACTCTCCGGTAGAAACTTTGGGGCACTCTTTGAAGTACTTTGTGTTGGTTGGATGAATCTGAGATTGTGTGATGCATATCCTATAATCATGCCCACGGATACTTGAGGTGACAATGGAGTATCTAGGTGACATTAGGGTTTTGGTTGATTTGTGTCTTAAGGTGTTATTCTAGTACGAACTCTTTTATAGATCGATCCGAAAGAATAACTTTGAGGTGGTTTCGTACCCTACCATAATCTCTACGTTTGTTCTCCGCTATTAGTTGCTTTGGAGTGACTCTTTGTTGCATGTTGAGGGCTTGTCATATGATCTATCTATGTTATTATTATTGAGAGAATTTGCACTAGTGAAAGTATGAACCCTAGGCCTTGTTTCCTACCATTGCAATACCGTTTACGCTCACTTTTACCATTAGTTACCTTGCTGTTTTTATAATTTCAGATTACAATTACCTTTATCTACTATCTATTTTGCACTTGTATCACCATCTCTTCGCCAAACTAGTGCACCTATACAATTTACCATTGTATTGGATGTGTTGGGGACACAAGAGACTCTTTGTTATTTGGTTGTAGGGTTGCTTGAGAGAGACCATCTTCATCGTATGCCTCCTACGGATTGATAAACCTTAGGTCATCCACTTGAGGGAAATTTGCTACTATCCTACAAACTTGTGTACTTGCAGGCCCAACAACGTCTACAAGAAGAAGGTTGTGTAGTAGACATCACGGTGCGGTGCTGTCAAGCGTGCACTGGAATCCTCACTGTGGTGCGGTGTTGTCAAGCGTGCACTGGAATCCTCCACTATGAACGTCGTGACAAGACGTGAAGATTACAGGCCGACTGGCCCCCATTTGTTACATCGACTATTTAACCCTTGTGTCCCTTCAACCTTTCGATCGCGCCCCACCATTGCAATAAGCACGCCCACCAAAGGCACATCTTCAAAGACTGTGGCCACTCTTGATCAACCCACTCCAAGTAAGAACACTTCCGTTCATCCTATAATATTTAAAACTAGATCAGTAACAATTGTAGGGAAAATGGGTTTATAGCAACATAGAAAATCTCCCATACTTATTTTGAAAAACTAAAGAAATAGGTTAATTATGACATATCTTCTCAGAAAGATCAATGTGCAAATGAATTAATTGCTACTAAGACAACAACCAAATTCTGAAACATCAGAAGCTATAATTAACTACAACAACACTACAAGTTCTTACTCATGCACTATAAATAACAAATTGAACATTTTAAG
This sequence comes from Triticum aestivum, assembly GCF_018294505.1. Taxonomy (NCBI): domain Eukaryota; kingdom Viridiplantae; phylum Streptophyta; class Magnoliopsida; order Poales; family Poaceae; genus Triticum; species Triticum aestivum. The sequence goes on along the minus strand of NC_057798.1, from coordinate 702,670,152 downwards.
ATGAAGGTAAATATAACTGCAATAACATAGCGACAGTGTTTGGATGACAACAAATTTATACTAACAGGTGTGTACATGCACAAATTTAGTAACATAGAACTAATAGCACTAAGGCATCCACTATGTATGCCAAAACCGGTGTAAAGACCACTGTTGCTACATCTCGCGCCGGTGCCCTGCATTGGCGAGCCGATGCAGCGAAAAGAAAACCAGGGACCCGAACTCCGGAGCACCTAGTTGCTCCGACGCCTAGTTCTGTCGTTCCATAAAGATTTAGTATTTTACTGCTTGGCTACTCGGATGTTTGGACAAGTTGGCTCCACAAACTGCTGAAGCGGTGCCAAATAATTTTCTAATGGCACCGCTGATGAGATGGCAACATTTTTAGATACTAGGTACAAACTATGACACTATCTTAGGATGCATTTGGTTGAAGGTGTGGTATGAACGGGTTGGGACCGTGACAGTGTCAGAATCATATCTAACAAATGATTTGTAACAACGAAAGATGATCTAACCTTCTCTGCACATGCCAGAAACTTCCTCCCACTGTCCACAGATTCAAACGCAACTAGCTTCACACATGGAGATTGATGGTGACAACAAAAAGACAGATCTTCGGCCACCCCGCTCCATTCGTTGCAACTGATGGTCCTAGCGAACTACAAGAGGAAGAATGACTCAAATCGACCAACGGGTAAAAATCCTTCATTCCAAGTCATAGCCCGAGAGAGAGAAGAGAGACATACCCGGGGGGTGAAGGAGTCATCGGAGGAGGAGGAACCGCTGGAGAGGTCTTTGAAGAAGACCATGGCGACCCCGGCGGTAGGATGCAAGACGATGAGAGCGAGGAAGCAAGCGAGGAAGCAAGCGAGGAAGCGGCTATAGCTTAGGAAGGAAGGAAGGGGAAACAGGGAAAAATGTGACTTGTGGTCGGGGAGAAAAGGGAATGGGGAGGGGGGAGGGTAGATATTTTGGCGGTAGGCCAAAAAATTTGAAATGTGGAGGGAAACTTTGTGGCAGTGCCGCCGGACACCATTCACTTTGAACAATAGTGTGCATCGCAAACGATTCTTCTGCTTAACACGCATTGGATGAGTTTGATAATTGAAATTTTGGTGGAAATTTCCCCATGTATGTCATTGCATAATTTAACATCGCTTGCTAATTTAGGCACACAAAAGAGCGTACAACACACATAACAGACTTACTAAAATCGAGCAATTTTAGTAATTAAACAGAGATAGTTCACCTAAACAATGCTCTAACAAAAGACCAGCATTAAAAACAAATCCTAAGTATGAATAATTTTAACAAATTCGCCGCCGCGCCGGCCTATGCATCGCCGGTATGAGATGAGACGCCGATGACTTGTCATGGTGACATGCCACCGTTGGTGGACTCTGCATCCCCCTGCTAAAGTCAACCGCATCCTCGTCCTCGTCTCGTCCTCGGCACCGCCCTCAAGGTTGTAGTACTCATAGTAGTGGCTACGCTAGAGCTCGCGTTGGTACTCCACTGCTGATTCCTCGACGGACAGACTCTTCTCTACCTCGACCTGGGCCACACGCAACTCCTCCTCCCGACGCTCCTCGATCTCCGCCACCTCCTGTATCTCCAGCTCCCGCTCGACGACCTCATGAGGAAGCAGGTGCTCCACGGCCACCGCCTCCTTTTCGGACGTGGGTTGCATGCTGGATTCCGAGGTGGCCTGGAATATCTTGGCGTGGATGGCCTTGACCCGTGCCAAGGCGACATTGGCGGCATGGACGGTAGCTCGAGAACTCTTGGCGTTTGCAGCCGCCATCGCAGCAGTAGCTGCAGCTGTCTCGGCTGCTGCAGCTGCCCTGTCGGCTACTGCAGATGCCCTGTCGGCTGAAGCGGTCGTGCTCAATGCGGATGCGGCGACACTCTCGGCGTAGGCGGCCGCACTCTCGGTGCAGGCGGCGGCGTTCGGGGTGGGGGTGGGGGTGGGGACGCGTCCATCGTACGGGCCTTCACGAAGCGTTTCCACGGTGTCATCTTTGCAAGAAGGCGGTGAGGGAATGGGGATCGGGATTTTTGGATTCGGGGGTTGCCGACACTGGAGCAGACGAGCCGTTGAAGCTTAAGTAGGAAGACTTAAATAGACCTAGAAATTTTCATCGCAAACGATTCATACAAAACAATGTTGTGTGATGTTGTAGATATTTTTTATTAGCTGTGAAAGACAAATTTGGAGTAAAACGACAACAGATGGTGTTTTAAATGTACAAGAAAATTGGTAGTATTAATACAACTGTCATGTTAAATTTTGGAAAATTTCAGGGGTCATTTGTCCTTTTAAGACATTTAATTGATTTTCTAGCCATTTAAAGATTGTAATTGAAATTTGAACTCCATGTACATGCAGCAGCTAACCAAAATGGTTTGAAAAGTCATATTTTGTGTACTTGTGTGTGATTTAATTCAATGTGCAGTAAATTGGAAGGAATTTTCAAACATATTGGTCTAACAGCTATGACACAATTAAGCATGGAGTGCCATTGCATTTAAATTCCAAAAAATTAAAAACATGAAACCTTGCTTGATGCAATGTCATACCACCAATATGATGTGGTACAAAAATTGGCCTGTTTGACGAAAGTTTGGACACACACCCCTCACAAACTGGAGCAACTCACTAGAAGGCTCGTGGTTCCGAGAGGGAACAATGCATGTTTGATGATGAACGACAGGTAGCTTCCTCTTACGCCCTCAAAAAATTTCTACGTGTAATGTGCACTCATACAAACTGTCATGTGAAAATTTGGAAAATTTCAGCGGTCATTTGACCTTTTGAAGACATTTAAGTGATTTCCTAGCCATTTAATGACCGTAATTCAAATTTAAACTAGATGCAGATGAAACGACTAACCATAACGGTTTGAAAAATCATTTTTGTGTACTTGTGTGCGAGTTAATTCCATGTGCAGTAAATTAGAAGGAATTTTTAAACATATTGGTCTCACGGCATGGACACATGCATGGAGTGCCATGGCATTTTAATTCCAAAAAATTAAAAAATGATTAGGAAAACATGAAACCTTGCTTGATATAATGTCATGCCACCAAGATGATGTGGTACAAAAATTGGCCTGTTTGACGAAAGTTTGGACACACACCCTCACAAACCAGAGCAACTCACTAGAAGGCTCATGGTTCCGAGAGGGAACAATGCATGTTTGATGACGAACGACAGATAGCTTCCTCTTACAGCCTTCAAATTTTTTCTACGTGTAATGTGCACTGATACAAACTGTCATGTGAAAATTTGCAAAATTTCAGGGGTCATTTGACCTTTTGAAGACATTAAAGTGATTTCCTAGCCATTTAATGACTGTAATTCAAATTTGAACTAGATGTACATGCAATGGCTAACCATTACAGCTTGAAAAATCATTTTGGTCTACTTGTGTGTGAGTTAATATCATGTGTAGTAAATTAGAAAGAAATTTCAAACATATTGGTCTCACCGCATGGACACATGCATGGAGTGCCATGGCATTTTAATTCCAAAAAATTAAAAAAATGATCAGGAAAACATGAACCCTTGCTTGATGTAATGTCATGCCACCAAGATGATGTGGTACAAAAATTGGCTTGCTTGACGAAAGTTTGGACACACACCCCTCACAAACCGGAGCAACTCACTAGAAGGATCATGGTTTTGAGAGGCAACAATGCATGTTTGATGACGAATGACAGATAGCTTCCTCTTACAGCCTTCAAAATTTTTCTACGTGTAATGTGCACTGATACAACCTGTCATGTAAAATTTGAAAAATTTCAGGGGTCATTTGACCTTTTGAAGACATTTAAGTGATTTCCTAGCCATTTAATGACCTTAATTCAAATTTGAACTAGATGTACAAGCAACTGCTAACCATAACGGTTTGAAAAATCATATTTGTGTACTTGTGTGCGAGTTAATTCCACGTGCAGTAAATTAGAAGGAATTTTCAAACATATTGGTCTCACGGCATGGACACATGTATGGAGTGCCATGGCATTTTAATTCCAATAAATTAAAAAATGATCAAAAAAACATGAAACCTTGCTTGATGTAATGTCATGCCACCAAGATGATGTGGTAAAAAATTGGCATGTTTGACAAAATTTTGGACACACACCCCTCACAAATCGGAGCAACTCACTAGAAGGCTCATGGTTCCAAGAAGGGAATACAACTGTCTTGATGCATGAAACCTTGCTTGATGCATGTTTGATGACGAACGACAGATAGCTTCCTCTCATGGCCTTCAATTTTTTTCTATGTGTAAAGTGCACGAATACAACTGTCATGTGAAAATTTGGAACATTTCAGGGGTCATTTGACCTTTTGAAGACATTTAAGTGATTTTCTAGCCTTTTAATGACCGTAATTCAAATTTGAACTACATCTACATGCAACGGCTAACCACAACTGTTTGAAAAATCATATTTGTGTACTTGTGTGTGAGTTAAAAAATTATCAGATGATGTAAATATCGGGTGTTCAAAAAAGAAAATGTAAAATCTCGCAAGACAACCGGCCCCACACAATTGGCACTCTATTTCGCGCCTCGAGGTTTGGAAGGTGAGTGGCGGGCTTTATTAATCAGACACGGTTTTGCATTGGGAATCGTCAGCTATTATGTTCACACACGGATTTTGCTGCCGGAATTGTGTGTAATTCACACTACAGTACTCATAAATTCCGGCGATCGGCGTGTGTACTGTTCCTGTCGATCTAGATTCCGGCCGCCAATAAATACTACCTTGCTCACGTCATCCTGCCTGAATTCTCATCTAGATCCTCCCCTTGCTCGCTCTCTCTCTCTCTATCTCTCTCTAATCTCTGTCATGGCGCCACTGGTCTGCCCACACACCAATGAGGAGTCGCCAACCCTCGAGGACGCTCACTCGAAGAGCAGCGACGAGGAGACCTAAGCGCCGCCGGACGAGGTTGCGCCAGACCCCCAACTTTGGATTAGTTTTGGGGCCAGTGCGATCTTTGTCTTTGGAAGTCGCTGCCGCCTGCTAAGAAAGTCAGGCAAGTGGCTTTCAAGAAGGAGATGGCAGAGGAGGATGCCAGGTACCAGGAGGCCTGCGAAGCCCATAATGCCGCCTGGAAAAAGAAGGCGGCAGAGCTTTGGGGGCGGGCGCGTCATCATGCGGAGGAGGTGTACGAAGATGGGTACTTCGCGAGGAAGGCCAGAGGCGCTAGGCGCCTCGTCGCTATGTGGAGCTGGGCCGATAAGCTCCAGCGTGCCACCGACGAGGAGCTCCCGTGGGCTCCCAACAAAATGGCAAGATTGTTCGCGCGCGTCCGCTTACAAGAGGCAGGTCGGCACGTCAAGCGCTGCAAGGCGGAGGAGGCGGAGTACTACCTCCGCTCTGGGAAGACGCCGCGCACCAGCGAGCTGCTGGCGAGGGGCTGCCGGAATACTGGCCCCAGGAGGGGTTATTCATTTTCAATTTTATGCATTGTACCTAGTAGTTAAGTATCATCATGTATATGTGATAATATTATATATATTCTATGATGAACTAATGAACAATTAATATTATATATATTATGAATTGCATTTCCTATCTGTTTTTGTATACTAATTTGAATCTATCTGTTATCATCCACATATACGTACAAAACGGAAAGCGTATAAACACACATTGAAACAGAACAAATAAGAACGGAAAACAGAGTATACACATTGAAGCAGAGCAATAAACAGAGCAATAGTATGATTGCTGTGAATACATAACTACTTCATTTGGTATTTTCCATGCATTTACTGATTTTTTAGCTAAATGGCCCTGAAACTGAAAAGCACTACAAATGAACTCTAAAAAGGTTGAAAGTTGGCATGGTATCATCATTTCACCCACATAGCATGCGCTAAAAAGTTGAAGGGTTACCACAGCTGGATGCACTTCGTGTACAAAATGGACAATCTCTTTCGAAGTATCAGGGTTTCGGACGAAAACTCATCTGATACAAAGGGATTTCATTTTTTTGAACTTATTTGGACTTCAGACTTTTTGTTTGTTCAAAATGCACCATTCAAAGCCACATCATCCATTTTCAACCCTTTCTAACTTCATTTGGTATTTTTCATACATTTACTGATTTTTTAGCTAAATGACCCTAAAATTGAAAAGCACTACAAATAAGCTCTGAAAAGGTTGAAAGTTGGCACAGTATCATCATTTCACCCACATATCATGTGCTAAAAAGTTGAGAGGGTTACAAAAAAAACTGGATGCACTTCGTGTACAAAATGGACATTCTCTTTCGAAGTATCGGGGTTTCGGACGAAAACTTATCTGTTACAAAAGGCATTTCATTTCTTGACATGTAACTGCAGTGATATTCTAGATCAAAGACATCATCAGAATAGTTGTGGAGAGAAAGCATTCACTTTTTCTTCGTGTGTGTCCCTTGCTTATTGTGTCATAACCATGGATAATCTTCATCGTTTAACAGCTTGCTTGGGTCAGCCTTGACTTTGAAGGGAGGAATTTCATGAAACTTTTCATAATCTTCAGACATGTCTGTCTTGGCCTCCACTCCCACAATGTATCTTTTCCCTGAGAGAACTATGTGGCGCTTTGGCTCATCGTATGATGTATTCGCTTCCTTATCTTTTCTTTCTCTTGGTTTGGTAGACATGTCCTTCACATAGAAAACCTACGCCACATCATTGGTTAGGACGAACGGTTCGTCTGTGTACCCAAGATTGTTCGGATACACTATTGTCATTCCATACTGCGGGTCTAAAATATAAAAAAAGACACATCCGTGACATTTTGGGCCGAACGAATTTTTTTTCTGTCATACTTATGACACTTCTATGACGATAATTGTGACAAAACCCGGTATCATCATAGATGTGGTGGGCTCCTACTTCTATGACAAAAAATCATGAATGGAAATGGGCTTTTCATCCTGGGCGGGCTGGAGATGCAACTACATGACATTCTTTGGGCCGTCCATGACGGAAAAACCGTGGTAGAAGCAAGGGCGAGGAAAATATCGGGGTGTTCCCGGTTACGGTGGGTGGTCGGGGCCGAGCGATGCACGGAGGTTTGCATGTTTCTCTCATACACGCACACACATGGGTGCGAGGCGTTGGTCTCTAACTGAACCCGAGCGAGGCGTTCGCCATTGAACCCGAGCGATTGCACTGCAGGCTACGCGTTACTAGACCCGAGCGATTCATCGATGGCTGTTAACTTAACCGGTCGAGCGATTCCTTCGCTACTGCTGCTAACTAAAGCCGATTGATGCTGCCTCTGGATGAACAGTGAGCATTGCTGGGGGGGTGGATGAATAGTTCCCGGTGGGGGTGGATGAACAGGACCCCGTGGTGTTGCCTCTGGATGAATAGGACCCCGATCGATTGAGCCAGTTGGGGCTGGATGAATAGGACCCCGTGGAGGGCTGGATGAACAGGACAGCCCCGTGGAGGGCTGGTTGAACAACCGATGGAGGGATGGACGAACAGTAGCCCGTGGAGGGGTGGTTGAACACTAGCCCGTGGAGAGGGCTGGTTGAATAGTAGCCGGTGGAGTAGCGTGCGGTGGAGGCTGGATGAACAGGGGACCGTGGATGAACAGTCACAGGTGGAGGCTGGAGGAGGTCGACGATGGATGAACAGTAGCCCGTGGAGGCTGGAGGAGGTCGACGGTGGAGATGAACAGTATCCCGTGGAGTCCTGTTTTGCGGTACGCCACACCCCTCCCGATGAACAGGACCCCCGTTTCGACCGTAGCACTCCAACACAAGTCTGTTTCCTCCGTTTTGCGGTACGCCACACCCCTCCCGATCAACAAGACCCTGTTTCGACCGCAGGAGGTCCAACAGAAGTTTGTTTCCTCCGTTGCGGTATTCCAGACCCCTCCCGATAAACAGGATCCCGTTTTGACCGTGGCTGATTGAACACAAGGCCGTTTCCTCCGTTGTGCGGTACGCCAGGCCTCCTTTCCATCGGCTATTCCGTCCAAGCCCTCCCAATGAACACGACGACGCATTCCATTCTGACCCAGCCGGTTGGCTCCCCATGAACACGACGATGATCCTATTTCTCCATTCCAAACCAGCCATGTACACGAGCCCTGGACGTACGTATGCGCGAGTAGGCGTTCGAGACCCCTCTCGTATGTACGTACGTGGCCGAATTTTCTTTCTTGCACACTAACCGCTTTACGTACGTGTACATGCTACGTGTGCGCCTCTACTACGACACGTGTGCGCCTCTACATCGACCAGTATGTACGTACACGTTTGCGACCAGAATGACAATGCTACGTATGCTTCGACCAGGTGGGTCCCGACTGTCAGGCACTTCCTTGCGTGCGAAGATGTAGCTGGTGGGTCCCAGCAGTCAGGGGGGCGAATCGTTTTTTTGCCTGGACGCACTTCCTTGCATGCGATGATATAGCTGGTGGGTCCCAACAGTCAGGGGGAAACGTTTTTTTTGCAAAATATGGTGGCCCATCCGGTGGGTCCCCGCTGTCAGGTGGAGGAATAATTATTTTGCGCATAATAAGGAGGCACTTCCTTGCGGCTGCCGTGGACCCAGTTGTGAGCCTCTCCACGTACAGTACTCTTTCCGATGGAAGTCGGTCGTTGACCACATTGACCACGCCGCGCTGAGAGCACCACGGCGGTGGACGACGGCGAGGCCTAGGAAGGGGATGACGCGGAGCTGGGGAAGACGTAACAGTGGATGCCCACGTGGAGAGGAGTATGAGGATTCACTAGTTCGGCTGCGATGTGAGGCTTCCGCCGTCGCAGAATAACACGGGGTGTGGGTGAGTGGAGGCATGGCCTGGCCAGCGGTGGGAGTAGTAGGGGGCGGTGAGGCCTCTGCGGCAGCACAGCCAGCCACGGGAGGCAGGAGCAGGCGACACGACCGGCGCTGCTTTGGGCGGCTGGAGCAAGAAGACCAGAGGTTGAAGAAGCACGATGGCCGTTGGATGGACATCGTCCGGTCACTGCAGCTAGAATCGTTTATATCGACTAAGTTGACAAAGCCCTTGGTACGCATCAACTTAGTAGGCCCACAGGTCAGCTTTCGAAACGGTGTGCCCCAGATGTTAGGGGAGGAATCATTTTTTGGGCAGGTGAAGCTAGAATATCCGAGATTGAAGAAGAAGCATGGCATCCATTGGATTGACATCCAACGACCACTGCTGCTAGAACCGTGTGTTGACTATAAGTTGACAAAGCCTTGCATACGCATCAACTCTCTTTTTTTTAGGGGACGCGTCAACTTAGAAAGGCCACAAGTGTGTGGCAGAGAACTTATAGCCCATTTGAGATTTGTAAGAATGTGCAACCCATTTTTGAATTCTAATGGAATTTACTACATCCCATTTACAGTTTGTTAAAAGTACAACCCATTTCAACCAACCGTTCAAAATAGAATTCAATAAAATTTCCCACATTTTGATGGGATCCGAAATATTTTTATTCCAAAATTTCTAATCAGATTAAATTAAATTTCAATATAAATTTATATTACGTAAAAATCCAACGAAACATTGCGTGCCCAACAACTAATGAAATTAAAATTTTAAATATCCAAAAATAATATTTTATAAAGTAATTACGTGTTTCGTGCATTTTTTTATAGTTACTACCAAGTTTTTATAATTACATCCTACTTATTATTTCTTAAAGCCCATTTTCTTGTTAAGCCTAATGCAATCCTTCTAGGAAAGATTTGCAGCCCAGCGGGGCGAAGAATAACAACTTGACCTTGCCTTGGTATTTCTAAAAAAATTATAGCTGGGCTAGCCATTTTCAGCTTGAAAACAATTAATATCTGGGCTGGATATCTGGCCTGGGCTAGAAGGGCCACAGCCCGCCCAGTTAATACCCTGCTCTCTCCTCTAAACAACAACGAAAACATCGCTCAAGAAAAATTCTGCAGTGCTCACACCTCAAAAACACAAATACTGCTTGAGCTTGGTCCCTGCTGTTGGCCGCTCCTTGTGCAATTCTCTCATTTATTGACTACATAGGTTGACAATAGTGTGGGACCGTGATGTCAGGAAACCAGGAGGAAGCAAAAAAAATATAGTTTTATATAATAAGGAGGCACTTGCGTATGTGCGGCTATGGCCCTAGTGGGTCCCCACTGTCATCCTCTCCAAGTAAAGTCATCTCCTCATCCTCATGTCCGTTGACCATGTTGAAAACGCGAGACGGTGGCGCCACAACGAGCGCAACAATTCGAAGGACGACGGAGAGGGCCTCGCAGGCCCTACGGATGGTCTGATATAGCTCCCACTACTCATTTGGGAAACCAGGATCATAGCGCCACATGTCTGCGATGGCATTGTCGTTCGCTTGTTCAAAGGTGCTCGTTGAGGAGACAGAGGTTGCAGCACAGGTCCTCCTACACCGGTAGCTCTTCCGCCATTAGGGCGTCAAAGTGTGGCCGCACCTTCTCTATGTTGAACACGGCATGAAGCGGCTTAGACAGTGGCGTCGACTCCTGGTCAGAAGCTACGTCCATCGTCTGATTGTCGTTGCTCAGCTCAACGAGCTTGCTGGCGAGCCAGCACGTCCGGGTGCTAGACCGACCCACTGCCAAGCATGAGTCTAACTGCCCTGGCCCACCCAGACCGCCTCCCTCGCCCGCGCGCGCTTTCCGCCTGAAATGGCCAGCGCCGCCTGCCCCGCTTCCCAGTGCAGGCGATTGCTCCGCCTTCAAACATTACAAGTGCCATCCGTCCGTCCGTCTGCCTCACACATTAATGATATGAGTTGTTGAGGCGGCTACTCTGGCACTAGACGTCTGTCCCTCCGCTACCCACCATTGCTATATAAACTGCTGCTCCGGCCATAGCTACAGTGCTCTTCGGGACGGGCGGACGACGGACCACAAGGAGATGGCAGCCATTGTTGCCGACTGGCTGGCTGGCAGGCAGCCGGAGGACGACGACGTCCCAATGGATAACATGGTAGTTGACGATCCGGCGCCAACCCCCTCCTCCACGCCATCCTCCCGGTGCATTGCACCATGACCATCGGTGAGGCCCGTGCCCAATACATGGACACGGTGAGGCAGAAGCGTGAGGAGCAGTTCTAGGAGGCGCAGGCCGACGCCGACTACAACCACCATCTCCTCCAAGAGCACCTGCACACGGAGGAGCAGATCACCGCGGACCGGGCGAAGCAGGAGGCGCTGCTCGACTCGTACAGCTCCGCCCGCGAGGGCCGCCTCGAGCGCTGGCGGTACCGCATGCGGGTGGCGGAGGCTGCGGCCGCCTCCAAAGAGGGCGATGAAGCGGGCGAGGCGCTCTTTGGTGAGACCGAGGATGACGCAAAGGACAATGCCGGCTCCGATGAGTCCCCGCTCCACTAGCATCGACGAGGCCCTGCTCCGCCGAGGCCTCGCGGTGCCAACAGTAAGGCAGAGGACACCGCCGGCTCCGCCGAGGCCCCGCCCCGCCAACAACAAGGCAGAGGACATCGCCGGCTCAGCCGAGGCCCCACCCTGCCGGCAACGAGGGGGAGGATTTGCCCCACTCCACCGAAGCTCCGCCCACCGGCAACGAGACAGAGGACATTGCCGGCTCCGTCGAGGCCCCGCCCCGCCGACATCGAGGTGGAGGCCCTACTCCATCGAGGCCCGTCCCCGCTGCCAACGAGGCCGCGCCACACAAAAAACGAGGAACAGTAGAACACGGTAGGTCGCCACCGCTCGGGTCCAAGTAAGGCCACCGCTGCTACCCTCCGGTTGAAGCCAAGCTAGGCGGGTTGACCATTGACGGCCGATTAGCTTCTTGGTGGCAACGTGGAGTCAAAGAGCTATGTTGGAGAAGGACGCTGGTTCTACTTAACTGCTGGTGCATTTGTCTGACTGACACGTGGGCCCAACAGGCATCTGGGCCACATGTCAGTTACGCAATTGCACGTGCAGTTCCCATTTTTGGTTGAAGCATGTATCAAATGTAATAAAATCCGACATGTTTATATGAAATCCGACCGTGTATGAATGAATTTTTTTCGATTAGTTCGAAGTCTTGTATCACTGGCATTGGATGAACATGCAAAACAATACGTACTAGCATTATTCCCAGGGTGATCACCTTGTTTGCAGCAGTTTCACATGTACTCCCTCCGGTCCTTTCTAGTCTGCATACAAGTTTTGTCTGCAGTCAAAGTATCTCTACTTTGACCAATCTCAAAGAAAAAAGTATGCACTTTCACAATGTGCGATGTAAAAAGGAACAGAAGGTGTACAAAGAGTTTGAGCAACTTTTTAGCATTCCTGTACATTGCAATCAAGCACACAGGCCTGGCAATTCATAAAGAACATTCAAAACAATCGATGATTATGCCTCTCAGTGATTCACATGTCAGAGCCAATATTTACTTCACAACTAAAGAGTAAAGATAAAATTGATCGATGTTGCTGATAACAAAGGGCGTCCCATTCAAAAATATCAAACACATGTCTTCTTGCTAACATCAATGAGCAAAATTTGACAAGGTTGTCCCATTCCAAAATATCAAATGCCTACGATTGTGGAGTGGGCAGGGTTTGTCATCAGTTCGGACATTGACATGGCACCTCGTGCTAAATAAACCAGTTGTTCTTTTTGTGCAGTTCCACCAAAATCAACCAAATTCACGCGTAGCTTGTATGATTTCACCCTTATATGTGCAACGCCTTGAACTTATCGGTGCCTCCTTTATTGTGGTGGAAATGAATGATTTGATGTATTCATGAACATTTTGTGCAGTTCCCATTGAAATCAAACTGAGCACCCCTATTTGCACAAATACAAAAAAGTGATTAGTATAAAGCAAAGTGTACTATGAATTGACAATTTAAATAGGCACCTAAATGGTCAGTGTAGAGCACACTTTTAGATAAATGGAACTCACCGGAAAGAATCCTAGAACAGCATTGTACTCCCGCATCACAGCAAGAAAATGGAGATTTGTCAGTCCTTCTGAGCTGAAGTTAGTTTGGTCTTGTGGGAAGTAATGTAACCATCCTTCAACTGCTCCTTCTGATGAGAAGATAGACAGGGCTTCTTCATCCTAGCATAATCGGAACTAGTCACTTCATGTACTCAATATTCTTCTTCAGAGGAGGATGATCTTATTGTGCAAAGACAAGAGGACAACTAAATGCTATCATCCCTGTTTGCTCGAAAAAAAGGAAAGGAAATATTTAAAATAGCACAAATGAAGCACTTCTCAAGGACAATACCACTTTTTCATGACAGTATCTAAACAGTAGCACAACACCAATAGAGATGACAAAGCTCAATCATATGGATGAAATCAGTGGGTGAGTACCAACCTTTGTCAGGATGCTTATTGTGTAGAGCATACAGATGAAGCACTTCTCCGGAACCATCTGTTGCTATTTACTGTGGTGGCCATGCTTACTATATACTCCTCGATTAGTTTAATGTTTCCAGCATCTTCTTGTGCAGTTCCACTAAAATATATGGTATCTTCAAAGAAGATCCCTGTTTGCACAAGTAGATATAATTACATATTACATTAAGAGTGGCATCAAATCAGTGGCAAAACAATTTCTCATTCCAGCCATAGGAATAAATTAAGATGCAAAACTATATCATTACTTGTGTCATCACAGTTCCAGTGCTTCATTACAGCACCGGGAGTTGATTATTGTTTTTCTTCCGCTTGTTCTTCCCCTTCATCACTTGGTTCAATAACAGATAAGCTTCACCTTCAATGTAAGATTTGGCATGTCAATTAGGGAGCACAAGTATAGCACTAAACAATGACATTAATTTTCTGATGAAAGTGGCAAAATACAGGCCAACAGTTGTGAAATATCCTTATCTGACCTCGATGGGATATTACGGTGCACATACAGATTGGAAGTCTTTTCTCCATTTGTGCAATTCACTAAAATCAAGCAACATTACCGTACAAGTAGCACAACATATGAAAGCACACTGCTGAATCATGTGAAAGAAGGCTATTACTGACCTCTCATGACGCGGAATTCAAACAACTCACAAGAAGAAGATATGAACCAAATTTGCCAACACGGATAGGAAGTAAGATCTGCTCTTGTGCAGTTCCACTAAGATCAAGCAATCAAGCAACATTGTCGGTGTGACATTTTGGTTTAACTGCACAAAACACTCTTAAAAAAAGTGTTTTGTGCAGTGCAACAAAAGATCACAATGGCAACGAGGTGAAGTAGATAACCCTGTTTACACAGAGGTGCAAAGGAAACAACTAGTGGTCAATAACGGTGGATGACACAGAAGCCAACAAAAAGAAGCATCTACCTTATCTAAATGGGAAAGAAAGCAAGACAGTAGCATTTCGCAAATGGTGGCATTGATTAATATTAACAGAGAGATTATATTAACAATAAAATTTGTTAAACGTGTAATTTGCTTGTAACTGTGGCATTGCATCAATTTTCCAGCGGTGTTATTAGAGGGTGTTTGTTTACAGGGACATTTTGGTGTAGGGACTAAAAAACCTCCGTGTCAGTCCCATCTAAACCAAATAGGAGGGACTTTTAGGGACTAAAAGTGGGCATTTGGGACTAAACAAAGAAGACCTTGAGGGAGAGTCTTTTTGGGACTTTTTCCAACAGTTGCCCCTGCCACGCATCGCACCTTGTCTCTATTAGTTCATTACAGGGGGTAACATGATCTTTTAGCATGTCATTTAATAACCTCTAGGCCATGTTTAGTCCCTGGAACCAAGTAGGTAGGGACAAGGGAGTTGCATGGGACAATGGACGCAATAGCACCATGTGCATCTACCGATGTACACGGGTGATGCACTACAAAAAATACACTTCCGTGATGATACGTGTTTGTCACAGTAGGTCGCGTTTTTTGTCATGCATGTACATCCATGACAATTTTATGACAGAATCAAGATAGTCATACCTGTGCTGTCGTAGAAGTGTTCCATGACATTACCAAAATTATCATCACAGAAGTGTCCACTTCCATGATGATAAATCGCGCGTCACAGAAGTGCTTTCGTCAAGGGTGACCAACACGTGGCATCCACCGTAACGGAACGCCGTTAAGCTATCGGGTCGGGTTTTGGATCCGATAACCCGTTAACAGCCCCGACCAATGGGGATTTTCCACGTGTAAAATCATCATTGGCTGGAGGAAACACGTGTCGGCTCATCGTTGGGACAGATGTCATCCACTCATTGGATAGAAGGCGCATATGATACGTCGACACGTGGCACGACCAATCAATTTTAAATGGGCCGGCCAAACTAAAGGCCCACAAGATTTTGAGGCCCTTAATGGGCTGGCCCAGTTAAAGGCCCACGAGATTTTGCAGACTATAATGGGCTGGCCCAACTAAAGGCCCACAAGATTTTGCGGGCCATAATAGGCCGGCCCAGGTAAAGGCCCACAAGATTTTTGTGTGCCATAATGGGCCGGCCCAGGTAAAGGCCCACAAATTCTTGCGGATCATAATGGGCCGGCCCAGCTAAAGGCCCACGAGATTGCGCCGACATTAATGGGCAGGCCCAGCTGTAGGCCCACAAGATTTTGAGGATCCTAGTAGGCCGGCCCATTAACTGGCTACCATGTTTTGGGCCAAATGCCGGCCCATAATTGATCTGGTCCATTAATGGCCTGCCACGTTCCGGGCCTAATAATGGCCCATATAAGATCCGGCCCGTTAAAAGCCTCCCACTTTCTGGGCCAAATCACGTCCCAGATCAGGTCCGTCCCTTTAAGAGGCTTTGGGCTCAATTATGCCCCATATCAGATTCGGCCAGTTGACTGGACACTATGCTTTTGGGCCCACTTGCTAAAGGCCCATTTACTAATTCAGCCTGATATTAGTTTCAGCCTGTTAAGGGGCCATTTAACATTTCGGCCCTATATTAATTTTGGCCTGTTAAAAGCCCATCATATTGCTGGGCCTAACTACAGCCCGGTTTGCATCCGGCCTGCTCGCAACCGATATCTGATTGGGCCAAACAAGGACCGAGACAACTTTGGCCTGTTAAAAGCCCGTGAATTGGTTCGCACAATCATGGGTCGGGGTCCATTTCGGGCTGCCGCCGGCCCGTGAGCTATTCGGCACGTTTCAGGCCCAGCCTACTTCTCAGCCTCCTAAAAGCCCATCGAGTTTTCTTGCGAAAAGAGGGCCAGGGGTTACTCGGCCTATTAAAGGCCTGAATCTACTAGTGGGCCAGTTTGACGAGGCCCATGATGCGGTCATACATCGTGATTGCATGACGGCCCGATTATTTACCGTAATTTTACGGTTTGGCCGGTTTACTGCGAAGACAGGACATATATACAGTAAAATAACTGCAGCATCGTGAATAAGAAAAAACCTAGACTATACAATAAAGAAATTACGGCATATTACATCCACTGGGCATCAAAGTTCGCCACTATGATAATAAAGCACAAGCAGACAGCAGATTACATACACTGGGCATCAAAGATCGCCACCAGTGCAAATAAACATGCCGACAAAATAATATAAAAAACCGACAGTACTTCAATAGAGTTCAAGAAAGGTTAGCCCTGCTGGGGAGCTGCAGCGCAAGCAGCTGAGCAAGATGATGAGACTGCGCTTGTTCAACACTTATATCTTCCTCACTCTGAAAGATAAACAAGCAGACAGATGACATGTTTCACACATAAAAGTATCAGTGTTGACAATTCATCACATTTCTTACTGACGAATAAAGTGACACAGTTTAAAATTGCATTAACACAATATGGTATTGTTCAGGTCAAGACATGGCAGTAAATGACATTGTGAAGGAGTTGGCAGCTTCACGACACCACTTGATTACAGATCAAGAACTCATAAGTATCTATGGTTAGAGTGCTGTCAATTTATCCCATTTCAGATTGGCAAATAAAGAGACGGTTTAAATAATAGTAGAATGATATGACATTGTTCATAGTTAAGACATTGCAGAATATGATATTGTGCTGTAGTGGGTAGGTTCACCACACCACTAGATTACGGATGAAGAAAAGAAGCATACATGCAGTGCAAAAGAAGATCACTTGCTCTGAATAGTTTAATTTACATGATATGAAGAAGGAACTTGGTTGTACAACTGAAAACTTAAATTGAGAAGGACAAACTTTTGTTTATGAACTACATAATAAACTTTAAACATGCAACTTGATGCAAACACCAAAAATAAATAGCTGTTGCAGTCATGCCTAACCAAATATACACAACTAAGTTTGAAGGCTTGAGAAGGACAAACTTACATTACTGGTGAAGACAGGCTCTATAAAGCCCTTGTTCATACTGATGGGGGGGGGCAATTCAAGAAGTTTAGCACATAATCTTCTTCATAAGCATTGCCTTTATTCTACATTTTGTTAAGGTAAATATAGATGTGATAATATACGAAAAAATTGGAGAATATTTAAGATAAGATGAAGAGTGATGCTACATAACCAAGTAGCTCTAAATGTATGTGCAGCGATACAGGCAAAAGGCACAGCCAAGAGCAATGCACAGCTAAACTTCTTCAGTACCAACCTTATGGTAAGAGTAAATATAGATCTGATGTGTAGAAAATGGAGGGCAAAGGAAAATAAGCTGCAGAGTGATGGTACATGAACAACTACCTGTCAATATAAGTACACTGATAAAGGACATCATGTACTTACAAGAACAATGCAGAGCTAAAAAAATTCATTGGCATTGGATATATTCTACACTAATGTAACCATTCATACAGATCAGATAATTTGGAGCGAACAATTGATAATCAAGCTATCATGCATACTGCTGTCACATAATGAACCAGGTATGTATGCAAGTACAGTGATACAGGACAACAGGTACTAACAAGAGCAAAGCAGCGGGCAGCATATTTGCGATATCCCGTCGTTCTTTTCAAACCAAAATTCTTCTTCGAGCTGATTTCCTGCAAAAAAGATCCGTAAGGCACATGCGGCAAAGTAGAAGTTCAAATTTTCATGTGATTTCATAGACAGTACCTCATCCTGGGAACGAGAACAGTGCATAACAAGGTTGTTCCATTCAATGTCTTCTAAATTTAGCACATCATACTTCACCGGAAATTCGTTTATAGACTTGCCATCAAAGTGTGATATCCTCAGGTAACACTGATACTGCTGCAATGCTTCCTTGAAAAGCACAAGCAAGCTTTGCTCATCATGACTATCTAGATTGACCCTCACCTAGTTACAACAATGTAATGTAAATCATTGATGTGTTCGATCAGCAGAAAACAGGAAAATAATAACCATGAATAATAGCACTTACACGTAAGTTGGACAGGAAGATGAGAAAATGGTGTTTGTCTTCACTATAATCTTCCAATGATGGGAATATATGCACGTAGTCCCTAACAACATTAAAAGCATTGTATTTTAAACTGGGAATAAATGAAATGGGGTTCCAATCTGCAAGAATTGGCCGTCTCTGCAGTTGGGATAGGTCTTCGGCCGGTGGACTTGCTGTACTTTTTGCTGGAGTGTGATTTTTCTGTGGTACGGCTAGTGCTATGGAAAATGAAATTGGTATACCTTTTGCTGGAGTGCAGGTCCTGTGTGGTGGGGCTAGTGGTGTGGCCAGTGAAGTATGGGTACAGTCTGCTGGAGTCGGTCCTATGTTTTGTGTCACTGGTTGTACAACCAATATAAGTAGGGCGTTGTCCCATGTTTAGTCCCATGCAACTCTTTAGATTAACAATAGCTAAAGAGTTGCATGGGACAATGGACACAATAGCACCATGTGCATCTACCGATGTACACGGGTGATGCACTACAAAAAATACACTTCCGTGATGATACGTGTTTGTCACAGTAGGTCGCGTTTTTTGTCATGCATGTACATCCATGACAATTTTATGACAGAATCAAGATAGTCATACCTGTGCTGTCGTAGAAGTGTTCCATGACATTACCAAAATTATCATCACAGAAGTGTCCACTTCTATGATGATAAATCGCGCGTCACAGAAGTGCTTTCGTCAAGGGTGACCAACACGTGGCATCCACCGTAACGGAACGCCGTTAAGCTATCGGGTCGGGTTTTGGATCCGATAACCCGTTAACAGCCCCGACCAATGGGGATTTTCCACGTGTAAAATCATCATTGGCTGGAGGAAACACGTGTCGGCTCATCGTTGGGACAGATGTCATCCACTCATTGGATAGAAGGCGCATATGATACGTCGACACGTGGCACGACCAATCAATTTTAAATGGGCCGGCCAAACTAAAGGCCCACAAGATTTTGAGGCCCTTAATGGGCTGGCCTAGTTAAAGGCCCACGAGATTTTGCAGACTATAATGGGCTGGCCCAACTAAAGGCCCACAAGATTTTGCGGGCCATAATAGGCCGGCCCAGGTAAAGGCCCACAAGATTTTTGTGTGCCATAATGGGCCGGCCCAGGTAAAGGCCCACAAATTCTTGCGGATCATAATGGGCCGGCCCAGCTAAAGGCCCACGAGATTGCGCCGACATTAATGGGCAGGCCCAGCTGTAGGCCCACAAGATTTTGAGGATCCTAGTAGGCCGGCCCATTAACTGGCTACCATGTTTTGGGCCAAATGCCGGCCCATAATTGATCTGGTCCATTAATGGCCTGCCACGTTCCGGGCCTAATAATGGCCCATATAAGATCCGGCCCGTTAAAAGCCTCCCACTTTCTGGGCCAAATCACGTCCCAGATCAGGTCCGTCCCTTTAAGAGGCTTTGGGCTCAATTATGCCCCATATCAGATTCGGCCAGTTGACTGGACACTATGCTTTTGGGCCCACTTGCTAAAGGCCCATTTACTAATTCAGCCTGATATTAGTTTCACCCTGTTAAGGGGCCATTTAACATTTCGGCCCTATATTAATTTTGGCCTGTTAAAAGCCCATCATATTGTTGGGCCTAACTACAGCCCGCTTTGCATCCGGCCTGCTCGCAACCGATATCTGATTGGGCCAAACAAGGACCGAGACAACTTTGGCCTGTTAAAAGCCCGTGAATTGGTTCGCACAATCATGGGTCGGGGTCCATTTCGGGCTGCCGCCGGCCCGTGAGCTATTCGGCACGTTTCAGGCCCAGCCTACTTCTCAGCCTCCTAAAAGCCCATCGAGTTTTCTTGCGAAAAGAGGGCCAGGGGTTACTCGGCCTATTAAAGGCCTGAATCTACTAGTGGGCCAGTTTGACGAGGCCCATGATGCGGTCATACATCGTGATTGCATGACGGCCCGATTATGTACCGTAATTTTACGGTTTGGCCGGTTTACTGCGAAGACAGGACATATATACAGTAAAATAACTGCAGCATCGTGAATAAGAAAAAACCTAGACTATACAATAAAGAAATTACGGCATATTACATCCACTGGGCATCAAAGTTCGCCACTATGATAATAAAGCACAAGCAGAAAGCAGATTACATACACTGGGCATCAAAGATCGCCACCAGTGCAAATAAACATGCCGACAAAATAATATAAAAAACCGACAGTACTTCAATAGAGTTCAAGAAAGGTTAGCCCTGCTGGGGAGCTGCAGCGCAAGCAGCTGAGCAAGATGATGAGACTGCGCTTGTTCAACACTTATATCTTCCTCACTCTGAAAGATAAACAAGCAGACAGATGACAGGTTTCGCACATAAAAGTATCAGTGCTGACAATTCATCACATTTCTTATTGACGAATAAAGTGACACAGTTTAAAATTGCATTAACACAATATGGTATTGTTCAGGTCAAGACATGGCAGGAAATGACATTGTGAAGGAGTTGGCAGCTTCACGACACCACTGGATTACAGATCAAGAACTCATAAGTATCAATGGTTAGTGTGCTGTCAATTTATCCCATTTCAGATTGGCAAATAAAGAGACGGTTTAAATAATAGTAGAATGATATGACATTGTTCATAGTTAAGACATTGCAGAATATGACATTGTGCTGTAGTGGGTAGGTTCACCACACCACTGGATTACGGATGAAGAACAGAAGCATACATGCAGTGCAAAAGAAGATCACTTGCTCTGAATAGTTTAATTTACATGGTATGAAGAAGGAACTTGGTTGTACAACTGAAAACTTAAATTGAGAAGGACAAACTTTTGTTTATGAACTACATAATAAACTTTAAACATGCAATTTGATGCAAACACCAAAAATAAACAGCTGTTGCAGTCATGCCTAACCAAATATACACAACAAAGTTTGAAGGCTTGAGAAGGACAAACTTACATTACTGGTGAAGACAGGCTCTATAAAGCCCTTGTCCATGCTGATGGGGGGGGGCAATTCAAGAAGTTTAGCACATAATCTTCTTCATAAGCATTGCCTTTATTCTACATTTTGTTAAGAGTAAATATAGATGTGATAATATACGAAAAAATGGAGAATATTTAAGATAAGATGAAGAGTGATGCTACATAACCAAGTAGCTATAAATGTATGTGCAGCGATACAGGCAAAAGGCACAGCCAAGAGCAATGCACAGCTAAACTTCTTCAGTACCAACCTTATGGTAAGAGTAAATATAGATCTGATGTGTAGAAAATGGAGGGCAAAGGAAAATAAGCTGCAGAGTGATGGTACATGAACAACTACCTGTCAATATAAGTACACTGATAAAGGACACATGTACTTACAAGAACAATGCAGAGCTAAAAAAATTCATTGGCATTGGATATATTCTACACTAATGTAACCATTCATACAGATCAGATAATTTGGAGCGAACAATTGATAAGCAAGCTATCATGCATACTGCTGTCACATAATGAACCAGGTATGTATGCAAGTACAGTGATACAGGACAACAGGTACTAACAAGAGCAAAGCAGCGGGCAGCATATTTGCGATATCCTGTCGTTCTTTTCAAACCGGAATTCTTCTTCGAGCTGATTTCCTGCAAAAAAGATCCGTAAGGCACATGCGGAAAAGTAGAAGTTCAAATTGTCATGTGATTTCATAGACAGTACCTCATCCTGGGAACGAGACCAGTGCATAACAAGGTTTTTCCATTCAATGTCTTCTAAATTTAGCACAGGAGACTTCACCGGAAATTCGTTTATAGACTTGCCATCAAAGTGTGATTTCCTCAGGTAACACCGATACTGCTGCAATGCTTCCTTGAAAAGCACAAGCAAGCTTTGCTCGTCATGACTATCCAGATTGACCCTCACCTAGTTACAACAATGTAATGTAAATCATTGATGTGTTCGATCAGCAGAAAACAGGAAAATAATAACCATGAATAATAGCACTTACACGTAAGTTGGACAGGAAGATGTGAAAATGGTGTTTGTCTTCACTATAATCTTCCCATGATGGGAATATATGCACGTAGTCCCTAACAACATTGAAAGCATTGTCTTTTAAACTGGGAATAAATGGAATGGGGTTCCAATCTGCAGGAATTGGCCGTCTCTGCAGTTGGGATAGGTCTTCGGCCGGTGGACTTGCTGTACTTTTTGCTGGAGTGGGATTTTTCTGTGGTACGGCTGGTGCTATGGCAAATGAAATCGGTATACCTTTTGCTGGAGTGCAGGTCCTGTGTGGTGGGGCTAGTGGTGTGGCCAGTGAAGTATGGGTACAGTCTGCTGGAGTCGGTCCTATGTTTTGTGTCACTGGTTGTACAACCAATATAAGTGGGGCGCTGTCTGATTTCTCCGGCACCACCACGTTTTTCAAGGACTTTGCTGGTGCTCCTTCAGGTTCGGCAATCACCCTCTTCCTTTTTGATGTCTGATGCACAAGAACAACATTTGAGTGGAAAAACATGGTATGACGACAGATGGAATATGTATTGATAATGGATGGGCATGGCATCTCGAGTTATATGATGAGTAAACTAAGCAGATGGTGGTGCAACAAAGTAGAAGAAATGCAAGACAACATATGCAAGATACGCGCAATCAATAAAACCTTGCCAAATTAGAACAGGCACCTTGATGGGTGAACAGGACAGGCCATCTGCCTTTGACTCCTCGAGGTTAGAATAGTCATTAGGATGATATTCTGAACAAGAATCAACAGGTGGGGAGCGTACGAGTTTCATTGCTTCCAGAATGGCACTCAATGCCTTGGTGCCAATTTTGTAAGTCATTGCAGTGTTCCACAATATTCTTCTGATGCGCGGATTCTGATATTCACTGTAATTGCGTATAATATCTGAGAACCATGAAAACATAAATAGTTGTGAGATTATCTTTGTAATGCAGATGATATTCTAATATAGGGGCGCCCCTGTAAACACTTATGTGCTATCACTGGATTCTGATGAGAGAGCTCATGTGTGCTGTAATATCGTGCGTGCATTTATATAATCTGGCACAAGTACACAAAAAATAGGCTCCAGAAGTAAGGATAGCTGGCAGATGATAGGTTCATAATATACTGTATAGAGAGTTTATTGCCAAACCATGATAACAAGAGCACACAACAACTAGGCAGATCATAGTGTACATAACAGGGGTACACCATAACCACGATATATAAATCGGGAAAGTGGAACTGGCTTGAAAATACGGTGTTGTATTGCCGCTAGTAATTGAAAGCCTATCGATCACGTACAGGCCAGCACTATCGAACATGGTAAAGAAGAGCAAGCAGATTTTGGATAATAAAATGTTGGTTGCGCAGTGCCCACACATGATGAACCAGAGCGCATTAAGAATGCAACTCCCAGCTGTCTCTCGACCATTTCAGGCGGTTGGATGAAGATCCTACGTCTCCTAACCCTTCTTCTTCCTCGTCTCTGATTCTTCCCATACAGAACACCGCACGGGCCGCCGGCCGGACCACCGGCCCCCACCGCCTGTGTTCCTCTGCCACCCCCACCCCCCACCCGCGTCGAGTTTTCTTCGTTTGGCGAGGCCCCACAACCACCCGAGCCCCTTGGATCGCACCGGCGAACTCCGCGAGCTCTGAAAAATCGACTGACCCAATTTTGAAATTTAGTCTACTTTGATTTAACTAGTGTGGAATAAAAAAGGGGAAAACCATAAGCATTGGGAGTATAGTGTTGAGCGTGCCATGGCGGATCTGAAGGTGCAAACCGGACAAAGGCAACTTCGCAACCAAGACAAGCAGTGGCGATCTATTTTCTTGCTGCGATAAATAAGTTGAGCAGATAAGAAGAGTACCGCCTCTGGTGCGGCGCCATGTACGCATCTGGTGAGAATTTGACGGTGTTGCGGTAGCGATGGCTGTCGGCGGCGTGGAAGCAGATCTAGGAGGGTAGACAGTGGCGGCGGGGCGCGGTGGACGAGACGGTCGTAGGAGCGGCACCGACAAGGTGGACGGCGGCGGGGATGAAGCGAGAGGACGGGATGCAAGGATCCCGGTCCGAAGGCGTGGATGAGAGAGGTCGATCTCTTGTAATGGACGGCGGCGTCGGGGTATCAGCTCCGGCATGGTGGAGGAGGACGGCGGTGGATGGGGTGGCGGACGGCGGCGGACGGAGGAGGGTGGGGTGGAGAGGGTGTTTTGGCGCCCACGGAGTACGAATGGGGAAAAGGGAGGTAGAGAGGAAGGGGGAACCATGTATTCAGGGCGCGCTTGTCTCAAATGCGAGGAAATTTACAAACTTAGCCCCCGTTTCAAATTTCTACTACATCACAGCAACATTAGTCGGTTGGGGATAGGACGGTAATCTCGCATACACCGAATATTTGCCGACGAGAGTTTGTTTTTGGCGCCCACCGTGTATGAATATGAATCGGGGAGGGAGTCGATTTCGGCCGAGGGCACACTGTGTTTTGGCGCCCACCGTGTATGAATCCGGGTGAGAGGCGGTTACGTCACGTTTGGGTGAAATTACAAACCTACCCCTATCGAAACCTATAGATATCCAGCAGATAGGCTTTGCGTGGCAGGGATAGGCAGTAGTGATTTCCATCTCGCAGATTTTGGTTTCGGGCGGTTACTGCGACTTTCCCCGCTTCGTTCAAATTTTGCACAGTGCACGTTTACCGTGCCAACTCAATTCGAATCCCGTTTGTATTCTACTATTTTTTTCGGGCGGGATCCATTTTCAATTGGAATTACATTCTATATACATCATTTTTTATATATACTTTCAAAAGCACAACACCATTTATACATAAATATGGTTTACAAATGGCATGATCTCAGATTCATAAGGTTGTATCCATCAATTTGGATTTTCAAATATTTGAAACCACTTTATGTTGAAATCCAATGTATGCATTCCTCGCTAACTGTCTCCAATTAATGTGTGTTTCATGCGGGTTTTTTTAACTTCTCAAACATGTATAATGTGTTTCACACACGCAACATATAGTGTAATCCCGTTTAGACATTAATTGCATATAAACCATGCATTGTTTGTAATTGAAGAATCTATGGATCACCAATATTGATAAACTATATAACATTACACGTGTGCCCAAATTCAAATGAATATGCATGTTTGATACACCAATTTGCGTTATGATATTATCGATGTCGTGATCTCCAGTTTAAATATTTGAATCCCCTTTAATCCAGATATTCGTCTCATATAGCTATCACTCATGCTTATATAGGACTATCTCTCTGGACCTATACGCGTTCATCGTCTCTCAGGCATCTCTCGTGCTACCTGTATGTCGACAATGATCTTTTATCTTCGTAACACACTGACGGTACTCTCTCCCTCGACCTTCATCACTCTATCTCTCTCTAAGTATATCTCGCTCCCTGCTATGTGTCTCTAGCTATGATTCTCCATGTGGAATCTCTTTCTCTCACACAAACACAAAACTTTGTCTCCCGGGGTCTCATTTCTCTCAACTATTCCCATGTGTGCCACTCGCACACCCCTCATACAGAGATGTCTTTCGCTCCTTAGATATGAGAACCTACGACTCTTCCTCTTCAATATCTCTTTCTCACACACAAACACAAACTCTGTCTCCCAGGGTCTCATATTTCTCCATTGTTCTCTTGTATGTCGCTCAAACACACCCTCTCTCCCTAGAGATATCTTGCGTTCCCTCATATGTCTTTCTAGCTATCACTCTCGTTGTGAAATATCTTTCTCTCTCGCAGACACAAAACTCCGTCTCTCTGGATCTCATTTCTCTCTGATATCTGTTTGTATGTGACTCACATGCACCCTCTCTCTATCTCTCTCACACCCACACACATAACCCAGCCTTCTGATCCACTCGACTCCTATCTCCAGCGCACACTAGCTAGCATCTTTATCTTTCTATTTATCTGTTTCTCCATCAACCTTCTTTCTCGCCCTCACTCTTGATTCCTATCACGCACACTACATATGTTTCTCTCTACATGCAGTCAAGTGCCCTCTCACACACATATATAACTTCACCCTTTGAACCACCCGACGGTCATCTCCGACACCCAAACTAACGGATGTCTCTCTAGCTAGCATCTCCATCTCTGTATCTATCTGTAGTTTCTCCGTCAACATTTCTTTCTCGCACGGAGTCTTGCTTCCTATCACCCACACTATATATGTCTATCCATACATATGCATTTATAGGTTGATCTCTTTTTCACAATCGTTGCGCCTCACCCCCTCTGCTCGCCATAGATGCATGCTCCAGCCCACGCCACTATCTCTTAAAGACAAAAACACATGCTCAATTGTCGGGCCTTCTTCCCTGCATTCTCACATGCATGCATATTGTCATACCGATCCGTCTCTCCCATGTCGTTGATCTTAGGACTTATGTCTTCTTTCTTTTATCTCGATCATGCGCGCGCGCACACACACAACCCACGTATACATGTATACCTCTCACACATGCACGTTCAAGGTCTCTACGTCTCCATACGTAGTTAATTACCCTCAATCCTAACGCCACATCGAATCGTTCTCCTCTTTTGTGCACATAACTTCCGCCTAGATGGGCAAAACACACACTCACACTTAACAATCTCCTTCTAGCTACCCCCCCCCCCCCGCGCGCCTCTCACTCTTCCCCTATATCCCCGAAACCAATAAGACCATCCCTTTGTTTAATTCCTGCCTACATGCACCATTGATATATAGTAGTCTTCCTTGGTGTCTGTCGAACAAACACGTTCTCTCGATGTCGACTCCTCTCACGCGCACGCACCTTCTCTTCCCTCCCTACAGGCATTTTCTCTCTCGCACCCCATCATTGGTGGCCTCTGCCATACACATCACCTCTCTATGATGAAGCCATGCACACTTAAATTACATCCGCCACAGGGGACCCCGCGACACACAAACACACACACACACACACACACGCATGCACGCGCGCACGCATGCACGCACCCCCCCCACACACACACACTAAGACTCCATCTCTCTCTCTCACACACACACCCACACTTGCATGCCCCCCCCCCACACACTTAGACTCCATCTCTCTCTCTCTGACACACACGCACACACACAAACTAAGACTCCATCTCTCTCTCTCCTCTCTATCTCTCTCTCTCTCACACACACACACACACCACACACACATTAAGACTCCATCTCACACACACATGCTCTAGGCGGAGCATTTGTTCCTACCACCCTTCATCCAACCTTACCCGTATGATAAACAATCACCTTTATTTACTTGCATAACATGGACAGATTCCACTTTACTTTAGTAGTTAGCAAACTTATCATCTATACCCTTATAAAAAACGAGTTGGCGATGATGGTGTGCCTGCCATCTTGTAATACGGACCGTATGATCTATATCTGACGGATAGGACGCAAACTATGATAACTTTACAAAAGATACCCGCACCTATCTCCACATCATTATCTCCCGCCACGTCATTGCTCAGCAATTAAAAAGGAATAAGTCTCTGGAACAATCTAGCATGCATGGTGTCCGCTGCCGCCTGCCGGCACCGTCCAACCCCATGCCTCCGCCCATTCCGACCACCAGTCACCACCACACTCCACTCCTCCTCGCCTTATCTCTCATCTTTCATTTTTTCGATGACATTCTCGAGATACCAGTTTTCTGATAAAATTCTTGAGATATCATTAGTTTTTACACATGGGATTACTCCTGCATGGGTCAACCGCAACAGGTGTTTTGCAAAAAAATGCACATTGATGTTCCGTGCAATGCACGAGAATCTTGCTTGTAATTATATAACGCAAATCACGAGCAGGAAGTGACATTTTTTTGACACAACCACGTTAACATGGCCACGTAAATCACGAGCAGGAAGGAGAAGGGAAGCGGGCTGTGGAGTAACGTTTTTTACCACAATTTCTTAGGAAACTGAGTGCAATAATTGAGTAGTTTTGCAAACTACCATTACTACTACACCTGAAACGGTTCAAAACCTATACTCCCTTGCCAGCGCGCGCTTCCCGCGTGAAACGGTCAGCGTCGCCCTGGAGCGTCAGTGCCGCATTAATGCCCGGCCAGAGCGGAGGCGACCTCTCACTGGCGCCGGCTTTGAAGTGGCGCGACGGCCGAGAGAGCGCCGCTTCCCGGTGCACGCGACTGCTCCGCGTCGAGACTGGCCATAGGCCCTGTTTGGATCCATGGGTTAGAGTTAGTTTGAGCTAGTTGGGGCTCAAATAGCCCTAAAGTATCCAAGCATGAGGGTTTAAATTGGAGCAAGTTGCACCGAACCCACCAAAAAAAACTATCCCACCCAAGAGGTGCTAACTGGAGATAGTTCTCATTGGGACCACTGAAAAATCACTTTTCTCTCTCCATGAAGTGCATTTATTGTCAATCTAACCCTGTCACCCAAACACCTCTTTGGCTACAGTTAGTTCAGGGTTAGTCATGAGTTAGTCTAACCTCTAGCTAAGTTAGAGTATCAAACAGGAGCAGTATAGGACATGCAAGTTGCTCAAAGCATACAGGCAAATTCGTACGTGAAAGGATTTTTTTCTTTTTGAAAACGGAACGTGAAAGGAATTTTTTTTAGAATGCTCTTGGCATGTCGCTAACATGTGATAGTTAACCGACCTCAATAGACGGCAGAAACGCCAGCCCGCCGCACTTTGATAGAGACGAGGAGGGAGAAGCGATACAGGCTGCTGGATTACTAGAGATAGGTGTCGCACGGAAGCCAAGAAATATGGTGATAGCGTGGGTTAGCCATGTACTAGTATGATGTAACTACACTGGGCTGCCGTGTTTCGTACTCTTCCAGTCCACTGTGGAGATGATTGGTTAATTTTATATCGCTGAATAATATTAAATATTATGAGTGCAGACGCTCCACCACGAGGTTCCTTGCTCCTTCTCGGTCGTCCGGAATCTATGTTCTTCCACTCTATTTTTTTACGTGAGCTTTGTTCATCCTTTTGCCAACACGCGAGACATCTAGCATCAAGGCGCACGTGTTATGCAACGATCGTTCCATCTATATGAAGAACACGTGGCACTGGAACTACGAGACGGACATGTACCCAGGAGTGGACGTACGAACCTGAGTAATGTAGCGCAGTAAGTGAAGTAGAAAGGCACAAATGGTATGAACATGCGTGGCATACAGGGTGTGTTTGGTTGCGTTCTCGTCTCAGCATAGTTGTTCCCTCTTCATGCATGCTCAACTCAACACCCCTCTTCATGCATGCTCTCTTCATGCATGCTTCTAGTGTATTTGTGCTAAACTAGTGTGGACTCATGCACCCTCCATACACTCTACCAAACACCCAAAAGTAGGTCGAGAAGGGAACTCTTGGGCGGCATTTGTCTCTTACTACGTACTACCACTAAATGTTGTACGTGCAATGCACGGTGATGTTATGGAGTACGTGCCTAAGTACTCTACTACTACTATATTAGTTGGAGGCACATATTAACTTTTATATTTGTTTACGTGTATGCCCCGAGACCTTCCAACTAGACGTGTCTTTCTCTCCAGGTCGCACTTTGTATCGTTCATACCACTAAGTACTACTACGTGTGGTCTCCGACCCAGAAGTGGAAGAAGTGGAGACGCTCTACCACGCTGTTTTTTTACGCTGGGCTCTACCACGCTGTTCATGTCCCACTCCTTTCGCTGACGTGTGGGACATCCAGCACGTGCCGTGTTTGGCACCCTTCGTCGTAAGAGTTGAAACGCTAGCATTCATCAGAAATAAAAAATAATTATAAATCGGCAGTGATACTATTTTTTTGCGAACCAATCAGCAGTGATACTATACCACGCGGTTTCCTTGCTCCTCGATATCGGAAAGAATACTTCCGTTCGCCAACATGTGGGACGTCGACCATCCTGGTCCACTTGCCATGCACGCAGAACTCCAAGGGAGAGTCACCCAGGTCGTCGCGCCGCAGTAACAATGACTAATGAGCCGTCAAATCACAGGCCCACTTCCCACTTTGAAGTTGCTCGGACGAAGGAACCATCATGACTTCGTTGAATTCCGCTTCTTGAAGAAAACTACTGTACCAGCAGTACTGCTAGCTACAGTATTTACTCCAACAGAGGCCTCCTTTCGTTCATAGGATAGGAATATGAAAATCATAGGAAGTGAGATGACATGCATCTCAATTCCTATAGAGAAAGAGATGCCATTTGATGCATAGGATAGGAATTTTTCCATTTAGTCTAGGCTAATGTACTGGTAATTTGCTCTAAAAACTACAGTAGTAACTAGTAGTACTGGTACATGCTCGTACTCAGACACAGACACACACACTAACTACTAGTACTACTACTTCTCACATGCTGGCCAGACGCCGTCGTTCTCCTTCCCGGCTTTGTCGGCGACACCCCACCGTGCTTGGATCTCCGCCGACCTCTCCGCAGCAGCGCGTGCGTCCTTTTCTTTCTTGCGGCGGCGGGCCTCTCTTTTCTTGAGTGCTTTCTGACTTTTCCGCTCCCTCTGTGCGGCTTTGGCCGCCTCTTGCTCTACCGCCCATTCGGCCTTGGCATCTTCAAATTCCTCCCACATAGTTGTGAGGTCGCGAGCGGCGATGAACTCGGCACGGCGGGATGCCATCGCTTCCCTACCATTTTGTGTGCGTTCGTGGGCGGCGAGGAACTCGGCGCGGCGGGATGCCATCGCTGCCTTACCGGTTAGTGTGCGGCGCGGTGGCATGAACGACGCTTGGTGAGAGCTCTGGGGTGGAGTGGCCGGACAACCGTATAGTGCATTGGTTTGTCAAGAGCTCAAGGACAGAAGACGAAGCAAATTAGGATTCCCCTTCAATCCTGGTCATTTATTACCGAGTAAAATGCATTGGCGGTCATCGAACTTGTCTTGATAGCTCACTTTGATCATTGTATACGAGATATGGTGATTATACGGTCGCTGGCTCAGCGTATAGCTCCGTATTTGTATGGTTGACCAGTCAAACAGTCCGCATGCGCCTCATCAGCTCGTGTTCTTTATCTATCTACGCGGGCCTACCTGTGAATGGAGAAAGAAATACTGTAAAAACCAAAATTATGCGTATGTGGGGAATCAAACCACGGACTCGTCGCTGCAACGCACCCTCGTCAGCCAAATGAAAATGAAATACTTCGCGTCAGACACTCACGCTCACGCTGTCAAAGCATGCTAATGCATGCACGTCGCCCTCTAAATCAAAGTCCTGCTCATGGCGCAACGCAAACGGCGAGCCCATCACCTGCGCGCCCCGGCGGTGCCTGACATTACTGTTTAGACGTTTGATGGAGGCCTACGCGAACGCCGAGCATGTATTCACCTGGCTCAACACCAACGGTCATACTCGGACCGCCTTGCTCATGTATATCGTCCATCACAACGACAATCTATAAAACAGCCTAAGCTAGAGAGGGTACTATGGTAGTATGGTACGGAGTATGTACTATCGTGAGCGACCGATCTTAGTGCCACTGCACACCGAAACCCCTTCCATCGCTAGCGCGCGCTTCCCGCCTGAAACGGTCACCGTCTCTCCAGAATGTCAATGCCGCATTCACCGGACTTAACTGCAGGTGCAATTGGTGTGTCACTGACATGCGGGCCAGACGCCCGTTGGGCCCACATGTCAGTAACCCAAACGCATCTGCAGTTAAGTCACTGAAGCAGCGTCCGCATTCACGCCCGACGAACCTACTCCGGCGCCAGTTGTCCATCCGTCTGCCGCGGCTCATTGCCATTCGCCCGCTATATTAACTTGAGCCCCAGCTCCCAGCCATAGCCAAAGACCCACACTTATTCTCCTCCGGTCCCTTCCTTCTGTCGGCACCACTTCAACCATGGCCTCCTGGCGCTCCGAAGCTCTCTTGGACGTACTGTCGCAGGAGCAGACGAGGGACATCGGCGGCTCCGCTCCGGGCGCGCTCCAAAGCTCTCTTCGACGTACTGTCGCAGGAGCAAACGAAGGAGATCGCCGGCACCCCCCGGGCCGCCCTCCGCCGCCACGACCACGAAGCCGGCGCGCGTGCGCGGGCGCAGCCGGCAGCGAGGAAGAGTAGTACATGGTAGGTCGCCGCCGCTCTGGTCCCGGGAAGGCCACCGCTACTCCACTCAGTCGACGCCAAGCTTGGTGGGGTAAACATCGGCGGCCGATTAGCCGCTTGACGGCGACGTGGAGGCGGAAATCTTCATAACCTTGTGCTCCGGCCGGAGGAGGAGGTTATCGAGGCGGATGAGGAGGAGGCAAAGGCAATGGCCGGCTTTCTCGGGTTCATGGCCGGACATGGTGGTCGGGCGCCGGCGATCGTTTAGATTAGGTTTACAGTAGGTTTAGTACGGTTTGTGCGAAATATGTAATGAATTTCGTCCAGTTTGTAGGAAAAGTTTTCGAAATGTAATGAATTTCATCCGGTTAATTTGAAATTTGCTTTGTTTGCACGAATTTCGTCCGGTTAGTTCATATAGTTGTCGAAAGGTATGCGGGCAGCATCGGATGGCATCCATCAGTGTCCTCGGACAGATGCCGGTGTAAATTTGTGGGCCAGCGCTGGAGATGCCCTAACTATCATGCTATAATCGCTAACAATCCTCCATTATTTGGCAGGGAACAGTTATCCCTCGATCAAAATCAGATCCGCGGTGTTTCGCACTCCTCCCGCGTAAGAGTGTAAACTCTTGCTTACATAAAAATGGAGCAAGTGGACGGCACTGTAGCACGTCATATCACTCGAACTAGCCCGCCTAACGAGCGGGAAAGCACCGCCCTCGTCATTTTGTTCTGGATTTCTATCGATCGATCGCGCGAAAATGTTACGCTTCGCAAGTTCTAAAGGAAAAGGCGGCACACTTACGACTCGTACGCGTCGCAACCCCGACAGTCCGGCTCGCACGCCGCTCACCAGAGGGGACACGCGTTGTCTTGCAATTTCACTGACATGTGGGACCGTAATTGAATAAACCGTCGATTCCTCAAAAAGAATAAACCGTCGATAGCCGAAATCTAATCGCTCGGCGGGCGTCGGCTGAGAAGAGAGAAACGGGGGAGGGAGAAGAGATCGCCCGCCCGCCGCGCACGGACTCCAAGAAATATATGGTGATAATGTGAGGTGGGCCATGCTGGAGTCCGGACCGCTTCCGGAGCCCGCTCTCACCGCCCTGGCCCCTCAAGACGCCAGCTGCCCGCTGCATGCACAGCAAGTAGTCCCCGCTTATGTGGAGGAGAGAGAGGCATTGACAAAGTCAAGGAGTAACAGTGGAGACAATAGCTTTCATCAAAAATAAACAATGAATACTCGTTGCTCGTCCTCTATATCGGAAAGAATACTTTCATTCGCCGACATGTGGGACGTCGACCATCCTGGTCCACCTGCCATGCACAAAATTATCCTGGTCTACCCCGGTCGTATCGCAGGCCCAACCTTTCCCACTGTAAGTTGTTCGGACGAAGGAACCATCATGACTTCGTTGAATTCCGCTTCTTCAAGAAAACTTACTGTACCCGCAATACTGCTACCACACGCGAAGACTGGACGGCACTGTACCACGTCATATCACTGAAACCCACTAGGCCAAACTAGCCCGCCTAGGTCATCTATTTTGGAACGGAGGGAGTACGTCTCTGCACTGCTATGATTTTGTGTTGCACGTTCTCTGTACTTTTGCTACGATTTTCCTACCCTATGAACCAAATGAGGCCTGAATGTATGTCGACTATTGTCTGATCGATCGCTAAGCCTACAATTTTAGGAGCTAGGGCTATTGGTCGATCGACGAGGGATAAGTATAAGCGTACCACGAGCTCATCAGCCCCAACGTTTCTCTTCGGTGAGTGTTTTGCAAGTACTATAGCTCGCACAGTAGCTAGCCTACTAACACCAAGAATCATCAAACAAGCCCTGCTGATATGATAAACAGTTCAAACTTACATCTAAGCATGCCATATATTACATCAAAAGCTGGT
The DNA here is from genome assembly GCF_018294505.1 of Triticum aestivum. Classification (NCBI taxonomy): domain Eukaryota; kingdom Viridiplantae; phylum Streptophyta; class Magnoliopsida; order Poales; family Poaceae; genus Triticum; species Triticum aestivum. The sequence goes on along the minus strand of NC_057798.1, from coordinate 702,635,879 downwards.
GAGGATACATCTGTTTCCATAACTCGGAGAGGGTTCGCATGATTCATCGCATGATTCACTATCAAACAAAAGTAGCAAGATCCGCCCACACAAGACAGTGCACTAGCCCTAAGATGGTTTGATAACACGCATCGTTCTGGTAATTAAACACAGGGCAATGCAAACTACCCTGAAGGATTAGCGCGACCAACTATTTCTTGTCATCGATCTCTCGGGCAATGACCACAGCACGGACAGCGGCATGGGAATCGATTTCTGGGGCGATGTCCACAGGACTGACCGCGACATCGGAATCGATCTCTGGGGCGATGTCCACAGGATGGACAGCGGCATCGGAATCGATCTCCGGGGCGATGCCAACAGGACGGGCCACGACATCGGAATCATCAAGGACAACCACCGGCACCTGCACAACCCTAACATATTAGCAAGCACATTGCAAATAATCAAAAAGCAAGCACATTGCAAATAATCAAAAACCACAACTATGGTAATAAGCCATTATTTTTTACCTTGTGCAGCTCACCGGGGGATCTCATCCCTCCGGGGGCCATCTCCTCGTCCTCGATGGGGGCCATCACCTTGGCAGGGGAATACTGCTTCTCAACGGCGACTATCTCCTCAAACTCGGTCTTGAGCCTCACATAGGTGGCAATCAGAGTTCCTGGGGTAGGCACGGTGGGGCCCTTGCTGTTCTTCCAACTTTCTTTGAGGAGTTCGTCCGCCAACGTCCTCAACTCTTTGGCCAGTGCTTGTTTCTTGGAGTTCTTCGTCTCCATGGGTTGGCCCGCCAACATGGTCAACTCGTTGGTCGGTGCTCGCTTCCTGGAGATCGCTGTCTCCAGTGGGTTGTCCGCCGGCAACTCTTTGCCTAGTGCTCCAGGATCCATCAATGAACTGACAAACAAAAAGCAATCGAAAGGAAACCACAATCGCAATGAAAACGGGAAAAGAATAGGATGTGAGAATCGGTCGGTGCTTCGCAAAAAGAAGATTATTGGAATGAAAATATAGCAGCATAACTGATTCGCCCACCTTTCCTTCGTCGGTAGAGAAGAAAAATGGCAGAAGTGAGTAGCCTGGAGTGAGGTTTTCTTCAAGAAAGGGAAGAAAGGGCTTGAACGAGCGTTCCAATGAAATGATGGTTGCTTCGTCCAGTCCAACTTGGAGGCCACCTTACCACTGCTGGTAAAGGTGTGGGTTTTGTGATATGACGGGTCATGACGGCCACACCGGGGTGACAGGTGAGTCTCGACTGTAGCACCTCGCTGTGATTTGGTGGATGGCACGCGGGCCCGGATGCTTTGAAATGTCCCGCATGTAGATAGAGCGGCTAGTCATATAGGAGTGCTCAATATTGTGCACCGCGACCAAGGCGGAGAGGAAAACGAGAGAACTACGTAATTAATGCATGAGTTTAATTAGGGTAGTTTTGTAAAGTACGAGATACATTCCTCCAATAGCAAAATGCCTTGGTTCATGAGATTTGAGATTTGAGCCCTATAAACCGGAAGGGAGGGGGTACTGCACACGGTGTAGTCTAGTCACTTGTTTTTTTTGAGCCGAAGTCTAGTCACTTGTTGAAATCTCTAGAAAGGCAAATACTCCTTTCCGGTTTACAGGTCTATACTACTCCCTCCGTCTAGGTGTGTAAGTCATCTTACGAAAACCAAATAGTCCCAAAACACTTAGGCGCGGTGCATTAACTTCTACCTTGTTTCTTGTTTCTTGACATACGTATCAACCAATAAGAGATGAGAGGTGTGCATGCTTTTAATGACTTGCAATGGCTAGTTCATTGCATGGAATGCTATTAATTAGCAAATAAACATTGGTGACCCCAGGAGGAAACGGTGCTAAGCGCGTGGACCTATGCAGAATGAGTATCAACCAATGGATAATGGAGTTTAATTGTTAAACAATAGCAATTTTGTCTCATGCAAGAGCCTGGCTAGTACTCCAAGGAACCGCACCACGCGAGCGTTCGCAACTGCCACGTTCGGTTTGCGCTTGGCTCTTCGCCTCTTCGAGAAGACGAACAATGATGTTACTCCTACTTCTACAGTATCGAATCCACTGCTGCATGTCCGTCCACCTCGTGCGGGAGGGATAGCGTGTAGCGAAAGCTTCTACTTACTGCTCCTGCCTTTGCGTCCATGACAGGTGGGCCCAACAGGTGGTTGGCCCACCTGTCATGCAGCCAAAGGCAGGTGCAGTTAAGGCACCGGAGCTCAGTCCGCGAGGGAGAGGGCGTCGTAGTAATCAAATTTCTCGGTCTTGTACGAGTTGACGCGACACATCAAAGCACTGCACTCGATAAAAGTCTTTTTACACATTTCAAATGGGCTACTTCGTATGTAGGAGTAGACATATTCTGCTTCGTATGTACTCCCTCCGTTCCAAAATATAAGTCTTTTTAGAGATTTCACTATGAACTACATACGAAACAAAATGAGTGAATCTACACTCTAAAATATGTCTATATACATCCGTATGTAGTTTGTAGTGGAATCCCTAAAAAGACTTACATTTAGGAACGGAGGGAGTAGTCAGTTGTTGCAATCTCTAAAAAGACTTATATTTGGAAACGGAGGGAGTACAACGCATGCATGCATGCCGTGACTTTCCTTTTGATACTTGCATGTGTTGATTTGATGCACCTTGCCAAATTTTGACTATAAATTTAACTAACCAAATTTTCATGCATGTCACAAAAAATCACGGGGCTGTTTGGATTGTGACTATGTTTGTCTTATGTTGCCACATTATTTTTCCCACACTTGCCACACTTGCCTAACCTGAGTTGCTCAAATTGTTAGACACACTTTGGCTTGCCTAAGGGAATCTTGCCACAATTTTTGTGTCTATGACATGTGGGGTTCACTGCTAATAAAAAAATTCTTGTCTTAGGTGTGGCTAATAAAAAAGACTTATATTTAGGAACGGAGGGAGTAGAAAATATAAATAATAATGCATGTTGGGGCAACCCACGTTTCCGCTAATTTTAGCCGTGGGCTTGTTCACAATTTTTACGAGGGGGTGGTTGTTCATTTAATGGAGGGACTTGTAGTACCAGACTTGAACGATACAAAGTGCGACCTGGCACACCGTAACACCAGTTGGAACAAGCGGGTAGCTATCTCAAAAAACAATCAACAACTAAAAAAACCGTGACCTGGCATGTAGTAGTACACAATTTTAAACGATTGTTTTGATGGAGTGAAAAAGGAAAACTACCCCACTACTTATATATAGGCCGGAGCCTCCGCGCTTGCTTGCTAGGGCTGCTCTATTCACACACTCTCATCCTCTCCAGATCTAAACAAGATAGGGGTAGTAACACTGTCTTTCTCCCTTCAAAAAACACTGGCTTTCTATCCTCACCGCTGGTTACAGATCCGGACGTATCCCCCTCCGCCGGTGAAGGGGAGGAGGGGCAGCGTTTAGGCCGTCGTCGACAGCGAGGGAGGAGACCCACTGCCGGCCGCACCGTTATCTCTGGCCGAGCGCCGGCGCGGGAGGTCCTCCGATCCCTTCGTCGTTGCCTGTGGGCGGATCCGGCCTCCCGCCGCCCACCTATCCACATCCCGACGACCTTCAGGTATATCTTCGTTCGAAACCGCCTTAGCTCTACTTCCCCAGCTCGCTACGTCGCTGCATGTGCATCATTTTCTACCTCTCAGCCCCTCTCGATCGGATGGTCCAACGTCACCTATTTTTTCTTCTATTGTTAGAGGTAAAGCTACTTCATGGAGTCGAATCTTGTACTCCCTCCGTCCGAAAATACTTGTCATTGAAATAAAGTGGGGGTGGGGGAATTTAGTATGTACATCGGACTTGGTACAAACAGGAAGGAAAGGGGATGAAAGTAGTACAGACTGGTCATCCAACCGGTCTCTTGGTCGAAAAGGGAAATATAGGGGTAACGCTGTACACAGTGGTATGACCAGGACTAGATTTGCTATCCACACATAGGAGTAGGTGGCTAGAGTGAACAAAAATGGGACCAACCCAGATATGTTTCTTGGATGTTTGTTTCTCGGGGCAACAAACTATGAATCACCACTTTATGCCCCTGTTTACGTACATGGTGCTGTACTGCTGGTGCACCCACTGTCCCATGCCCTTATACCAAATATTTAGGCTCCGGTCGGAATAAAGGGGCAGAAAACATAGGTCTTGATGAAAATAGAGGAATAGGAAAGGAATGTAGGTATAAAACTATGGAACAGCGAACCGGAGGAAACTCTCAAGAGAATGTGTTCGGATGGACTACGAAATGTACAGATTTGTTTTTTAGAGTAGCATGCTTGGCAGTATGAGATGCTATTTGTTTATTCAGCTGCACAGTGACTACTCTTGTCCTCACCTCACGTACCACACATAGGTTGATTTTTTATTCCGGCAAACACAGCACAACAACCTGTCTAACGCATGGCAGCGAGCGCCTGCCTCGGGCTTCCGCCCAAAAAATGAGCAGCGCGTGGATGTTTCTAATCCGATGGAATCAGTACTACCAGACCAGCTTTCCTATGAAACACTATTCACCTTTCCCGTGTTCCGAACGGTTGGAAGGGAAAGAATACCGTAGGAATTGTGTTCCTACGAAAATCCTGCACCAAACCTGTGAACCGAACGCAGCCTTAGCTGTTCTTAATATAATGTCCCTGGTAAAAATGAAGCCATGCCACTGTTTTTGCCTGTAATTGTTTGAGACTCTGACAAGTTTAGCCAAATGTTTTTGCCTGTAATTGTTTGAGACTCTGACTGTTTCCTCTGTGCCTTTTTGTGCAAACAGGGATATCCAATTCACCTGGTTGCTGTTGTGACCTTTTGGTGCACTGCACAAAACTCTTCTTAAAAGAAGTGACTTTTGTGCTGTTTAACTGGAATGTCAGATGGAACAGTTGGTTCATTTTGGTGGAACTGCACAAAGGGAGATCTGTGTTCCAATCCTCATCATCCATATTGGCGCCATAACCTTCCTTTAGGTAAGAATGATATTTAATGCATGTGTTCATCTCTATTTTCCGACTGCCATGAGAAAATAATGTTGTTTTTTACTAGTACACTTGTACTCCCTCACTGACAAAACCAATTCTGAATTAGAAGGCCAATCATGTACTTGGTTTCACCAACTGGTGAGGAGAAAGAGAAACAGAGCATGAAGAGGAAGAAGAAGAAGAATAAACAGTGCCAAGGCGATCTTGCTGAAGCCAGAGGCCTCAGTCGAGGCTATTCAAGGGCTCCGGCAACGACTACCTTACATGTGAGACGATCCTCCAGGGAGCCCTTCCACTTCTGCTGTCTCACTTAATTAATTAGGAGTACTTAAGTACCACTAATTTATTACTGCCTAATTTTCCTGTTGGAGTTAAACAAATCTTTAGTAGGACCCTATGCTGAATCATGTACGTGTGAATGTTTGTCTATGGAGGTGAATCATGTGGTGGAGCAGGGAGGGAATATTATTAGTGTCATGACATAATAGTGCTATTGTTTTGCATGTCAATTTATTGCCATTGGTTCAATGAGGCAATGTTTTGCGTATTGTCCATCATGAATTTGATGCTACTGTTTGAGTAATATGCTAATGTCTTCCTATCCTTTCTCACTAAGCTAATGAAGGTTTCACCTTGTTCCTACTTGTGCAAACAGGGATCATGTTGTGCCAATCATACATTTTAGTGGAACTACACAAGACAATACAATGAACTGTATCCCAGCCAGTGCTTTAACTCTGCTGGAAGTTCTTGATAATCTTTCGATATAATCTCAGCACTGGTAAACAAGAGTGATTTCAACCATACATTTGAAGTGCACAAAAATATATACTATTGTGTGATTCCAGTGAGTGCTTTATCATCTCTTATGGGACTACATGAATAAGCTTTTTTTCTCAGGTTGGTACGGGCCTAAGGCCTTCATCCATATTAGTTTGCTGTCATCTCTATTTGTATCGTGCTACTGTCATGAGAAACTCCTTTATCTTTGCACTTTTAAGTTTTGCAACCTATGATAAATGGCAATGCTTTGAGTGTTGAGTTGAGCTAATTGGCACTGATTAAATAAACTAATACCTCTCTTTAAGCAAGACTACTATGTTGCTAACTTTACCCATTAAGATAATGAGGGTGCTTCTATTTGTTAGTGTATGTTTCATCAACTAGTCCCACTATTACAGTAATCTCACTCTCTCAATATATGTGCCAACAGGGATGCTCGATTTTGGTGGAACTGCACAAAAACTTTGGGTGCTTCATTGCCTCGACAGCTTCCGTCCTTTCCTGTCAGTCGCTAATCTCCGCTTGCTTTCTTCCTTTGCTGTCAGTCGCTTGGCTTATCTCGGCTTCCAGTCAAAGGAAATAGTAATTGATATGCTACCTCACACAGGTTGGTACTGGTCTTTATCCTGATTATTGTGCCTGTCATATGTATTGGTAATTTGGTATTGTGCTACTGTTTGCCGATTTCATAAAGGAGTAATTTGGAGCCTGAACTCGCAGGCAAATCATTACATCGGGTGATTTCAGTAGAACTGCACAAAATGATCAGATGGACAGGTACTTATGCTGCTGCTATGTACTCCAAAGTTCACTCAGACAAGCATCGATGTTGACAAGAAGTGCCTATATTCATTCGAGTATCAACCGGCGTCAACCAATTGTCAAACTCCAAGTATTAGGAGAGTGAACGCCAAAAATATTGCTTGGTGCATAGCCCAGAAAAACGCAGTCCAGTCTTTGGTCCCAACTTGTGCCTTTTGGTTATCGGCACATATGGTAGCGAACTATATGGCATGGAGTCTAAAGATTCCAGACAAGTTGGTTGACGCGTATATTCATCTGGCACTTAATCAGTCTGCACGCCAAGGATGCTCCATTTCAGTTGAACTGCACAAAAAATTTGGGTGGTTCATTTTCTCAACCGCCTCCTTTCTCGTCTGCAATGTAGAATTTTGGCGAGATACAGGACCAAGATGAGCCAGTAAACTAGTTGGATGAAAGTAGTGGCCAAGTTGCTCAAACCTCCCTCGGCACGAGGCCACTATTTGAGGATAAACCTACAAGCAAAGTTCAGATTGTCTGTGCTGCCTCTTATGTACTCGAAAGTTTACTCGTACAAGAACTAATTTTAGCAAGAAGTACCTCTGATTGAACACCATTTACCAGTCTGTACCCTAGGTAATTAAAGTTCGTCCATGGATCATATTGGCTGTGATCTCAATCATTTGGATGCATAAACATACTGAACATGTGTATATCTGAATCTTTTTGTGAATTATGTATGAATATTGTCGTGTGATCTATCAATCATTTGGATGCATAGATATGCTGAGCTTGTGTATATATGAATCTTTTGAGTTGTTGATAGTGAATGTTGGCTATGAATATGAACGTGTCCTGTGAACCTGAGTTTGATATGAATTGCAACAGAACCAGTTATAACCCTTCTCCTCCTCTCAATCTGCGACTCCACTGCCGCGTTTTCCCATCTCCGAGTCGTTCCCGTCCGGGGCCTCGCCGTCGTCCACCGCCTCGCTGTGTTCGGTGCGGCGTGGTCAACAAACGAGAGTCATCGGAAGAGGACTGTACGTGGAGAGCCTGACGGCTGGGACCCACGAGGTCCATGGTCGCACGCAAGGAAAGTTCCTCCTTATTAAGCTGAAAAAAATGTTTCCTCCACCTGACAGCTGGGACCCACCGGCTGTATCTTCGCACGGAAGGAAGTGCCTCCTTGTTTTGCGAAAAAAATTATTCATCCCGTTGACAGCTGGGACCCGTCAGATTTGGTGACTGACTTGTGGGCCTGCTAAGCGGACGTGTACGCACGGCTTTGTCAACTTAATCAACAAATGATTCTAGCAGCTGGACCGTTGGATGTTAATCCAACAGCCGTGCTCCTTCTTCAACCTCTGTTCTTGCTCCTGTCTCCCGTGGGCGGCACCGCGGCTGTGCTGCCGCGCACCCGAACCAGTGAAGTTTCCCACTCCTCTCCATCTGCGACTCCACTGCCCCGTCTTCCCCATCTCCGGGTCGTTCCAGTCTGGGTGCGCTCGGCACGGTGTGGTCAACGTGGTCAACAACCGAGAGTCATCGGAAGATGACTGTACGTGAGAGGCTGACAGTGGGGACGCACCACGCCCATGGACGCATGCATGCAACGGAACGCGGCGAGGTCAACGTGGTCAAGGAACGACTTCCATCGGAAGTATACTGTACGTGGAGAGTCTCAGCTGGGTCCACGGTCGCAGCAAGTAAGTGCCTCCTTATTACGCGGAAAATAATGATTCCTCCAACTGACAGCAGGGACCCACTGGACGGGCCACCGTATTTTGCGAAAAAAACGTTTGCCCCCTGACTGCTGGGACCCACCTGATGGGCCACCGTATTTCGCGAAAAAAACGTCCCCCCCCCGCTGTCAGCTCGGACCCACCGGAAGTGCCTCCTTATTACGCACAAAAAAATGAATACTCCCCCTGCTAGCTGGGACCCACCTTGGTGTGAGGCTGACTTGTGGGCCTACTAAGTTGACAGGGACGAAGGGCTTTGTCAACTTAGTCAATATGAACGATTCTAGCTCCAGTGACCGTACGATGTCCATCCAACGGCCGTAGTGCTTCTTCAACCTCTGGTCTTCTTGCTCCAGCCGCCCAAACCAGCGCCGGTCGTGCCTCATGCTCCTGCCTCCCGTGGCCGGCTGTGCTGCCACGGAGGACTCACCGCCCCCTACTATTCCCACCGCTGGCCAGGCCCTGCGGCGACGGCAGCCTCACACCGCAGCCGAACCAGTGAACCCTCGTACTCCTCTCCGCGCGGGCTTCCACTGCCGCGTCTTCCCCGGCTCCGCGTCGTCCCCTTCCTAGGCCTCGCCGTCGTCCACCGCCGTGGTGCTCTCCGCGCGGCGTGGTCAACGTGGTCAAGGAACGACTTCCATCGGAAGAGTACTGTACGTGGAGAGGCTGACAGCTGGGTCCACGGCCACAACCCAGTTTTTTTGTGATTTGCCAAGTAAGTCGCTTTGTCAGGCCTGTTGGGCTGCAAATCTTTCAAGACGAGGAGAGCTTTCATTCGGCTGGCCGAGAAAATGGCCCATCAGTAATGAGAAATGGGTTGTACATTTTTAAAACACATCAAACCGGCAATTAGTTTCAAATATCTTTTTTTCATTTCGAGATTTTAAATTACATTAATTTTTATGCATGGAGAATTTGTTGGATTTTATATTGATATACATTTATTTTTAAAATCAGTTTGAATGTGAGTCGAAATTTCGGGATTAAAAACAGTTCGGACCACACCGAAATATGCAAAATTTCGTATAATTTTTAAACCGATGCCACAGTATGGGCTGTAATGCTAACAAAAAGAATATGGGCTCCAAAAAAACCTTAAGAATTAGCAAATTGGCTGTAAATTATTAGAAATAATGGCAGATGGGTTGTATGCTGTTTTCCACAGATTTGAGGCTTTCCTAAAAAAAGGTTGATGCACAAGCAGTGACTGTTGGATTGCCATCCAACGGCCGTCGTGCTTCTTCAATCTCTGCTCTTCCTGCTCCAGCCGCTCAAACAAGCGCCGGCGGGACTGCCCGCTCCCTCCTCCCCGCGGCCGGCTCTGCTGTCGCGCAGGCCTCACCGCCCCACCATACTCCCATCGCTGGCCTAGCCATCCCTCTACTCACCCACACCTGCTGTTATTCTCCGGCGACGGCAGACGAACCAGTAAACCCTCGTACAGTCGTACTCCCCTCCGTGTGGGAAACAACTGCCGAGTCTTCCCTGCCTCCGTGTCGTTCCTTTCCTAGGCCTCGCCGTCGTCCACCGCCCTGGTGCTCTCGGCGCGGCCTGGTCAACGTGGTCAACGACCGACATGCATCTGAAGTGGACTGTACGTGGAGAGGCCGACAGCTGGGTCCACGGCCGCACGCAAGGAAATGCCTCCTTATTACGCGCAAAATAATGATTCCTCCACCTGACATCAGGGACCCACCGAAAGGGCCTCTGTATTTCGTGAAAAAAACGTTACCGCCGCTGACAGCTCGGACCCACCAGCTATATCTTCGCACGCAAGGAAGTGCCTCCTTATTACGCAAAAAAAATGAATACTCCGCCTGTTAGCTGGGACCCAGTATAGTGGCAGGCTGACTTGTGGGCCTACTAAGTTGACGGGACGGAGGGCTTTGTCAACTTAGTCAATAATATGCACGATTCTAGCTCCAGTGACTGTACGATGTCCATCCAACGGCCGTAGTGCTTCCTCAACCTCTGGTCTTCTTGCTCCAGCCACCCAAACCAGCACCAGTCGTGCCTCGTGCTCCTGCCTCCCATGGTCCGCTGTGATGCGGCGGAAGCCTCACCGCCCCCTACTACTCCCACCACTGGCCAGGCCATCCCTCTACTCACACACACCCCCTGTTATTCTGCAGCGACGGTAGCCTCACCCTCGTACTCCTCTTCGCGTGGGCATCCACTGCTGCGTCTTCCCCGGCTCTGCGTCGTCCCCTTCCTAGGCCTCGCCGTCGTCCACCGCCATTGTGCTCTCGGCGCGGCGTGGTCAATGTGGTTAACGACTGACTTCCATCGGAAGAGTACTGTGCGTGGAGAGGCTGACAGCTGGGTCCACGGCGGCCGCAAGGAAGTGCCTCCTTATTACGCGCAAAATAATTATTCCTCCACCTGACAGCAGGGACCCATCGGACGGGCCACCAGTATTTCGTGAAAAAAACATTTCCCCCCTAACTGCTGGGACCCACCAGCTACATCTTCGCACGCAAGGAAGTGCGTCCGGGCAAAAAAAACCCAAAACGATTCGCCCCCCTGACTGCTGGGACCCACCAGCTACATCTTCGGAGGCAAGGAAGTGCCTGACAGTCGGGACCCACCTGGTCGAAGCGTACGTAGCGTTGTCATTCTGGTCGCGAAAGTGTACGTATATACTGGTCGATGTAGAGGCACGCACGTGTCGTAGTAGAGGCGCGTACATGTCGATGTAGAGGCGCGCACGTAGCATGTACACGTACGTACATCGGCGAGGGTGCAAGAAAGAAAATACGGCCACGTACGTACATACGGGCAGGGTCTCGAACGCCTACTCGCGCATACGTACATGGCTGGGTCGGAACGGAGAAACAGCGTCGTCGTCGTGTTCATGGGGAGCCAACGGAATGCGTCGTGTTCATGGGGAGGCAATCGGAATGCGTCGTGTTCATCGGGAGGCAACGAACGCGTGGGAGCCAACCGGCTTGGACGGAACAGCGATGGAAACGAGGCCTGGCGCTACCGCACAACGGAGGAAACGGACTCCTACGTTCGGGAACGGGGTCCTGTTGATCGGGAGGGGTGTGGCGTACCGCAAAACGGAGGAAACGGACTCCTACGGTCGAAACGGGGGTCCGTTGATCGGAGGGGTGTGGCGTACCGCAAAACGGAGGAAAACGGACCTCCTACGGTCGAACGGGGTCCTGTTGATCGGGAGGGGTGTGGCGTACCGCAAAACGGAGGAAACGGACCTCCTTACGGTCCGAAACGGGGGTCCTGTTCATCGGGAGGTGTGGCGTACCGCAAAACGGGACCTCCACGGGATACTGTTCATCTCCACCGTCGACCTCCTCCACCCTCCACGGGCTATCGTCGACCTCCTCCAGCCTCCATGGGCTCCTGTTCATCCAGCCTCCACCGTGCGCTACTCCACCGGCTACTGTTCAACCACCCCTCCACTGTCTACTGTTCATCCAGCCCTCCACCATCTACTGTTCATCCATCCCTCCACACCACGGGGTCCTGTTCAACCACCCCTCCACGGCCATCCCTCCACCGTCTACTATTCATCCAGCCCTCCACACCTTCATCCAGAGGCAACGCCACCGCTCACTGTTCATCCAACCCCCCCCCCCGCCCCTGCAACGCTCACTGTTCTCCAATCGATCGGCTTCAGTTAGCAGCAGTAGCGATGGAATCGCTCCATCAGTTTAGTTAATAGCCATCGATCGATCGCTCGGGTTCAGTAACGCGTAGCCTGCAGTGCAATCGCTCGGGTTCAGTTAGAGCCCAACGCCTCGCTCGGATTCAGTTAGAGCCAACGCATCGCACACACGTTTTGTCACAATTATCGTCATAGAAGTGTCATATGTATGACCGAAAAAAATTCGTTCGGCCCAAAATGTCACGGATGTGTCTTTTTTTTGTAGTGATGCACAGCCTGTTGCAACAAAGAACAAACAACCAAGGAGCATATTTGTGTTGGTCCCAATTTTGTTATTTTTAGACACCTTTCCCTATGTGAGCGCAACAAATCTAGTCCCGCTCAAACTCTATAGCCTTCTCCCCCAAAACAAAAGATCAGTTCATTATAGATGTGCGTACTGCGTTTGTCATTGTTTTCCCTTTTCGACCAACGTAGGTGCTGGATAGCCAGTCTGTACTAGTACTTTCCCCTTCCTTTCCTCCATGTCCTAGATTTATTCTTTAAAACTTTCCCCACTACTTTCCCCCATTCCTTCCCTCTTTGAACCACGTCTTAGATTCATGTGATACAACTTTCCCCACTACTTTCCCCCCTTCCTTTCCTTTTTCAAACACGTCCTAGATTCATGCTATACAACATTTCCCACTACTTTCCCCCATTCATTTCCTCTTTGAACCACGTCCTAGATTCATGGTATACAACTTTCCCCACTACTTTCCTGTTTGATCCAACACCTAGATTCGAGTGCAGAAGCGGAAAAAGACCACATGCAACTAGAGCAATGCATGTGGAATAAGTAAATTATACCTTAAGGTTCTTGGGGTGTGGTTCGGTGGGCGAACGGATGCTGTTCGGCCCACACTATGTACGGCGGCGAAGAAGAAGGGGTCAGAGGCCCTCCAGCGCCGCCGCTGGGTGAAAGTGAACAGTTGCGCCGGTAGTGGATTCCCTCCCTCGCTGACGACGACAGCGTTAAGCCTCCTTCCCTTCCCGGTGGACGGATCCTGCTGGCTCTTTGAATAGAAGTGAGGGGAGAGAGAGAGGCCAACAAAGTCTTGTTTAGATCTGGACATGGTGAGATAGTGTGAAGAGAGCAACTATAAGCGCTAAGGCTCCAGCATGTATATATATACTGGAGAGAGAGTGTGAAGAGTGCAAACCCTAGAAAACAAGCGCCGAGGCTATAGCTTATACGTGATGAGGTGATTATACGGTCACTACGAGATCGTATAGCTCCGTATCCATCCATTTTGACCAGTCAAAGAATCCTCCTGGCACGAATTATGCTCAAGTGTAGTTATCGAACCCGAGACTTCAAGTTTGATGAGCGAACAGGCTAACCAGCTACACAACCCTCCTGTTATGTTCAACGAGAGGAAAATAACCTTTTATACATTCCTGCATTCGTGTGACTAGAATGCCATGTTTTTTTGTGTGGGAGTCATTGGGATTTAAATCATAATCGTGTCATGTGGCTTTGGTGGTAAGACTATCCACAGTGGTGCACAAATAATGCAGCCTTAGTCACCTTACCTCTCTCCATGTAGTACGTTGGGTCCCACCAGTCAGAGGGTGAAACAAAAAAATTAATAAGAAAAATTAAAAGCGCCAGTGGTGTATCTTACCTCACACATCTCGCTACTGCTCGGGAACACTATCCAATTGATCCCTCTAGTCACTCATGTACTATTTTAAGTGAATCCTTATTATAACATGCACACAATTTTGGGCACTTGTATTCGACCTAAGTCTGTGTGCCACCGTATCTCATACTACTCCCTCCATCTAGGTGTAATAAGTCACGCTAGAAGGTGCAGCGGGACCAAGGTGCAAGCAGATTGGAGGAGAGGGAGAAACTTGACCGGTCATTCCTCCAATCAAAGCCCTGATTTCTATCTCTAAACACAACAATTAATCCAAACAACTAAGAGATGTCATTTTAGCTACCATGCAGGGCCACGTATTAACTCACATGCAAGCCGACTTTGATTTCTTGACTCATCAACCCGTAGTTGCGCTCCATGCATTGGGTTTCCGGGGGAGATAACAAGGCATAGTAAGGAGCATTTGGTTGCATTGCTTAGGCTGGTCATAGTGGTGAGTAACTTGGACTAGTAACATGCATATGTTACTAGTCTATGTTACTACTACGCGAAGTTTGTCGTTGGAAGCGAGCCGGTCTGGCTCTCCTGAGCTAGCAAGGTTTTTCTAGCCCACTCAAGCTAGCTGGCCCACAAAAGCTAACATATTTTAACAGTTCCAAATGCCTAACCTTGCCCGGCTATGCTATAAGTTGTTCTTGCTAAGGATCCAAATGCTCCCTAAGTAACAATGCTCGCTAGCGACGAGCTAGGAGGAGATTGAGATGTGAAGTTAATGGATAAGGCCTAAACATTTTGGGAATATCGGATTTCCGTAAGATGACTTAACACCTGGATGGAGGGAGTACTACTCCTCAATCCAGGTTTGATGGAATATTCGTCACCCCTTCTCTTCTTGTACGTACTCCATTTGTATCTCACTTCCCGTGGCTTCGCACTCGCATGATTTTCCTATTCTATGAACCTGTGTGTGCGTGTGTGTGTGTGTGTCTGTGTGTGTGTGTGTGTGTGAGTGTGTAATAGCATGTGTGTGTTAGAGAGAGCAACAGATCGACCTACTCCTACAGAGAGATGGTGTGTAGTGTACGATTTTAGCCGCGAGAGTCGGTGCATCCTCTCGTTTCTGGGCGTCCGGTAGGGACAGGTGAACAGCTGCCACGCCCGCTCCTGACCAGCATGGCCCACCAAAAGCCCCTGCATCGCCCCCGTGCATTTCCCACCCGAAACGGTCAGCGCCACTCCAAACAATCGGTGCCGCATTCATGCCCGGGCGGAGCGGACGTGACCTCTCACTGGCGCCTGCGTTAAAGAGAGAAGCGGATTCAAGAGTGATGGTTGCTTTGTCTGTCCAACTTACTGTTGGGTCTATGTGATTTGACAGCTCATTGGTCATTATTACTAAGGTGGTAGGACTGCTGGATGTCCCACGCTTTCGGCGAAAGGAGGTACTGCTAGATTACAATTTTCTCCATTCTTATAGTGGAGGAGTGCAAGAGTAGTGAAAATACGCAGGCTCAATCATTACATGGCCCACCTCACACTATCACCATATTTTCTGGACATCGTGCGACACTTAACTCTTTACATAGTACTCCCTCCGTCCCTAAATATAAGCCTTTGTAGAGATTCCACTAGGTGGACTACATATGGAACAAAATGAATGAATCTACACTTAAAATGCATATATATATATACATCTGTATGTGGTTCATGGTGAAATCTCTACAAAGATTATATTTAGGAAAGGAGGAAGTACTAGTATAGTACGTACTGTAATTTATCAGCGAGATAAATTTGTACAATACTATTAAGCTTCCAGCTTCTGTTACATGTATCTTGCGTCCAAGGTTGCCCGCTGCAACATTTCATCAAATACAAAGGAGACTAACATGCATGCTATTGCATCTCAATGATTGACAGATCATAGCAAATATGTACTCCCTCCATTCTAGAATAAGTGTCTCAACTTTATGCAAACTTTAGTACAAAGTTGTACTACTACTAAAGTTGACACTTATTTAGGAACAGATGCAGCTAAAGAAAAAAATGATCCATGCAGTCCCTAGCCCTTGAACCATAAACCCTAACCAGGCTTTAATTTGCTGGCAACATTCGAGCTTCGCAAGAAATGAAGTTTGCAACCCTTTGACCATCAGATCATTTTGTGCAGTTTCACCAAAATCGAGATGAGCACCCCTATGGCAAAGAAATTGAAGAAGCGTGATTAGAATAAGATTACTGGGACTAGTTGATGAGACATAAACTCATCACAAATACAGTACGTAGAAGCCTATAGAGGTATGTGCGGGGCAAATAAGTAGAGAAATATCCACATGGAGTGATGTGGGCAGCTGGAGTAGTGGTGCAAGCCGCTGTAAAGGGAGTTGTACCTAAGGGATGTCGGGACGTAGCTCAACCTTGAGGAGGGCGGCGGGAGGCAGCAACTGCCCACGTCACGGCAGTGAGCAAGGGACGAAGACAACCTCACCGGCTTAGTGAGAGAGAATGGCGGGGACCCCTGACGGGGACATGCCGACAGTGGGTTTTCGCCGTCGGCGACGGCGACCGCATCTACACTAAGCATCCACCCCTTCCCCCGGTGGACGTGATCCGCTGGGATGTTAGAGATGTGGCCACAGTCGTTTTGTGCGAGAGAGTGTGAAGAGAGAGACCAACCCCAGCAAGCAACCGTGTAGGCTGGCCCGTCCTGACTATGTATATAGTGGAGCGGTTTCCTTTTCTCTCCATATGAACCTATTATATTGCGTACGTGCCACCGAAGAAAAAAAACTTTATTTATAAATGACGCGGTACCTACTACTTGTTCTCCTATAAACCTTGCGCTTGGCATCTCCAAAATATTAACCTTGCGATTGGATCTTCGCCTCTTCGGGAAGTCGAGCAAGAATGGTACTACAGTATATATCGTTCTGGCTATATGATATCGAATGAATTGTTGCATGCCCACCACGTCGGCGAGGTCGAGGGGCGAGGGAGAGTGCGTACTATTACGTCCATTTCAGGGGGTGTTTGTTTCCAGGGACTTTTTAGTGTAGGGACTAGAAAAAGTCCCTCTTAGAGACTTTTTAACCAAACAAGAGGGACTACTAGGGACTAAAAGTTGCTTTGGGGGACTAAATGAAGAAGACTCTCAAGGAGAGTCTTTTTTGGGACTTTTTGGGACTTTTCCAACAATGCCCCTCCCTGCACCCATTACCCCGCCACCCCATGGTGTTGTTTGGTTGGTATTTTTCTGTATACTAGGGGTAACATAGTCATTCAATAACCTCTAGGGAGGCACTATGGACTTTTTAGTCCCTGAAAACAAATAGGGAGGGACTTTTTAAGGAGTAGGGACTTTTTAGTTGGGACTAGAAAAAGTCCTAGGACTTATGAACAAAACAGGTCCTCAATATGGACTACATACGGAGCAAAATGAGTGAATCTACACTCTAAAATACGTCTATATACATCAGTGTTTGGAGTATGTACTAGTAGTTCATATTGAAATCTACTAAAGGACATATATATTCCAAACAATATGATAATCTCTCTAACCAAGGTAGTAGGGACGAGGAGTAAACGGAGGGAGTAGTAAAATTTTCATCTCATCCTGCGAGCCACCGCGCCCGTGGGTGGGGGAGACGGTGTACTAAGCAAGGTTCTCCTCGTTCTGTGAGTTGACGAGACACACAAAAGTACTCCAGTGTATAGAGCCTTGCCTCTAAGGTAGGCCCCACATGGTTTGCCTCTTTTTTAACGTAACGCATCAAGTCTCAATTTGTTTGTTCACCCATGGTAGACAATCCTCCCTCCATCAAGTGGACAACCGGCCAGTACACATGTCAAATTACCACGTGGGCTACCTTTTCTTACAGAAATGAGCTCCACCGTGTACCCGCGTGGGTGTGGTTGGGAAAGAGACAGGAGTACGTGCACCGTGCGTGCACCTCTTCTCTTCGTACACGTCCCCCACCTACGTGGGTGTGTGTGAGAGAGATACAAACCTAGACAGATGGCGTGTGCGTTCGTGAGTGTTTTTTGTTTTCGGGGGGGGGGGGGGGGGGGATTGATTTCGTGAATGTGTTTGTGGGAATATGTGTCGATGACATCTCAAACAAAATTTTGCATGCAATGTGTGTCAAATGGAGGCCTATCCATATCATATATAGAGGGTCGGGCGATCCACGAGAAGAGAGGGAGGGGTCATAAATATCGATAGAGTCAAAGAGAGGATCAAGTGGGTGGGTGCGAGGTCGATGAAGAGATCCATTGAATTGTGTGTGTGTGTTTGTGTGTGTGTGTGTGTGCAAGTCAAAGATATAGGGCGACTAACCTACCGGAACGTCAGAGGGCACAAGTCAAGTTTGTGTGTGGCAGGGAGACATGACTAGAGCGCTCGATGTATCGGTGTGTGTGTGTGTGGGAGGGGGTGGGGGAGGGGTAGGAAGAGGCCTAACTATAGAGGTAGAACGACTCGTATATGTGTTGACAAGGAGAGACCCAGCTATGTCTTGAGGGAGATCGGTCGACATCCATACATAACTGAAGGGCGGGAAATAGGATGGGACAGAGAGAGAGAGAGAGGAGAGAGAGAGAGAGGAGAGAGAGAGAGGGGTAGAGGGCTGGATGGGTAATGGAGTTGCTTCTCGTAGATGGTGGGAGAGGCCTACTAGACAAACTGAGGGTGGAACTGCAATATTATCAGTAAGAGTGGGGATGTGTTTCTGTGTGTGCCTGTGCATGATAGATGTGTCGGGACGCATCCACGGATGATGAAGGGGAACCATGTGTTTGGTAAGCAAACCTAACTAGAGGTAGATCGATCGACACGTGGGGAAAACGAGTTATAAGGACCTAGCTAGCTATACGTATAGCGGGAGATCGGTCGGTGTACGTCCATTTGTTAGAGGCAAATAAGTCCCAGCGAGACAGATAGACAGAGAGAATGGAGCTAGGAGGTTGTGAGATCGATGAAAATAGGGGCGAGAGTTTACACGTGTGTGGGGCCGTATGAGAGAAACGATGCAAGGACACATAAAGGAGGAGATTGAAGGTGCGTCTATATGTTGTAGGCAGACATCGCTGGAGAGGTTTATCGATTGGTGTGTGTCAGAAAGGAGTTGTGGAGATTGTGGGAGAACGACCTAAAGTAAAAATGAATGTGCGCGATGGATAGAATGCTAAGGGAGGGGGAGGGCGAGGAGGGCGTGTGCATGCACGAGAGAAAGTTAGTGGTAGCTACAAACGTTAGAGGATTCTGTGGGTGTAAGAGACTAACAAAGATCATAATTTGATATGAAAGTGGATTCATATATTTGAATAGGAGATCATAGTGTTATAAACATATGCATGCATGAATATAGCGGTGATATGTGTGTTGTGGTTTTGCACATGTTATACCATAATGTGATAATGCATGGCGTTTGCAACTCACAGCTAAATGTCGAACAATCTAAACCATACTATACATCGAACAATCTCACATTTTATTTGAATTTGTGATAATGTGTGGCGTTTGCAGCTTACAACTAAATATGGAACAATCTAAAAAATACTATATATCAAACATTCTCACATTTTATTTGAATTTGTGGTAATGTGTGGTGTTTGCAACTCACATCTGAATACTTGTAGGCGTAGGGGGCAGGGCACCATACATAATGTGATAAACACATTATACATATGAGATATGTTTTAGATAATTAAGATCTAGCTAGAGCTTGAAATGTATTGTGATTTGAAATCAACATAAAGTGGATTCAAAAAATCAAGTTCGAGTTCATATACTACACATAGTTCATATGTAACTCGAGACTAATCATGTGGTGTGTTACAAAGATAATACACAAATGATGGTTTAACTTGACAATAATGATGATTGTAGATCTTATTAAAATAGAGAAATGAATTCAAATGCTTTGACTTCACAACAATCATTATTGTAGATCTTATTCAAATAGAGAAATGAATTCAAATTTAGTTCATATTGAGGCGGTAGTATATACATTTGGAATGCACTAAAACGTTCATTTGAGTAGTAGGTTGCATGCGTTATACACGTAGCAAAATATTTTAATGGAACATAACATGAATTCAAAGTTTTGAATGACATTTGTAGTGCGGATTGATTTGGTACAGTACACGTTAGGCTTGTCCAAAAATTTCAACCCGCGCCTTGTTAGCCTGAAATATTTAATACATATCTTTCTCTCGTTCCGACAACACCCTCCATCTCAACCCACGCCTTGCTATTCAAAAATTACAACGCGCACGAAAACTCCCACCTCCTGTGAAATCCCGACACGTGAAATGCCCGTGATACCCCTGAACCGAAAGAACCGCCTCAAATCAGGGGGGTACTTTCGTAACTTACCCCACATTTCGGACAAGCACGTCCCTAAGCCATGGTTCCCCTCTCCCATCCCATCCGCCCACCCATTCGTACACCGAGGCAGCGAAAACCCGCGAAGCCCCACACCCTCCTCCATCCGCCACCCAGCCGGAGCCTCTTCCCCAGCGACGTCGTCCACAACAACACCTCGACGTCCCTCATCCACCGTACCGGATGAGGATTCGTCGTCGATCTGGTCGTCCCGTCGGTTCAGCCACCCCTTCCACCACCTCCAAGGAGCTGCCCCGACGTTCCCCTCGTCTTTCGTGACACCTCCATTCCCACACCGTCGTCTTCACCTGGACCACCGGAAGAGCATCATCATCACCGTTTCCTCGGATGAAGTTGTGGCCTAATCCGCGCCACCAAAGAGGTTGTACACTAATCGCCGCATTTTTTCTTGATTCGATATCACGGTGCTGCCGGCGCTCGGTCCCGAGCCGACATGGCGCGGCTCCATCCACGGCGGCGTCGCCGGCCACTTCCTCCACGGCGTCGCTCCCTCGGCGGCGACGTCCACATCAGTAGGAGTTGCTACTACTTTAGCTCTCGCTCGCACTGCTGCTCTGCTATTGCTCTCGGTCCCCTGCATGGTCTGCTCTTGCTATTTCTCTTTCTCGCGCTGCTGCTCTCGCTCTTGCTCTTGCTTGCGATGCTACTCCGATTTAGCTACACTTCAGTCGACTGAATCAACTTTTGGGTCAGTCAATTTTTAGGGGGTGGGGGCTCGCCAGAGTTAAGGAAGAACCAGCCGCAGCAGGGGGGGGGGGCTCGCCGGAGAGGTACCCCACTATCTATCTTAGGGTTCAGGGTGGGGGCGGTGGTCGTCGGCGGTGGTAGGGCGGTGGCATGGGGATCGTCGGAGAAAAAGGTCGGCACGGGGGGGCCTAGAGGGATGGCTGGGGCGGTGGTGGACCGGCGGTGGGGAGTGTTTTCGGGGCGGGCGGGGCGGCGCACCGCCGGCCTCAGGCGGCCCGGGGCGGCTATTTGGCTGATGGGGGCTGGCGGCTCAGGGGGGGTGGAGGTTGTAGATGAACTGGAGGTCCTTGATTTCGTATCCAATGGCTGCAAAATCGACTTACCAGAGATGAAAAAGTCAGTCGACTGACGTGTAGCCTCACCTCTAGTGCATTCAGTTTCGACAGTAAAATTCAGTTTCAAGAGCAAAATTCAGTTTCAACAGTTAAGTTTAGTTTTGACAGTTCAATTCAGTTTCGCCAGTTAAGTTCAGAGATGAGAGGCCGATGTATTTTACATCTAGCACTTTGTGGTTATGTATTTTACGTCATCTATTGGAGATGCTATTAGAATTCCACTCAGGTTAACGTTGTCTCTCTTGTCCTGCTTCAGCCTCGGCGTCGTACAACTCACCGGAGCTGCTCCAACGACGAAACCCTCCATCACAACGGAGCAGTACCTTGGGCTCCATCTCCAGATGCCTAAGATCTTCTTCCCCTCTTCCGGCAGCCAAGTCAGCTGGAGCATCCTCACCGGCCAACCCAATCACGCTGAGATCGACATGGCTTCGCCAAAGAGGTTGCACACTTGCTGCATCTCTTTTTAACTCTACATGTTATATATATTGTCCACTAAGCACACGTAGTAACGTGAAATATGATTATTTTATCCTACTATATGACAAGCAGTGAGGTACCAGGCAACTTAGCTATCCGTGATGGACTCCCTTGAATGCCATCATTATTTATCTCTGCGCGTTTGAGCTGTGCATTTGTCGATGGGCCTGGGAGTTGAGCTAGTAGGGCAGTGGCCTAGGTCCAAAGTAATAGAAGTAGCACAAAAACATTTTTTAGTGTAGGCTTTTCCTTGCTCAAGCCTGCCTACTAGAATCGCCAGTGCTTGAAAGGAAAAGTGAATGAAAAACATAGGAATTGGAAAGTTTCCTATGGTACTACTATTCATGAATTTGGTTCAAAGGAATGGAGCAAAGGAAAATTGTAGGATTTGTTCCTTTAGTGTCTCCTTGAAAGAAAAACCGTAGGAATTTTAATTTCCGCTTGTCCTCCTTTTCAAATTCCTATTCTTGAAGCACAAGACAAAGAGATAGTAGCATAATAGCATTATAACTGTACATTTTCTTGTGATTTGACTTAATCTCACCATGCTTCTTTGCATCCCATGATCTTCCAATTCTTGTGAATCAAACACCCAGATTGGCAGAAAACCTGTGTTTTTAAATTCTCTGTTTTGCACGTGCATTCCTATCCTATTCCTGTCTATTTCCTATCCTTGCATTGTTGGAATCCTCCAATTCAAACGAGCCCTTACAAAATTATTTCTCTTACAAATAGTTGTCAAAGAAAACCTTGCGTGGTTTGTCCCGCTCCTGCTGCGCCGTCGTCCACCCCAGCTCAACTGCTCCAATGATAGAAGGGTCCAGCACAGCAGGGATCCGACCTCTAGACTGTCTTTCGCCGCCTCAGATCTTCTTCCCCGCCGTCGGCAGCCATGAAACCTGCATTAGCATCATCAACCGACCATATGACCTCGAGGACTACACGGGTCCACAAGAGAGGTCGCACTATTTCGTGTCTGCTTATGTTATGCATCGCTTAATATTACATGCTACTTTATCGTCATGTTCACCGATTAGACTCTGAGTCAGCTCCAAACTAATGGTCAAACTTGAGTTTTTAAATGGTTGTGGGGTACATATTAGGGCCGCAATCAATAGTATCTATCTACTATCTGGTTAATCTCTGGTGTCTACTATGAGTTTCATGTTGGGTGGGAAACAAATAGTAAAGAAGCCATTATCTGTATTTTTTAACTGAAGCCATTATGTGCCTACTATTATATGTTTTGGGTCTATCTACAGGTTGCTACCATCAATCTGGATTTCTGCATGCACTCCTTACATAATCTCACTATGTTTTATTCCTATGCATGACAGTTATTGTAAACAATGGAACTGAACATGTAGAGCAAAAGAGATGAGCCTTGCATGGCAATAAAATTTCATGCAGACGTCGCTCCATGGTAGGCGCAAAGGAAGCCGCCCCTCTGATAACCCACAAGTATAGGGGATCAATTGTAGCCTCTTTCGATAAGTAAGAGTGTCGAACCCAACGAGGAGCTAAAGGTAGAACAAATATTCCCTCAAGTTCTATTAACCAATGATACAAATCTACGCACACTTAACGTTCGCTTTACCTAAAACAAGTATGAAACTAGAAGGACTTTGTAGGTGTTGTTGGATAGGTTTGCAAGAATATAAAGAGCACGTAAATAAAAACTAGGGGCTGTTTAGATAAAGACGCAATAAAGTTAGTATAGCGAGTGTGGATCTGTAAAATGCATCAATATCGAAATTGAATTCATAATTCTCATCGCAATATTTAAGTATAGCAAAATTTTCAGATCTGTAAACATCATCATCAAGATTTTCACACGTTTTAAAGAAAGATTCAATTTCATAAGCGCCCATAAAAGCAATGAATTCTTGTATTTGTTCCACATCATAGTAATCATATATACCATTAGCATAAGAGGCCAAGGTTTTATATCATTGAATTTACATGAAAAGGAAAGGTGTGGAGCCTTCATCCTAGAGCAACAAGTATAATCATATCTCAAGCATAGTTGACAAGCATACCAATGCAACATATGAATTTGATCCCATAATAGTTTCCCTTTTTGTGTCAAGCGATAATCCCTAAAGTATTCATGTTGATCCAACGTGTCTCCCATAACATAATTGAATGGGGTTTTCTCAGGATTATCAAAGTAGTACATGATATTTTTCACATAACCAACATCGAGGGTTTTAGGAGCTTCCCCATCTCCATGAGTAGCAAGTACACCTAATTTTTTTGGTATTTCATGTTCCATATCCATAAATAAAGATAGAGAACAACTTAGAACAGCAAATAAAAATTACTTAGTGATAAAGCAAACAAGCACACACGAGAATATTCACCCCCACGCTATGAGTCCCGGCAACGGCGCCTGAAAAAGGTCTTGATAACCCACAAGTATAGGGGATCAATTGTAGCCTCTTTCGATAAGTAAGAGTGTTGAACCCAACGAGGAGCTAAAGGTAGAACAAATATTACCTCAAGTTCTATCGACCACCGATACAACTCTACGCACGCTTAACGTTCGCTTTACCTAAAACAAGTATGAAACTAGAAGGACTTTGTAGGTGTTGTTGGATAGGTTTGCAAGAATATAAAGAGCACATAAATAAAATCTAGGGGCTGTTTAGATAAAGACGCAATAAAGTTAGTATAGCGAGTGTGGAAAAGTGGTGGTAGGAGTTGTGAAATTGTCCCTAAGCAATTGCCTACTTTCCTAGACTGATAGCAAGTTATATCTGGGAGAGTCCACTACTATCATGTCATCCCTGACTTGGAATTCTATGCACTTATGATGGGAACTATTAGCAAGCATCCGCAACTACTAATGTTCATTAAGGTAAAACCCAACCATAGCATTAAGATATATTGGTCCCCCTTCAATCCCGTATGCATCAATTTCTATGCTAGGTTGAAGCTTCTGTCACTCTAGCCCTCCAATACATAGTCCTATCAACATACAACTAAACCTATGGTGTGATCCACGCACGCGCTCATATGATGGGCACCAAAGGACAGAAACATAACCACAAGCAAATTAAACTAATCATAGCAATTCACCAATTACCAATAGGACAACGAAAATCTACTCAGATATCATAGGATGGCAACACATCATTGGATAATAATATGAAGCATAAAGCACCATTATCAAGTAGAGGGTACAGCGGGTTGCGGGAGAGTGGACCGTTGTAGATAGATGGGGGAAGGTGATGGAGATGTTGGTGAAGATGACAGAGGTGTTGGTGTAGATCATGTTGATGATGATGGCCCCGGCAGCGTTCCGGCGCCACCGGGAGAGAGGCGGAGAGAGCCCCCCTTCTTCTTCTTCTTCCTTGACCTTATCCCTAGATGGGAGAAGGGTTTCCCCTCTGGTCCATGGTCTCCATGGCGTGGGAGGGGTGAGAGCCCCTCCAAGATTGGATCTGTCTCTCTGTCTCTCTCTGTTTCTGCGTTCCCTGGTTCTGCCCTTTCATTATTTCTTATATTCCCGGAGATCCATAACTCCGATTGGATTGAAACTTTGAACACGATTTGTTTTCGGATATTAGCTTTCTTGCGGCGAAAGAAGGGCATCAACTGCCTTACAGGGTGTCCATGAGGGTTAGGGGCGCGCCCACCCCCCTGGGGCGTGATATGTCCATTTTGCATCATGCTTTTATATCGATATTCATTGCATTATGGGCTGTTATTTCACGTTATGTCATAATACTTATGGCTATTCTCTCTTATTTTACAAGGTTTACATAAAGAGGGAGAATGCCGACAGCTGGGATTCTAGGCTGGAAAAGGAGCAAATATTGGAGACCTATTTTGCACACTTCCAAAAGTCCTAAAACTCCACGAAAGTCATTTTTGGAATTAATAATAATTATTGAGTGGAAGAAGTAGCAGAGGGGGCCCACACCCTGGCCACGAGGGTGGGGGCGTGCCCTACCCCCTGGGCATGCCCCCCTGCCTCGTGGGCCCCCTGGTAGCCCTCTGGTGCCCATCTTCTGCTATATGAAGTCTTTTACCCTGGAAAAAATCATAAGCAAGCTCACGGGATGAAACTCCGCCGCCACGAGGCGGAACCTTGGCGGAACCAATCTAGGGCTCCGACGGAGCTGTTCTGCCGGGGAAACTTCCCTCCGGGAGGGGGAAATCATCACCATCATCATCACCAACGATCCTCTCATCGGGAGGGGGTCAATCTCCATCAACATCTTCACCAGCACCATCTCCTCTCAAACCCTAGTTCATCTCTTGTATCGAATCTTTGTACCAAAACCTCAGATTGGTACCTGTGGGTTGCTAATAGTGTTGATTACTACTTGTAGTTGATGCTAGTTGGTTTATTTGGTGGAAGATCATATGTTAAGATCCTTAATGCATATTAATACCCCTCTGATTTTGAACATGAATATGCTTTGTGCATAGTAACGTTTGTTCCTGAGGACATGGGTGAAGTCTTGCTATTAGTAGTCATGTGAATTTGGTATTCGTTCAATATTTTGATGAGATGTATGTTGTCTCTCCTCTAGTGGTGTTATGTTTACGTTGACTACATGACACTTCACCATTATTTGGGCCAAGAGGAAGGCATTGGGAAGTAATAAGTAGATGATGGGTTGCTAGAGTGACAGAAGCTTAAACCCTAGTTTATGAGTTGCTTCGTAAGGGGCTGATTTGGATCCACATGTTTCATGTTATGGTTAGCTTTACCTTAATACTTATTTTGTAGTTGTGGATGCTTGCAATAGGGGTTAATCATAAGTGGGATGCTTGTCCAAGAAAGGGCAGTACCCAAGCACCGGTCCACCCACATATCAAATTATCAAAGTAACGAACGCGAATCATATGAGCGTGATGAAAACTAGCTTGACATAATTCCCATGTGTCCTCAGGAGCGCTTTTCTCATTATAAGAATTTGTCTAGGCTTGTTCTTTGCTACAAAAAGGATTGGGCCACCTTGCTGCACCTTATTTACTTTCATTGCTTGTTACCGTTACAAATTATCTTATCACACAACTATCTGTTACCTACAATTTCAGTGCTTGCAGAGAATACCTTACTGAAATCTGCTTGTCATTTCCTTCTACTCCTCGTTGGGTTCGACGCTCTTACTTATCGAAAGGACTATGATACATCCCCTACACTTGTGGGTCATCAAGACTCTTTTCTGGTGCCATTGCCTGGGAGTGAAGCGCCTTTGGTGAGTGGAACTTGGTAAGGAAAGATTTATATAGTGTGCTGAAATTTACTATCACTTGTTACTATGGAAACTAATCCTTTGAGGGGCTTGTTCGGGGTATCTTCACCCCGACTTAGAGCAAAGAGTTGATCCTCAACCTACTGAACCTACTCAAAATGTTTACTTTGAAATTCCTTCGGGTATGGTAGAGAAACTGCTAGCTAATCCCTTTGCAGGAGATGGAACATTGCATCCCGATTTACACCTAATCTATGTGGATGAAGTTTGTGGATTATTTAAGCTTGCAGGTATGCCTAATGATGTTGTTAAGAAGAAGGTCTTCTCTCTATCTTTGAATGGAGACGCATTGACATGGTATAGGCTATGTGATGATATGGGATCCTGGGACTATAAACGATTGAAATTGGAATTTCACCAGAAGTTTTATCCTATGCATCTTGTTCATCGTGATCGTAACTATGTATATAATTTTTGGCCTTGCAAAGGAGAAAGCATCGCTCAAGCTTGGGGAAGGCTTAAGTCAATGTTATATTCATGCCCCAATCATGAGCTCTTAAGAGAAATGATTATTCAAAACTTTTATGCTCGGCTTTCTCTCAATAATCGCACCATGCTCGATACTTCTTGTGCCGGTTCTTATATGACAAAGACTATTGAATTCAAGTGGTATTTATTGGAAAGAATTAAATGCAACTCTGAAGATTGGGATTCCGACGATGGTAAGGAGTCAGGTATGACAACAAAGTTTGATTGCGTTAAATCTTTTATGGACACCGATGCTTTTCGTGGATTTAGCACTAAATATGGACTTGACTCTGAGACAGTAGCTTACTTCTATGAATCATTTGCTACTCATGTTGATCTCCCTAAGGAGAAGTGGTTTAAATATAATCCTCCCACTGAAGTAACAGTAGTTGCACCTATTATAGTTGAAGAAAATATTATCACTTATAATGGTCCTATTGTTCCTACTACTTATGTTGAGAAACCACCTTTCCCTGTTAGGATAAAGAATCATGCTAAAGCTTCAACTGTGGTTTGTAAGAGTAATACTAGAACATATACACCTCCTGAGCAAATTAAAGTTGAACCTAGTATTGCTATGGTTAAAGATCTCTTGGCTGATAATATTGATGGGCATGTTATTTATTTCTGTGAACAGGCTGCTAACATTGCTAGACCCAATGCTAAGATACATAGACCTGTTGTAGGCATTCCTATTATTTCTGTTAAAATAGGAGATCATTGTTATCATGGCTTATGTGATATGGGTGCTAGTGCTACACTACTGGAAACAGCTACTTTGCCATCTGCCAGCTCTTTGCCGTCGGCTAGCGGATGGCAAAGAAGCTCTTTGCCATCAGCTACCCAAAAGCAGACGGCAAAGAACTGGCTGATGGCAAAGTACTTGTTTGCCATCAGCCAGTTCTTTGCCGTCCGCTAGCGGACGGCAAAGAGGGAGGGGCCCCACCAACAAGCTAGTTTAAAAAAACTTAACGCCCCCCCCCCCTATTTTCCGTCCGCTAGCGGACGGCAAAGAGCAAGTGGCGGACGGCAAAGTGGGGCAGACGGCAAACGTTTAGGTTACTAACGGCGCCCCACCCCACCCATCTCTCTCTGTTCGATATGTCCCCCTCTCCTCCCCGACGACCACCGCCACCCGCCACTGCCCCCTGGCCCCACCGCCCCTCGCCCCGTCGCCCCCACCACCCGCCACCGCCCCGGCGTCCCGTCGCCCGCGCCGGAGCCAGGTTCGCCGCGGGCCCCCTGCGTCCGCTTCGCCCTCCCCCCCCCCCCGTCCCGGAGCTAGGCTCGCCGCCGCCCCTGCGCCCGCACCGCCCTCGGAGGCAGGCTCGCCCCTAGGCCTGCGTCTGCCTCGCCCCCCCCCCCGCCAGTGCGTCCGCCTCGCGCCCCCCGCCCCGGAGCCAGGCTCGCCGCCGCCCCTGCGCCCGCGCCGCCCCCTCCATCCTCCATCGAGAGGAGCCAAGGTGAGCATTTTTTTGTTTTTTTCTACTGTTTTTCTTTGCTTTTAGGTTTAATTAGGTTATTGATAGGTTTAGGTTAGTGGTTGGTTTAGGTTAGTGCTAGATATAGGTTTAGATTATTAGAAGAAGAAGAAAGTTGAAAAAAAGAAGAAGTAGAAGAAGAGGAAAAAGGAAAAAAAGGAAGAAGAATAAGAAGAAAGTTGAAAAATATAACAATATAGAAGAGGAAAAAGGAGAAGAAGAAAGAAGAAGAAGAAGAAGAAGAAGAAGAAGAAGAAGAAGAAGAAGAAGAAGAAGAAAGAAGAGGAGGAGGAGGAGGAGGAAGAGGACGAGGGAGAAGCAGAAAGAAAAGAAGAAGAAGAAAGAATAAGAAGAAGAAGAAGACCCCGACGCGCCACCCCGACACCCCGACCCCGACCCCCGACACCCCGACACCCCGGCCCGACACCCCGACCCCGACCCCCGACACCCCGACCCCGACCCCGACACGCCACCCCGACACCCCGACCCCCGACCCCCGACCCCCAACACCCCGACCCCGACCCCCGACACCCCGACCCCGACACGCCACTCCGACACCCCGGCCCAACACCCCGACCACGACCCCCGGCCCCCGACACCCTGACACCACGCCCCGACCCCGACACGACACCCCGATACCCCGACACCCGACCCCGACACGACACCCCGACCCCGACACCACACCCCGACAACCTGACCCCCTGACCCCGACCCCCCGACCCCGGAACAGCACCCCGACCCCGACACGGCACCCCGACACCGACAGGACACCCCGACCACCGACACCTCCCGAAAAGGTGTTTTTTGGCTTCCAGAGGCCGACGGGGTCATATATTTGTGAATTATTAGTTAGGTCATATATTTCTCGATTTTGTTATGAAAAACATCATATATAATTGTGTTGATCGTGTAGTTTTAAATGTGCAGTTGTTTCATCGCTGCGAGGTTTGGTGTTCGACGACCTCGCCGTGCGTTTGACGAGCTCTGCCCCTTCGTTCGTGGGTGAGCACAAATGACAAGTCCTCCTCCCCCATTAATTATTTGATCTATTCCGATGAAACTTGATAGCTAGCTATATATGTGTCTTGAATCATCAGTATGCGTAACCAATATGTGTCTCCCGTTCGAAAGCGTCATAGTTATAAATATGCATGCATTTGCATATTTATAACCTTGATTCTTTCGAATTGTCCAACGCTATCCATGGACAGCCCGAGTATGTGTAGATTGGGTTCGTTTTCCCATATGCTTTGCTCCGGATCCGACGCATAAATTTCGTCAGTGCCTCCCCTGTTGTTCTCCGGGTACACATCCTCTCTGTTTATTGCAGAGACGTGTATCAGGAGAACAGCGGGGAGGTGCTGCCGAAATTTTGCGCCGGATCCGGAGCATAGCATGGGAAAATGAACTCAATCTACACATACACGGGTGGGATTAGGACCTATCATTACCTATTAGAGTGTAGGTTGCATGGACGTAATAAAATTGACAAAATAGATAAACTGATGAATATATACATGGTGAATTACATATATAATTGTTGTGTGTCCAGTAGCTCTGAAAGTCAAGATGAGTGACCGTGCGTGGATGTATACCGGTCACACTGGTCAGAACAAATGGAGCGCTGAATGGTTCACAAAAACCAAGGGGTTTGTGCAAGCCGCATTTGCAAATGGCCAAAAGAAAACCTGGTGCCCCTGTTTCCGGTGCGGCAATTGGGAAAAGAAGACAGAGGCTGAAATGGGCAAACACCTGCAGAAGAGTGGTTTTACGCCCGATTATACGGTGTGGACATTTCATGGTGAGTCTGCCCAACGTGACCGAGCTGAGGTGGATCATCGTCGCACCGACGAGCATGGTACCGGGATGGAAAACATGGTGCAAGGCTATGATGATGCTCGGGATTCGGACGAGGAGATGGAGGAATCTGCAAAGGCTTTCAATGAAATGTTGGAGTCTTCAAAACGTCCGCTCCACGAGCACACTGAGCTTTGTCAGTTGGATGCCATCTCACAAGTAATGGCTCTGAAGGCTCAGTTCAACTTGGGCAGAGAATGCTATGACGCAATTATGACAGTATTTGGACGCTTTCTACCCAAAGGCCATGTAATGCCTGCAAACCTGTACCAGTCGGACAAAATCCTCCGTGCACTGAAGATGCCCTATGAGAAGATACATGCCTGTGAGAAAGGATGTGCCTTATTTAGGCTTGACTATGCGGACTTGAACTATTGTCCCATTTGCAAGTCTTCCAGGTATATTGTGGTAGACAACGGTATGGGTGAGAAGACACAGACCAAAATCCCCGTTAGTGTTCTTCGGTATATGCCAATCGTACCAAGACTTCAACGTCTTTTCATGGTCGAAGAGACGGCCAGACAGATGACATGGCACAAAACAGGCAAACGAACCGAACTAGATGCAGATGGGAATCTGATGATGGTACACACATCGGATGGTGTTGCGTGGAAAAAGTTTGATGAATTACATGCTGACAAAGCGGCAGATCCGAGGCATCCTCGAGTCGGCATCAGCACGGATGGGTTCAGTGTGTTTGGTATGACGGCAGCCCAATACAGTTGTTGGCCCGTATTTGTCTTTCCACTCAATCTCCCCCCCGGACAGATTATGCAAAGAAAGAACATTTTCCTGACGTTCATAATTCCAGGACCCAACTATCCGGGCAAAAATATGAATGTGTACATGCAGCCGCTTAAGGACGAATTGCAAGAAGCCTGGGATAATGGGTTCAAGACATACGACGCCTTTAGCAAACGGAACTTCATAATGCGTGTCTGGTACATGTACTCGACGCATGACTTGCCGGCGTATGCGCTATTCGTTGGCTGGTGTGTGCATGGAAGGTTCCCGTGCCCCACATGCAAGGGAGCTCTTGAGTTTCGTTGGCTTCAGGCCGGTCGCAAGTTTTCTTGCTTCGACATGCATAGACAGTTCCTGGATCCTCGCCATAAGTTCAGGAAAGACAAGAAGAACTTCATCAGGGGTAGAGTTGTCAAAAACTCTGCACCACCTGCATTGACAGGCCAACAGACCCTGGATCAGTTAAACGCTCTCGAGCCAGATCCACAACGTCCAGGGTACTTCAAGGGGTATAATACTAAGCACGCGTGGACTCACAAAACATGCTTATGGGATCTGCCTTACTTCAAAGACCTCCTTTGCCCACACAACATCGACGTGATGCACACTGAGAAGAATATCGCCGAGGCACTTTTTGGTACATTGTTCGGCATAGATGGGAAGTCAAAGGATAATACTAAGGCTAGAGTCGATCTGGAGGCGCTATGTGATAGGCCGTTACAAAACATGAAAGAACCGAAAGGAAAGCAGAACTGGACAAAGCCAAAGGCATGGTTCAATCTTGGAAGGCCAGCTATGAGGGAAATTCTCTTGTGGGTGCAACAGCAGTTGATGTTCCCCGATGGGTATGCAGCGAATCTAAAGAGGGGAGCGAATCTTGATAAACTGAAGATATTTGGTCTCAAGAGTCATGATTGGCACATATGGATTGAGCGGGTAATGCCGGTGATGTTGCGTGGCTTCATCCCTGAGGATGAATGGCTAGTACTGGCAGAACTCAGCTATTTCTTCCGTGTTCTTTGTGCGAAAGAACTATCGCCTGGCGTGCTAGAAGAAATGGAAGAGTTGGCGCCGGAGTTGATCTGCAAGTTAGAGAAGATCTTTCCACCGGGCTTCTTTAATCCAATGCAGCATTTGATTTTGCATCTCCCGACCGAGGCAAGATTGGGGGGGCCCGTGCAAAATCGTTGGTGCTACCCAACTGAGAGGATGCAGAAGACGCTTCGAGAAAAATGTAAAAATAAACGTAGAATTGAAGCATCGATGGCTGAGGCATTCATCACAGAGGAGGCGGCAAACTTCGTAACAGCGCACTACGAAGCCAAAAATCGTCATTTGCATAATCCGAAGCCTCGGTACAATGCTGACGAGCCTAAAAAGGGTGGATCCAACCTCAGCCTATTCAAAGGGAATCTCGCACCAGCTAGTGTTTCACATCCAGTATCTTTGGATAACGAAGAATGGCGGACCATTTCGTTGTATATCTTCAACAACCTGATAGAAGTGCGGCCGTACATCGAGTAAGTTCTCGGTACATTGTTTCGCAACTTCTATTTCCTTTGAACTACTCTTATTCCTGGATATGTCATACAGTCGATACGTCGCCATATTCTCGTATGGAGCGGAGATCCAAAAGGATTCCGTCGAAGAGTATGAGCTTCTCGCAAAGCAAGGAGGTGGCTATCCCGGTTTCATCTCTTGGTTCAAACAAACGGTAATTTCTATTAGACAATTTCATTACATTCGCTAATTTGTGCATAATGCAACAATCCCCTTTCATATTAAACTTGTAGGCTAATTCAGAGTCTATGGACGCCGAATTGAGACAAGTCGCTAATGGTTTTGACTATAAGGTCCGTTCATTTGACAAGTACGACATCAACGGGTATCGCTTTCGTACCTATGGCAAAGAGCTATCTATGGCCGACCGAAAGTCTACAAATTGTTGTGTATCTGCTATCGGCGAAGGAGGTACCGAGTATTATGGGAGAGTTGAAGCAATTTATGAACTTCTGTTCTATGGTGAAAACCCACCGAATGTCGTAGTCTTCAAATGTTATTGGTTTCAGCCGAAGGAGACTAGAAGGACTCATGAACATATAGGGCTAGTTGAAATCAACCAAAGCACTCATTTAGATGTTCCTGATGTCTATATTATGGCTCAACAGGCGACCCAAGTATTCTATCTACCGTGGGCCTGCCAAACTAATCCAAATCTGAAAGGTTGGGATGTCGTTTATGAAGTGCCGCCACGTGCTAGACTTTCTCCCCCAAAGGAAGAGGATTATGAACCTCACATTAACCCAGACACATATGAAGGAGAATTCTTCCAAGAGACACGTCTTTCCAAAAAGCGTTTCAAGAACCGCTATACTTCACCCCAAAACATTGAAGTAGACAGCGACAATGAATCCGACATCACCCCAGAGGAGGAACAAGAAGAGCCGGAACAAGAAGAGGTTACTGCTGCGGATGACCTGTCAATGCTTGACCGATTACGTCAAGGTGGCCTTGCACATGTTGATGCCAATGAACCCTATGAGCCCATCATTGATTATAGTGATGATGATGATTATGCATTTATTGATGATACTGATCGAGATTATTAGTAGTGTCAGGTATTCAATTTTTTTATGTTGTACTTGATGATGATACACTTAAGTGATATACATATTATTATTCATGTCGGTACTTTTTTTATGTTGTACTAATTTTGTTTATTCTTTGTCATGGCAGGTGTTGAAAGATGGTGGGCGCTGGTCGGGAGCGCGCCGAGGCCCCTTCTTCGTCGGCGCGTGCGAGGTCTTCCATTCCACCCGCACCTCTCCGCCGAGCGTTGCTGGACAGTATGGCGACACCGCCGGGCCCTTCTTCGTCGACCGCGGTGCCCAGCAGGGGACGAGGTAAGAAGAAGAGAGGAGGTGGAGCACGTGGTCGCGGGAGAGGAGGTAGGGTGACTCTTACGGCGCCTTCCTCGCCACCGCCCCCAGCTGTTTCACCCGAGCACGTGACTGCTAGGGTGGACTCGGCTGAGGAGGAGGCTGCACGGACTCCGGTCCACGAGCCTCCGGTCCACGGGTCTTCGGCCCACGAGCCTCGGGTCGACGGGCCTTCGGCCCACGAGACCCCGGAGGAGCACACGTCTGGATGGGGTACCTGGTCGGGTCAGCCTGAGGATGGCGGGGAGCCGAGTGGCCATGCTGATGATGGCGGGGAGCCGACTGATGAGGAGGGGGAGGAGGGGGGCAACGTCTACCAGCGTGGTGCTACACGGCTCCCGTCCGTGCCGGCGACCCGCGAGCAGAGGTGGTTGATTTTCCCTGATGGGGAGAGGTAAGTGCATTTAATCTTTTTGTACCTTCTGCATTCACGTTTCTTCAAATAACTGATGTGTTGGCCTTGTCATGCTGCAGGGGTTGGGACCACCATGAAAGTGTCCGCCGGCCCAACTCCGTCCTTGGAGTTCTGATTCGGCAAAACTTCCCGGGGTTTGTCACGTTGCCTGGTGAGGGTCGGCTTCCAGAGGTTGGATTGACTTGGGAGCACTACTTGGCTGCCCCGGCCCCGCCGGGTGAGATTATCGACGGTGTCTTGTGCAAGACGAGGGCAGACGTCGTGATCAGAAAGTTCTGGGTAATTGCTCCTTTACGCAATTTAAAATCTTCAACTAGCTAGTTATTAATTGTACTAATCAATATTGTCTCATTTGATTGCAGACATTCTACAGGTGTGAGGAGGGATACGAGGAGGAGGCGGATCATGTTATCCACAAGGAGTGCAAGCGCCTACTTCAGAACTTACGGCATGAGGTTCGGGTGCAGGCTGTTCGAGACTACTACGCCGGGCGTGGTATCAAGAAGCCCAAGCAGGAGTGCCGCGATAAGTTCTTGAGTAAGGAGAAGTACATGAAGGTAATTCTTAAGGCCTTGTACTTACTTCCTTCATTTAGTAATTCATAGCCTTAGCGCTCAAGTTTCTATTTGCTAACTTAGGCCCCTCCGAGATGGTGTGCGGATCGGATGGATTGTTGGGAGGTGTTGGTCAATGCGTGGTGCTCAGAAGAATGGCTGGCCACCCACAAAGAGGCCAAGGACAAACGTGCCCAAATGGAAGGTGTGCCACACCACCAAGGCAGCTCCAACTTATTTCAGTACGGGCGGAACTGGGTATGTGGTTTGCTTCATGATTCATGCAATTCATTCATCATGCTAGCTTTAGCCCTTTAATTACTAATTTACTTTGTTTCTCTCTTTCAGGCACGCTACAATAAGGCGGATAAGGTGCCAGAGGTGTACGACCTGTATGCCATGGCCCACACTGGCCCTTACAAGAAAGTCAAGGCATTCTCTGCGTCTGACCTCGATGATCCAAAGAACTTCACCAACATCTCCGCCCACGAGAAGCTCGTGCAATATAGAGATCAGGGGAAGGCGAGGAAAGGGGAGGACTTTAACCCGAGCCAGGGTCCCATTGATACAGAGCTGCTGATGATATCTGGTGGCGGGAGGTCCCATGGCTCCATAGCCATGGGAGATGGACTTATCCGTTGTCCTAGCACTCTCCCGGAGATCAAGGCGCGCCAGTCGAGCTCCGCTCCTGAGATAAGGCCTC
Organism: Triticum aestivum; assembly: GCF_018294505.1. Taxonomy (NCBI): domain Eukaryota; kingdom Viridiplantae; phylum Streptophyta; class Magnoliopsida; order Poales; family Poaceae; genus Triticum; species Triticum aestivum. Next base: position 702,599,910 of record NC_057798.1, on the reverse strand, counting down.
GTGAACGGCCAGTCCAACTCGCCATCAAGGTTAGTTATACGTACTCAGCTATCTTTCTCCATTACATTGTGTGCGCTTCCATCAATGATTACAAATGGTCATGTGAGTGGTGTTGCAGGCTGCTATACAGAGTGAGAGAGATAGAACGGAGAAACTTTTGGCGGAGGCGGCGGAGAGGCAGCGGGAGTTGGAGGAGAAGACGACAAAGATGTTGGAGGAGGAGAGGGCACGGAATGACATGCAGGCAAGGGCCATGTACGAGCTCCTTGTGGTAAGTTTCTTCTGCAGATTACTTGCTAGTCTTAACATTTGAGTCTCATTACTAACTAGTATGACTCTGTTGTGAAAACCAAATGTGCAGTCTGTGTGCGAGAAGTCCGGTCAGACCGCTCCGCCGATGCCAGTGATTGCTCCTGGGAGCACGGTGAGTTTAATTTGAATGGACATTACTTGCTTGTCTTAACATTTGAGTGTCATAATGCTAACGAGACATTGGAAATGATCTTTGGTGCAGCTTAACTCCAGAAACGCATCGCACGATCCTTCTCCAGCTACCGGCGCGAGCCAGCCCACTCCTTCTCCAGCTACCGGCGCGAGCCAGCCCGCTCCTACACCTCCGTGATCACGGTAAGTTTCTCTAGGGTTTTGCTTAACAAATGCATAAAGACCTAGACTTAGCTTTATTTCCTCCAATATGCTTACCATAATGACCTAGAGTTAGCTTCTTTTCCTCCAAAATGACTTAATAAGCTTACTGACCTCATAAACCATCCATTCTACCTAAGTTAGCTCTAAAATGACTCATTTTACCTTAGTTAGCTTACAAGTGATCCAATTTATCCAAGTTAGCTCGAAAATGACCCATTTTACGTAGATTAGCTCCTAAATGATCCATTTTACCTACATTAGCTTTAAAATGACCCATTCCACCTAGGTTAGCTCCAAAATGACCCATTTCACCTAGGTTAGCTCCAAAATGACCCATTTCACCTAAGTTAGCTAAAAAACGATCCATTTTACCTTAGTTAGCTCAAAAACGTGGCATTTCACCTAGGTTAGCTCATAAACGACCCATTTGACCTAGGTTAGCTCATAAATGACCCATTTCACCTAGGTTAGCTCATAAACAACCTATTTCACCTAGGTTAGCTCATAAACGACCCATTTCACCTAGGTTTGCTCATAAACGACTCATTTCACCTAACTTAGCTCATAAACGACCCATTTCACCTAGGTTTGCTCATAAACGACTCATTTCACCTAACTTAGCTCATAAACGACCCATTTCACCTAGGTTAACTCATAAACAACCTATTTCACCTAGGTTAGCTCATAAACGACCCATTTCACCTAGGTTTGCTCATAAACGACTCATTTCACCTAACTTAGCTCATAAACGACCCATTTCACCTAGGTTTGCTCATAAACGACTCATTTCACCTAGGTTTGCTCATAAACGACCCATTTCACCTAGGTTTGCTCATAAACGACCCATTTCACCTAGGTTTGCTCATAAACGACCCATTTCACCTAACTTAGCTCCAAAATGATCCATTTCACCTAGGATAGCTCATAAACTACCCATTTCACCTAGGTTAGCTCATATACGATACATTTCACCTAAGTTAGCTAATATATGGCATATACTTCTTCTTCTAGTCTTCTTTCTTCTATTCTTTTTCTTCTAGTCTAATTCTTCTTCTAGTCTTCTTTTTCTAACTTTCTTATTTGTCATTTTGCAGGTTTCATTCACTTCACGGAAGCCAGCTTCCTATGATGGATTGCTTGCTTTTTCCTATTTTTCCTTTGATGCACTTGTATTCTGCTGGCTTGCTATGAAGAAACTTTGCATATTGTAATATGTATGGATCGATGGAACTATGTGATGGATATATAGGTGATGTGAAATTTTTGATGGATATATATGTGATGTGATGGAACTATGTGATGGATATTTATGTGATGGATATATATGTGCTGTGAAATTTTTGTTGTGATAATTGTTGGATATAAGAAAAACAGAAAAAAAAAAGAGGCAGTGCAGGCTCTTTGCCGTCCGCGGCGGACGGCAAAGACCCCTTTGCCATCCCCGGCAGACGGCAAAGGGGGCATGTGGCGCCCACCTGTGCTTCCTGGGGTGGACCATTTGGCCAATTTGCCGACAGTGGCGGACGGCAAAGCCTGGCTGACGGCAAAGACTTCGCCTTTGCTGTCCGCCGGGCGGACGGCAAAAAAAACGGGCGCTGAGGTATTGCTGATGTCACCTGGCGGACGACAAAGAGGCGCACTAATTTGCCGTCCGCTGGTGGACGGCAAAGGCCGCCGTTAGCCGACTAACGGAGTGACAATGGCGGACGTGCCACATTTTGCCGTCCCCCCTCTTTGTCGTCCGCCGCTGTAGGCAAAGGGCTCTTTGCCGTCCGCCTTGGAAAGCAGACGGCAAAGGACCTGTTTGCCGACCCTATCTTTGTCGTCTGTGTTTGCCGTCCGCGGCGGACGGCAAAGTGCTTTGCCGTCAGCCGTCCCTGCCTTTGCCGTCCGCCATGGCAGATGGCAAAGTACTGGATTCCTGTAGTGCTACTGCAATACCTCATTCCTTATATAAAGAAATCATGCATGACATTGCACCTGCTGAGATAGAAGATATTGTTGTTACAATTAAGCTTGCCAATAGAGATACTATTTCACCAATTGGGATTGTTAGAGATGTTGTAGTTTTGTGTGGGAAAGTTAAATACCCTACTGATTTTCTTGTTCTTGGTTCCCCACAAGATGATTTTTGTCCCATTATATTTGGTAGACCCTTCTTGAATACTGTTAATGCTAGGATTGATTGCGAAAAGGATATTGTTACAATTGGCTTGGGAGATATGTCTCATGATTTTAATTTTGCTAAGTTTCATAGACAACCCCATGATAAAGAATTGCCTAGTAAGGATGAAATTATTGGTCTTGCTTCTATTGTCGTGCCTCCTAATGATCCTTTAGAACAATATTTGTTAGACCATGAAAATGATATGTTTATGAATGAAAGAAGGGAGATAGATGAAGTATTCTTTAAACAAGGTCATATTTTGAAACACAACTTGCCTGTTGAAATCCTAGGGCACCCCCGTCCACCCAAGGGTGATCCCGTGTTTGAGCTTAAACCATTACCTGATACTCTTAAATATGCTTATCTTGATGAAAAGAAGATATATTTTGTTATTATTAGTTCTAACCATTTAGAGCAAGAAGAGCAAAGATTATTGAAAACTCTGAAGAAGCACCGTGCTGCTATTGGATATACTCTTGATGATCTTAAGGGCATTAGTCCCACTTTATGCCAACACAAAATAAATTTGGACGAAGACGCCAAACCAGTTATTGATCACCAACGACGGTTAAACCCTAAGATGAAAGAAGTAGTAAGAAACGAAATACTAAAGCTCCTTGAGGCAGGTATAATTTATCCCGTTGCTGATAGTCAGTGGGTAAGTCATGTCCATCGTGTCCCTAAGAAGGGAGGTATTACTGTCGTTCCTAATGATAAAGATGAATTGATCCCGCAAAGAATTATTACAGGCTATAGGATGGTAATTGATTTCCGTAAATTAAATAAAGCTACTAAAAAATATCATTACCCTTTACCTTTTATTGATCAAATTCTAGAAAGACTATCCAAACATACACATTTTTGCTTTATAGACGGTTACTCTGGTTTCTCTCAAATACCTGTGTTGGCGGATGATCAAGCAAAGCCTACTTTTACTTGCCCTTTCAGTACTTTTGCTTATAGACGTATGCCTTTTGGTTTATGTAATGCACCTTCTACCTTTCAAAGATGCATGATGGCCATATTCCCTGACTTTTGTGAAAAGATTTGGGAGGTATTCATGGATGATTTATCCATTTATGGATCCTCTTTTGATGATTGCTTGAGCAACCTTGAACGAGTTTTGCAGAGATGCGAAGATACTAGTCTCGTCTTGAATTGGGAAAAGTGCCACTTTATGGTTAATGTATGCATTGCCTTGGGCATAAGATTTCTGAAAGAGGTATTGAAGTTGATAAAGCTAAAGTTGATGCAATTGAAAAGATGTCGTGTCCCAGGGACATTAAAGGTATAAGAGGTTTCCTTGGTCATGCCGGTTTCAATAGGAGGTTCATTAAGGACTTCTCTAAAATCTCTAGCCTCTGACTAATTTATTGCAAAAGATATTCCTTTTGTCTTTGATGATGATTGTGTAGAAGCATTTGAAATACTTAAGAAAGCTTTGATTTCTGCACCTATTGTTCAGCCACCTGATTGGAATTTACCCTTTGAAATTATGTGTGATGCTAGTGATTATGTTGTAGGTGTCCTAGGGCAAAGAGTTGATAAGACATTAAATGTTATTCAATATGCTAGTAAAACTCTAGATGCTTCCCAGGGAAATTATGCTACTACTAAAAAGGAATTCTTAGCAGTTGTATTTGCTTGTGATAAGTTCAAACCTTATATTGTTGATTCGAAAGTAACTATTCACACTGATCATGCTGCTACTAAATATCTTATGGAAAAGAAAGATGCTAAACCTAGACTTATTAGATGGGTTCTCTTGCTACAAGAATTTGATTTGCATATTATTGATAGAAAGGGAGCTGAGAACCCCGTTGCAGACAACTTGTCTAGGTTAGAGAATGTTCTTGATGACCCACTACCTATTGATGATAGCTTTCCTGAAGAACAATTAGCTGTCATAAATGCTTCTCATACTGCTCCATGGTATGCTGATTATGCTAATTACATTGTTGCTAAATTTATACCACCTAGTTTCACATACCAGCAAAAGAAAAAGTTCTTTTATGATTTAAGACATTACTTCTGGGATGACCCACACCTTTATAAAGAAGGAGTAGATGGTGTTATTAGACGTTGTGTACCTGAGCATGAACAGGAACAGATCCTACGCAAGTGTCACTCCGAGGCATATGGAGGACACCATGCTGGAGACAGAAATGCACATAAGGTATTGCAATCCGGGTTTTATCGGCCTACTCTCTTCAACGATGCCCGTAAGTTTGTCTTCTCTTGTGATGAATGTCAAAGAATTGGTAATATTAGTAGACGTCAAGAAATGCCTATGAACTATTCTCTTGTTATTGAACCATTTGATGTTTCAGGCTTTGATTATATGGGACCTTTTCCTGCCTCCAATGGGTGTACATATATTTTAGTTGCTGTTGACTAAGTTACTAAGTGGGTAGACGCTATTCCAACTAGTAGTGTTGATCATACCACCTCTATTAAGATGCTTAAAGAAGTTATTTTTCCGAGGTTTGGAGTCCCTAGATATCTCATGACTGATGGTGGTTCACATTTTATTCATGCTGCTTTTCGTAAAATTATTGCTAAGTATGATGTTAATCATAGAATTGCATCCCCATGTCACCCACAATCTAGTGGTCAGGTAGAATTGAGTAATAGAGACCTCAAATTAATTTTGCAAAAGACTGTTAATAGATCTAGAAAGAATTGGTCCAAGAAACTTGATGATGCATTATGGTCTTATAGAACTGCATGTAAAAATCCTATGGGTATGTCTCCATATAAAATGGTTCATGGAAAACCATGTCACTTACCTCTCGAACTTGAACATAAGGCATATTGGGCTATTAAAGAGCTCAATTATGATTTCAAACTTGCCTGTGAGAAGAGGCTATTTGATATTAGCTCACTTGATGAATGGAGAACCCAAGCATATGAGAATGCCAACTGTTTAAAGAAAAAGTTAAAAGATGGCATGACAAAAGGATACAAAAGCGTGAGTGTGTAGGTGACTATGTGTTGCTATTCAACTCTCGTTTAAGATTTTTTGCAGGAAAACTTCTCTCTAAATGGGGAGGTCCTTATGTTATCGAGGAGGTCTATCGTTCTGGTGCCATAAAAATCAACAACTTCGAAGGCACAAATCCGAAGGTGGTGAACAGGCAAAGAATGAAACATTATATCTCAGGTAATCCTATAAATATTGAAACTGATATTATTGAAACCGTAACCCCGGAGGAATACATAAGAGACACTTTCCAGAATGTTTCAGACTCCGAAAAGGAATAGGTATGTGGTACGGTAAGTAACCCGACTTCAAAACAATTCTAATAGCAATTTTTCTCTGTTTTGGGATATTTCAGAAAATAGGAAAATAAGAAGTAGTCCGGGAAGGACACAAGGTGTCCACGAGGGTGGAGGGCGCGCACTACCCTACTGGGCACGCCCCCTGCCTCGTGGGCACCCCGTGTGCTCTTCGGACTCTGTTTTCTTGCACGTTACTTCTTTTTGTCGATAAAAATTCATTATATAATCTCCCGAAGCTTTTGACCCCCGTATCACGCAAAATCTTCTGCCCTTGTTTTGAGTTGTTTTTCTGACAGATCTAGAGCACCATGACATCTTCAAGCGCTCCCAAGGACAAGTTTTTCAAGAGGGTTATCAACCCCTATCTCGTGGAGGTGCTGCATCACCCTCAAACCATTGAGATGCGTGAGGGGGTGCTGCACATCCGCTATGTGGAAGGACCAAGGAGTACCGGAAGCGTGGAGACAAAGCTCGAAGCAATGGAACAACAAGTTTTCAAGTGCCAAGGGATGGTGGAGCGCGGACTTAACGCCAACCATGATCGCGGAGTTCACCAACAACCACAAGCTGGACGCCAAGAACATTGGGGAGACCATCTTCAAGCTTCATGAGAAAATCGAGCACCTCCAAACCCAGATCTATGACCTGCAAAACCAAAACTGTGAGTATGAATATAGATTCAAGAGGATGAGTTTGGCTGGAGATTTGAGGATCCCGGAGACTCGATCATCCTTCTATGATGGTGAGCCTATGCCTTGGAAGATGGACGACAAGCCCACATCATCAAGAACTCCTTCATCACCACCTCTGAGGACATAATCACATGGGTATGGGCACTCCCCTTGGCAACCGCCAAGCTTGGGGGAGGTGCCCCGGTATCGTATCACCATCACACTCCTATCTTTACCATTTTTCTTAGTTCGATACTTTTGGTAATATCTTGATCTAGTAGAATAAAGTTTTCGTACGAATTAGTTTTGAGTTTTGCTTTGTGATCCCTCTATGTAATCAAGTCCGTGAGCTATATATAGTAAAGATTAGTGTTGAGTCAAGGGCTTTGCTATCTTGCTATGATCTTAAGTGCATAAAAGAATAAAAATAAATAAAAGAGACCATATTGATCTTATGGATAGTAATGACTTCACGCATAAAGAATATGAGGCACAAAAGTTGTTGAGAGTTGGCAAACATAGTTTTGGTCATCGTTGCAATTAATAGGAAGTAATAAGGAAAGAGAGGTTTTCACATATAAATATACTATCTTGGACATCTTTTATGATTGTGAGCACTCATTAAAGTATGACATGCTAAAGAGTCGATGTTGGACAAGGAAGACAACGTAATGGGTTATGTTTTCTCAAATCTTAGTTAAAGTATATTATCATGGATCGTCCAACATGTTGAGCTTGCCTTTCCCCCTCATGCTAGACAAATTCCTTGCACCAAGTAGAGATACTACTTGTGCTTCCAAATATCCTTAAACCCAGTTTTTGCCGTGAGAGTCCACCATACCTACCTATGGATTGAGTAAGATCCTTCAAGTTGTCATGTTGCAGGCAATAAAAACTGCTCTCAAAATATGTATGACTTATTAGTGTGGAGAAAATAAGCTTTATATGATCTTGTGATATGGAAGTAATAAAAGCGACGGACTGCATAATAAAGGTTCATATCACAAGTGGCAATATAAAGTGACATTCTTTTGCATTAAGATTTCGTGCATCCAACCCTAAAAGCACATGACAACCTCTTCTTCCCTCTCCGAAGGGCCTATCTTTTACATTATGCAAGAGTTGAGGTGATCTTCACCTTTCCTTTTTATTTTATCCTTTGGCAAGCACCTCGTGTTGGAAAGATCCTGATATATATATCCAATTGGATGTAAGTTAGCATGAACTATTATGTTGACATTACCTTTGAGGTAAAACATTGGGAGGCAACCTTATAAGCCCCTATCTTTCTCTGTGTCCGATTAAAACTCCCTAACCATAAGTATTGCGTGATTGTCAGCAATTGTGAAAGACTAAATGATAGTTGAGTATGTGGACTTGCTGAAAACCTCTTATATTGACTCTTTCCGATGTTATGATAAATTGCAATTGCTTCAATGACTGAGATTATAGTTTGTTAGTTCTCAACGAAGTTTCTGATTCATACTTGACATTGTGAATAGATTGTTACTTGAGCATAAGAAATCATATGACAAAATCTATATATGTTGTTGTTATAAGAATTACCATGATGCCCTCACGTACGTATTTTATTTTTATCAACACCTCTATCTCTAAACATGTGGGCATAATTTTCGATATCGGCTTCCGCTTGAGGACAAGCAAGGTCTAAGATTGGGGGAGTTGATACGTCCATTTTGCATCATGCTTTTATATTGATATTTATTGCATTATGGGCTGTTATTTCACGTTATGTCACAATACTTATAGCTATTCTCTCTTATTTTACAACGTTTTCATAAAAAGGGAGAATGCCGGCAGCTGGGATTCTGGGCTAGAAAAGGAGCAAATATTGGAGACCTATTCTGCATAGCTCCAAAAGTCCTGAAACTCCATGAAAGTCATTTTTGGAATTAATAATAATTATTGAGCAGAAGAAGTACCAGAGGGGGCCCACACCCTGGCCACGAGGGTGGGGGCGCGCCCTACCCCCTAGGCGCGCCCCCCTGCCTCGTGGGCCCCTGGCAGCCCTCCGGTGCCCATCTTCTGCTATATGAAGTCTTTTACCCTCGAAAAAATCATAAGCAAGCTCACGGGACGAAACTCTGGTGCCATGAGGCGGAACCAATCTAGGGCTCCGGCGGAGCTGTTCTGACGGGGAAACTTCCCTCCGGGAGGGGGGAATCATCACCATCGTTATCACCAATGATCATCTCATCGGGAGGGGGTCAATCTCCATCAACATCTTCACCAGCACCATCTCCTCTCAAACCCTAGTTCATCTCTTGTATCCAATCTTTGTACCAAAACCTCATATTGGCACCTGTGGGTTGCTAGTAGTGTTGATTACTCCTTGTAGTTGATGCTAGTTGGTTTATTTGGTGGAAGATCATGTGTTCAGACCCTTAATGCATATTAATACCCCTATGATTTTGAACATGAATATGCTTTGTGAGTAGTTATGTTTGTTCCTGAGGACATGGGTGAAGTCTTGCTATTAGTAGTCATGTGAATTTGGTATTCGGTCGATATTTTGATGAGATGTATGTTATCTCTCCTATAGCGGTGTTATGTGAACGTCGACTACATGACACTTCACCATTATTTGTGCCTAGAGGAAGGCATTGGGAAGTAATAAGTAGATGATGGGTTGATAGAGTGACAGAAGCTTAAACCCTAGTTTATGAGTTGCTTTGTAAGGGGCTGATTTGGATCCACATGTTTCATGCTATGGTTAGGTTTACCTTAATACTTATTTTGTAGTTGCGGATGCTTGCAATAGGGGTTAATCATAAGTGGGATGCTTGTCCAAGAAAGGGCAGTACCCAAGCACCGGTCCACCCACATGTCAAATTATCAAAGTAACGAACGTGAATCATATGAGCGTGATGAAAACTAGCTTGACAATAATTCCCATGTGTCCTCGGGGGCACTTTTCTCATTATAAGAATTTGTCCAGGCTTGTCCTTTGCTACAAAAATGATTGGGCCACCTTGCTGCACCTTATTTACTTTCATTGCTTGTTACCCGTTACAAATTATCTTATCACAAAACTATGTGTTACCTACAATTTCAGTGCTTGCAGAGAATACCTTACTGAAAACCGCTTGTCATTTCCTTCTGCTCCTCATTGGGTTCGACACTCTTACTTATCGAAAGGACTACGATAGATCCCCTACACTTGTTGGTCATCAGGGCGCGCCCCCCTGCCTTGTGGGCCCCTCGGGCATCGTCTCGCGTTGATTCTTCTTCCCAAATTCATAAATATTCCAAAAAAATCTCAGTCCATTTTTATCCTGTTTGGACTCCGTTTGATATGGATTTTTTGCGAAACAAAAAACATGCAACAAATAGGATATTGGCATGCTGATGTCTTCGGTGTAACTTGGCATGCTGATGTTGGTTATATCATGGGCCCCAGTTAGAGCGAAGACATCAGCATGTCAATATCCTGTTTGTTGCATGTTTTTCGTGAGAAAATCCATATCAAACGGAGTCCAAACAGGATAAAAACGGCCGAAGAATATTTTTGGAATATTTATGATTTTGGGAAAAAAATCAACACGTGACGGTGCCCAATGGGGCCATGAGGCAAGCAGGCGCGCCCCAGGGGGACATGCACGCCCTGACCCTCGTGGGCACCCCATAAGGCGGTTGCTGCTCTTCTTTTGCTGCAAGAAAGCTAATTTTCGGAGAAAATCTGGGCAAAGGTTTCAATCCAATCAGACTTACGGATCTCCGGATATATAAGAAACGGTGAAAGGGCAGAATCGGGGAACACATAAACAGAGAGAGACAGAGAGACAGATCCAATCTCGGAGGGGCTCTCGCCCCTCCCACGCCATGGAGACCATGGACCAGAGGGGAAACCCTCTCCCATCTGGGGAGAAGGTCAAGGAAGAAGAAGAAGAAGGGGGGCTCTCCCCCCTTGCTTCCGGTGGCGCCGGAACGCCGCCGGGGGACATCATCATCACCGCGATCTACACCAACACCTCCATCATCTTCACCAACATCTCCATCACCTTACCCCATCTATATTCATCGGTCCACTCTCCCGCAACCCATTGTACCCTCTAGTTGAACATGGTGCTTTATGCTTCATATTATTATCCAATGATGTTTTGACATCCTATGATGTCTGAGTATATTTTCGTTGTCCTACCGGTGATTGATGAATTGCTATGATTGGTTTCATTTGCTTGAGGTTATGTTGCTGTCCTATTGTGCCCTCCGTGTCGCGCAAGCATGAGGGATTCCCATTGTAGGGTGTTGTAATATGTTCACGATTCGCTTATAGTGGGTTGCTTGAGTGACAGAAGCATAAACCCGAGTAAGGGGGTTGTGGCGTATGGGATAAAGGGGACTTGATGCTTTAATGCTATGGTTGGGTTTTACCTTAATGATCTTTAGTAGTTGTGGATGCTTGCTAGAGTTCCAATCATAAGTGCATATGATCCAAGAAGAGAAAGTATGTTATCTTATTCCTCTCCCACATAAAATTTGCTATCGGTCTAGTAAAGTAGTCAATTGCTAAGGGACAATTTCACAACTCCTACCACCACTTTTCCACACTCGCTATATTTACTTTATTTCTTCTTTATCTAAACAGCCCCTAGTTTATATTTACGTGCTCTTTATTATCTTGCAAACCTATCAAACAACACCTACAAAGAACTTCTAGTTTCATACTTGTTCTAGGTAAAGCAAACGCTAAGCGTGCGTAGAGTTGTATCGGTGGTCGATAGAACTTGAGGCAATATTTGTTCTACCTTTAGCTCCTCATTGGGTTCGACACTCTTACTTATCAAAAGAGGCTACAATTGATCCCCTATACTTGTGGGTTATCAAGACCTCTTTTCTGGCGCCGTTGCCGGGGAGTCATAGCGTGGGGTGAATATTCTCGTGTGTGCTTGTTTGCTTTATCACTAAGTAATTTTTATTTGTTGTTCTTAGTTGTTTTCTATCTTTAGTTATGGGTAGTAAACGCAAAATACCAAAAAATTAGTTGTACCTACTACACCAAATGTTGAAGAACCACACAAAATCTATCACACTCCTGAAGCTTTTTACTTGGATCATCTTCGATCCCTATGTGCTCATGCTGAAACCCCAACTAGCTTAGTTGAGGTAAAATCTTTAGATGAGCATGCTTGTTATGTGTGACAGCGTATATCTAAAAAAGGGAAACTTTTACTGGATCAAATTCATCGTTTGCAATGCTATATATGCTTGGAATTTATGTGAAATATATGATGTTACTTGCTGTTCTGAAAGCCCTAAGAAACACCTTCCCTACCAATGTGAGTATTGATAATGGAATCATATCTTCGTATGCTAAGGGTGTTTATAATTACTATGATGTTCAACAAATTGAAGAATTTGTTGCTTTTAAGGGTGCTTATGAAATTGCTTCTTTGATTGAAACGTATGATGCTACTCTTTACAAATCTGAAAAATTTGCCATACTTAAATATTGTTATGATAATTATGCTTCTAATGCCTATGTTAAACCATATATTGAGAACTCCTCCGCTTTCCAAGATGAAACTAATATTTTGCAGGAGTCTATAGAAGAAGAAATTGATGAAACTGTGAGCTCATTGGATGAAAAAGATGATGAGGAGAGCGAAGAACAAAAGGAGGAAGAGCGGATTAGCTACCCGTGCCCACCTTCTAATGATAGTAACTCTTCAACTCATACATTGTTCAATTTCCCTTCGTGCTTACCGAAGGATGATTGCTATGATGATTGTTATGATCCCGTTGATTCTCTTGAAATACCCCTTTTTGATGATGCTTGTGGCCAAGATGCAAATATGAATTATGCTTATGGAGATGAACTTTCTATAGTTCCTTATGTTAAACATGAAATTGTTGCCATTGCACCCACGCATGATAGTCCTATTATCTTTTTGAATTCTCCAAACTACACTATGTCGGAGAAGTTTGTGCTTATTAAGGATTATATTGATGGGTTGCCTTTTACCATTGCACATGATGATTTTGATAGATATAATATGCATGTGATTGCTGCTCCTACTTGAAATTATTATTAGAGAGGAACTATATCTCCACCTCTCTATGTTTCCAATATGGTAGAATTGCAAGAAACTGCTTATGCTATGCATTGGCCTTTACTTGGTGTGCATGAATTGTTCTTTTATGACATGCCGATGCATAGGAAGAGAGTTAGACTTTGTTGTTACTTGATATATGTTACTTTGTGCTCACTACTAAATCACAAATCATTGTTAATTAAAATTGGCTTTGATATACCTTGGGATCCGGGTGGATTCATTACTTCAGCACTATATGCCTAGCTTAATGGCTTTAAAGAAAGCGTTACCAGGGAGACAACCTGGAAGTTTTAGAAAGTCATTTATTTCTGTTGAGTGCTTTTATATAGTCTAAAAACAAAAAAATAAAGAGGGGAACCCAAAACTTTTCAAAAAGGAAAGCGAAAGTAAGAAAGACAAGCATTGTTGAAGTGGGAGAGCTCCTTGAACTTTGTTCATGCTCACGGAAACTTTGTGAATCTTAATTACAGAAAGTTTTCATCAAAAATAATTATCCCCTTGTACAATTCCATTATATTATAAAAATAATGTGCCAAGGTTTGCCTTTAGGATGTTTACAATGCTTGTTGGTTTGTACGGTGCAGGACAGAAACTTTGGCTGTAGTGTGAGATTTTACATTTTTTACTGGAACATCAAACGGTTCTGAAACTTTTTGAACTCTCTTGCTGTACAAATTTTTTATTTTTAAAAATTTTGGTAGAATTTTTAGGGTACCATAAGTATGGTTAATGCTCAGATTTCTATAGACTATTTTTTTTTTGACAGATTCTGTTTTTGATGCATAGTTTACTTGTTCAGATGAAACTATCAATTTCTATCAGTGGATTAAGCCATGAAAAAGTTATATTACAGTAGACACAATGCAAAAAAAATATGAATTGGTTTTCGACAGTACTTAGAGTAGTGATTTGCTTTATTATACTAACGGATCTTACCAAGTTTTCTGTTGAATTTTGTGTGGATGAAGTGTTTGATCGAGGAGGTCTCGATATGAGGAAAAGGAAGAGAGGCAAGAGCTCAAGCTTGGGGATGCCCAAGGCACCCCAAGTAAATATTCAAGGATACTCAAGCGTCTAAGCTTGGGGATTCCCCGGAAGGCATCCCCTCTTTCTTCAACAAGTATCGGTATGTTTTCGGATTCGTTTCGTTCATGCAATATGTGCATGTCTTGGAGCGTCTTTTGCATTTAGTTTTCACTTTTCTTTTATGCACCATGATGGTATGAGATAGTCCATGGTTGATTTATAGAATGCTCATTGCACTTCACTTATATCTTTTGAGTATGGCTTTATAGAATGCTTCACGTGCTTCACTTATATCTTTTGAAGTTTGGATTGCATGTTTCTCTACACATAGAAAATTGCCATTTGTAGAATGCTCTTTTGCTTCACTTATATTTGTTAGAGCATGGGCACATCTTTTTTAGAAAGAATTAAACTCCCTTGCTTCACTTATATCTATTTAGAGAGATGACAGGAATTGGTCATTCACATGGTTAGTCATAAAATCCTACATAAAAAACTTGTAGATCACTGAATATGATATGTTTGATTCCTTGCAATAGTTTTGTGATATAGAGATGATAATATGTGGGAGGTTCTAGTAGATGGTTGTGTTTAGTAAGGATATTGGTGTTAAGGTTTGTGATTCCCGAAGCATGCACGTATAGTCTCCTAACTATGTAACCAAATTGGAGTGCATTGTATTTTAATTGTTTATTATCTTTGCGTGAAGGTCGGGCGCGCGTGATGGTTAACTCCTACCAACCTCCCCCCTAGGGGCATGCGTAGTAGTACTTTACTTCGAGGGCTAATAAACTTTTGCAATAAGTATATGAGTTCTTTATGACTAATGCGAGTCCATGGATTATACGCACTCTCACCCTTCCATCATTGCTAGCCTCTTCGGTACCGTGCATTGCCCTTTCTCACCTCGAGAGTTGGTGCAAACTTCACCGGTGTATCCAAACCCCAGGATATGATACGCTCTATCACACATAAGCCTCCTTATATCTTCCTCAAAACAGCCACCATACCTAACTATCATGGCATTTCCATAGCCATTCCGATATATACTGCTGTGCAACTTCTATCATCGTCATATACATGACTTGAGCATTCATTGTCATATTGCTTTGCATGATCGTAAGATAGCTAGCATGATGTTTTCATCGCTTGTCCATTTTTTGATGTCATTGCTACGCTAGATCATTGCACATCCCGGTACACCGCCGGAGGCATTCATATAGAGACATATCTTTGTTCTAGATATCGAGTTGTAATATTGAGTTGTAAGTAAATAAAAGTGTGATGATCATCATTATTAGAGCATTGCCCCAGTGAGGAAAGTATGATGGAGACTATCATTCCCCCACAAGTCGGGATGAGACTCCGGACTTTATGAAAAATAAAAGAGGCCAAAGAAGCCCAAATAATAATAATAATAATAATAATAATAATAAAGAGGCCAAAGAAGCCCACCCAAAAAAAGAAAAAAGAAAAAAATGAGAGAAAAAGAGAGAAGGGGCAATGTTACTATCCTTTTACCACACTTGTGCTTCAAATAGCACCATGTTCTTCATATAGAGAGTCTCTTGAGTTATCACTTTCATATACTAGTGGAATTTTCATCTCTACTACTATAGTACACGAATTTTTCAATTTTTGAATCTACCCTGGCCTCACCTATTTTACCCGCCACTAGCATAATCAATTCACTTGTAGCCGTAGGATCTATTAGATCGAACGGATCATGTTACAAGGATTCGCTACTCACAGTGTTCCCACCAATCCAAAAACAGTACTAGCTCCTTCTAGAAAACTCCAGAAACCACAGTAAAATCCAGCCATCGGCAAATCGATGCTTGCCAACCTCCTTTTGCCTGGATGGGTGGATGTGTGGAGCAAATCGATTGGTGGTCCCCATCTTGGTGGAGCCTTGGAGGCGTGGCGCGTGGCAGCTGCCGACGTCTGCTGCACAGACGGATGCAAGCATCGCCATGCCTGCTGAGGAACCCTGACAGATGAGGACGTGCGCTACACCGGAGCCATGGCTGCCCTTGAGTCGGGGTTCAGGGGGTCAGGTGCTGGGACGGGATTTGATTGGTGTGAAAGGGTGTGGCACTGTGGCTGCAAGAAGGTGCTCTGCTCGACGGGAGAGGAAGCATGATGTGACCTATTTTTTCTTTTCCTTTTTGCGAGCAGCGTGATGTGGCCTGGTGTTAGTGATTTTCTTTCGAGATCATGGTGTTAGCATTTTTAAAACTGGATGGAGTGGCTATAGCTGGCCCAGTGTCAGGCTTCATGGCCCGTATGACTGAGTAATAATAGCCAAAAATCGTATTTCAGATGAGAGAGGAAGGCAGAAGGCAAGATTTTCTCGGAAAGAGAGAGAGAGAGAGAGAGAGAGAGAGAGAGGGAGAGGGGGCAAGATTTTTCACGGTTCACACACGTAAAAATATGCTACCATGCATATACATGTATATGTGAACATACATACATTTTTTGGCTATTGTTTTTGGATATGCGACCTTTAATAATTCTTGCCTGGTTGCATTCCATCTACGTCCAAGTGATGTACTGCCACCGTTCCATTTCTAAATGTAAGTCTTTGCAGAGATTCCACTATGTATCACATACATATGTATATAGATGCATTTTAGAGTGTAGATTCGCTTATTTTGCTCCGTGTATATGGATATAGTCCATAGTGGAATCACTAAAAAGACATATACTTCCCCCTTCCCTACATATAAGTCTTTTTTTAGAGATTCCACTATAAAGACTACATTCAGATGTATATAGACCCCTTTTAGAGTATATGTTCACTCATTTTGCTTCATGTGTAGTCTATACTGTGATCTCTTAAAAGACTTATTTTTTCGAAACGAAGGACTTAAAAGACTTATATTTAGGAACAGAGGTAGTAAAATGCATGGATGTGATCATTTTCTTTCTATTTTGTTTTTCCGGGGAAGTGGTGATCATTTTCTAAACATAATATGATCCCATGATGTGAACTGCCACTTTGTGAATATTGACTGCAAGTCTGCAGGATTGTAAAACTACTGACCAAAACTATGTGGGATATTTTTTGCAATTTAAGAAAAGTAGAAATATATCTGAACATTGTAAAGTTTGTAAAGTAACTAACAACCCAAATTATATGACATATTTTTTCCAATTTAAGAAAGTGGAAATTTGTTAGGACGTTGTAACTCGGCACGAGGTTGCAAAGATAAAACAATTGATGTAGAAAGTGCTCAGTTTGTATTGAATTGTTTCTTGTAAATCTAAAGATATTTAATTAATAATGCCCACGTGCAAAGCACGTGCCTTCGACTAGTTCATTATAGAACTTGGCTTGTATATTCCTATGATGGGCTTCCTCAAATGCCCGAGGTCTTCATGAGCAAGCAAGTTGGATGCACACCCACTTAGTTTTCAGTTTGAGCTTTCATACACTTATAGATCTTAGTGCATCCATTGAATGGCAATCCCTACTGCTCGCATTGACATCAATTGATGGGCATCTCCATAGCCTGTTGATTAGCCGCGTCTATGTGAGAGTTTCTCCCTTTTTGTCTTCTCCACATAAACCTCCACCATCATACTCTATTCGACCTATAGTGATATATCCATGGCTTGCGCTCATGTATTGCGTGAGGGTTGAAAAAGCTGAAGCGTGCTAAAAAAGTATGAACCAATTTCTTGGCTGACACCGGGATGAGCATGAGGGGTATCTTGTGTTAAGAAAAGGGAGCATACAAGACTATATGATTTTGTAGGGATAGCGTTCTTTAGCATTGATATTTTGAAAGACATGATTGCTTGTTGGGATGCCCAAAGTATTATTGTTTTTATGTCAAATGATAGACTATTGCTTTGAATCACTCGTGTCTTAATATTCATGCCATGATTAGATTACATGATCAAGATTATGCTAGGTAGCATTCCACATCAAAAATTATCTTTTTTATCATTTACCTACTCGAGGACGAGCAGGAATTACGCTTGCGGATGCTGATACATCTCCATCATATCTATAATTTTTTATTATTCCATGCCAATATTCTACAACTTTTTATATTATTTTTGGGACTAACATATTGATCCAGTGCCCAGTGTTAGTTCCTGTTTGTTGCATGTTTTATGTTTCGCAGAAACCCCATATCAAACGGAGTCCAAACGGGATAAAAACGGGCGGAGGATATTTTTGGAATATTTATGATTTTTGGAAAGAAAAAACAACGCGAGACGGTGCCCAAACTAGTAGTTGCAGATGCTTGCTAGAGTTCCAATCATAAGTGCATATGATCCAAGAAGAGAAAGTATATTAGCTTATGCCTCTCCCACATAAAACTTGCTATCGTTCTAGTAAAGTAGTCAATTGCTTAGGGACAATTTCACAACTCCTACCACCACTTTTCCACACTCGCTATATTTACTTTATTGCTTCTTTATCTAAACAGCCCCTAGTTTATATTTACATGCTCTTTATTATCTTGCAAACCTATCCAACAACACCTACAAAGTACTTGTAGTTTCATACTTGTTCTAGGTAAAGCGAACACTAAGCATGCGTAGAGTTGTATCGGTGGTCGATAGAACTTAAGGGAATATTTGTTCTACCTTTAGCTCCTCGTTGGGTTCGACACTCTTACTTACCGAAAGAGGCTACAATTGATCCCCTATACTTGTGGGTTATCATGGTGCCTTGCATTTCTTACTTTATACATCAAATATGTCATCTGCTTAGTTTAGACATCCTTTGTGTGAATGCCATCTTTTTAGTTTATTCATCGTTTATGTGAATTATGTAACTCCATCTTGTTTAGCCAGGCATCATATATGTGAATTTGCAATGTCATCCTGCTTAGCCAGTCATCTTATATGTAAATTATATCAGGCCATCCTTTTTTTGTTACGTACTACATTTGTCAAAAATGTTAGTAAATTCAACTGTTCTTCGTGTGCATCAGCCATTTGACACGGTGATGGAAAATTCTGGAGTGAAAACAAGGTCTTCAGAGCAGACTATGCTATCTGACGAAGCACATATCTAGCTGGTTACGGATAGCTCCTCAGAGGAGGATTCAGAGACAGATGACCAGTCCTATCCCCCCCCGAGGTGTATGCTCTAACTTGGCAGGGTTATGTTGCTCATATCGTGCGTATGGTGTCTTGCATTGCTATGTCATTTGATTAGTTTAGACATGCTTTGTGTGAATGCCACCTGTTTAGTGTCTAATTACCATATATGTGAATTATGCATTGCCATCTTGTTGCAAGACATTATATATGTGAATTATGCAATGCTATCTTGTTGCAAAGGCATTATATATGTGAATTATGCAATGCCATGTTGTTTAGCCAATCATCATGTATGTGAATTATATCATGCTAGCATTTTTTTGTATTACGTGTTCCATTTGTCGACAACGTTTGTATATTCAACTACTCTTTCTATGCATCAGCCATTTGAAGTGGTGATGGAAGTATCTGGAGTGAAAACAAGGTATTCAGAGTAGACAATGCTACCTACTAAAGCAGACATCTTGCTGGTTACAGAGAGCTCCTCAGAGGAGGATTCAGAGACTGATGACCAGTCCTATTCCCCCCCTGAGGTCTATGCTCAAACTTGGCAGGGTTATATTACCCATGTCATGCATGTTGTATTGCATTGCTTAGTTTTTACATCATATATGGATTGCCATCTGCTTACTTGCTTACTATATAAATCATATATTTGAGTTATATCATGCCATCATGTTTACATAGTACATACACAAAATCTATCTGAATTATGGCATGGCAATCCATTTAATAAAGACATCATATAGTTATATCATCTCATCCTGTTTAGTGTTTACAGTCATCATATTTTGAATTATGGCATTCTATCCGTGAATGTATCTGAATTATGGCATGCCAACCTACTCAATAAACACATTATATAGTTACATCATGTCATCTTGTTTACATAGTCATCATATTTTGAACTGTGTCTTTCCATCTTTTTTAATTAGCCATCATAATGTGAAATTGTGTCATGCTATCCTGTTTAGTTAGCCATCATATATGTGAAATTGTGTCATGCTATCCTGTTTGGTTAGACAACATAAATCGGAATTATTTCATGCCCTCTTTTATTCCCCACTATCCATTGCACATGTCTATCATACAATGTCTGTACTTTCAATTACTTTTCTTGTTTATCAGCCATTTGAATTGGAGAGGGTGATGGCAGTATATAAGGGAGTAACAACACGGTCTTCAGAAAAGATAGTGCTACTAGTTGATGCAGATAGAACCATGGTTGTACTTGCCCAAGAACCAGCTCCACCACACATAACCCAGACTCTCGCATATTGTACCCCTACCCAGTTGGACAGAGAACTAGCTACACCCCTTCTAACCCCAACCCCGGCAGATAGTAACCCAGTTCCAGTTGACACAGAACCGTCTCCACCATAGAGCACCCAAACACGAGCAGTTAGTAAGGGAACAGGAGTGCCCAAAGCACGAGGACCACCACTCCGAATCCCAAATCAACGCTTAAAGGAGAAGAAGATTTGTTCTCAGGTTAGGTTTTGTAGCTATGGTTCATACTCCTTTGCTCTTGCATTACTGTATTTACTCATACCAACTATTTTCAAATTTGAAGGATGGAATTAAAACTCCAATGGTGCAACAGGTATGTTTTAAACCTGTTTCTTTAACTGGTTTGCTGTTGTAACCTGCTCTATGTTGATTTCAGTTTCAATTGAATAAACAGTTATGTTCTCATGTCATGCACATTAAAAGTGTTGTTATTGCTCTATAGTTTCCCACACTTATATTCTGTCTATTCTGCTTTGTCTTGAACAAATATTATCTAAATTGTGTCTCTATCTTGATTTGGCAACAAAAACTAGAATGATATAGACCATAAAGTTACCATGGTACATAGATATATGTTTGTTTCATGCTGTTATCCTGTCCACTTTACTACTGAACTCATTTCCCAAGATGAGTTTCATATACAACATGGTAAACCTGCGATGTAGCTGCTTGTTTCTCTTTTAGAATGCGGACAAACTATTGGAGAACGGTACGCCGTTATGCATTGGTAAAGGAAGTAATGCAAATAAGGTTTAAGATAGTGAGACATCCATGTTGGTCTCCAAGAAAGCTGATAAAAACTATCTTGATGATATTGAGAGAACCCAAAAGTCATGTCTTGATGTAGTGTTCAAGTTACTAGCCGCTACTGCTGGCACAAGCTCTTCGAACTCGCTGCCTGAATCAGTTCGTCTTCTTGAGTCTCAACTTCAAGTTGAAAGACATCGATCAGATGTGCTGCGACAAGAAGCTGAAGGACTGAGGAAGTCCCTGTAGAATACAGATGCATACTTTCTGGTGCAACAGCAAGTGATGGAGGATTTAAGAGCCAAACAAGAGAAAGTTAATAAGCTTGCTAAGCATCTTGCCAGCATTATTAGTACCCAGGATATTGTTTCTTGAGATCTTCTGAAGTGGTTTCAGTTCTGGACTTGTTTTGCTGCGGCGTTTATTTGCGTTGGTCGCCAACTTCGACAACCAGTGTATGTGATATGCTGCTTTGTTCCCTATATTTGCATTGGTGGCAAACTTTGATGCCTAGTGGATGTAATATGTGTAATAGCCGTGATGGCCTAGCGTCAGTTGCTTGCTTATTTATTTCCTTGTTGTCTTGTTTATTTGTTGAGTGCAGTTCTTTTCCGCAGTTTGCTAGTGGCGGCAATAACCTATTTTTTAAAACTAGGCCACAATAACCATGTGCTACATATTTACTGTAGTGACACTGGGCCTCCTATGGGCCGTAGAAACAATGGGCCTTCTACGGGTCGTAGAAACAGTGGGCCCCCTATGGGGCGTAGAAACAATGGGCCTTCTACGGGCCGTAGACACAATGGGCCTTCTTCGGGCCGTAGACACAGTGGGCCTTCTACGGGTCGTATCATTAATGGGCCTTCTACGGGTCGTATGATCGATTGGCCAAACATTGGCTAATAACAGACCACATTATGGCCGTAAACGGGCTAGAGTTGGAATCGTCTGTTCATGGGCTGACCATAATGGGTCGTCGTTAATCGGTCGTATTTGGTGACTCTAAGAAAAGGGCCCAACGTAATAATGGGCCACAAACGGGCCGACTATATCCACGGGCTGAATTTGTCCCAAAAGCAGAAAATTACAGTAACGGGCCATAAGTAAACGAATGCTGGAAATGAGCCCAAGAATAAATGGGCCCTGAGAAGGCCGAAAGATAACTTGGGCTTGAAACGGCCCAATGGAATAATGGGTCGTTAATGGGTATAAAGTGATACACTGTTCATTACGGGCCAGTTTCACCATGGCCGTTAATGGGCCAAGAGTTACAAAGGACCTCATATGGGCCGAAAGACGGCATGGGCCATACATGGGCCAAAAGTTAAAACGGGCTGGAATCATATTGGACGGCCCATATGACGCTAATGGGCCTAATTCGGATAGGTCGTAATGGGCCCTAGGTTAGCGGGCTGTAAATGGGCTATATGTGAATAGGCCGTTAACAGGCTTTCTGTGGGCCAGCCCGCCACCTTGTTGACCAAGTCAAACAGTCCGGCCTTTTCACTGGAATGGGCCTCTGTTGGGCTGTGCCATGTGTCGACATATCATAGGCGCCTTCGGTCCAATGAGTGGATGACATATGTCCCAACGGTGAGCCGACACATGTTTCCTCCAGCCAATGATGATTTTAGATGTGGAAAATCCCCATTGGTCGGGGCTATTAATGGGTTATCAGATCCAAAACCGGACCCGATAGCTTAACAGTGTTCCGTTACGGTGGATGCCACGTGTCGGTCACCCTTGACGAAAGCACTTCTATGACGCGCGATTTATCATCATGGAAGTGGATACTTCCGTGATGATAATTTTGGTAATGGCATGGAACACTTCTATGACAGCACAGGTATGACTATCTTGATTCTATCATAAAATCGTCACGGATGTACATGCATGACAGAAAACGTGACCTACTGTGACAAACACGTATCATCACGGAAGTGTATTTTTTTTGTAGTGCTACATGTACCCCGCCTCCTGACAGATTGACCCATTTGCACCAAAACAAAGGGACCTTAAAATCATGTCCACAGTCAAGTTCCCATATGTCCACTATGTAACCATAGTATGTGTCCTTTCCCATGTTGGTTGCTGCATCAAAGCGGACACCACTTTTTGGTTGGTGCTCTTTTGATCTTGGGCGATCGTGTAAAATGTATTCTCATTTACAGTCGAAGATGGTTCCCTGGCCAACTAGTACAGCTCATCTGCAACAGTGTTGTCACCCATGAGATGTGTTTGCAACCAACTGCCGAAAGTCCTGATGTGTTCACATGTAATCCAGTCGTCACACTACTCTGGGTGTTTGGAGCACAGAATATTCTTGTTTTCATTGACATACGGGGTCACCATGGTAGAATTCTGTAGAACTGTGTAGTGTGCTTGAGACCAAGAATGCCCATCCCTACATATTATTGAGTCCGCTCCTAGCATGCCTTTCCAGTCAGTCTCCCCTCATACTGCAATTGAGGGAGACCAATCTTCTTAAGGTCAGTCAACACAAAACCCAATGACCTCCTCTGTTTGATGGCCCGTGGAGATGCTTCCTTCTGGCCTAGCACCATTACGAACATATTTCTTTAAGACTCCCATGAACCTCTCAAAGGGGAACATAATGTGTAGAAATATAGGGCCTAGAATGGCAATCTCGCCACCTAATGAACTAGGACGTGTGTCATGATATTTAAGAAGGACGGTGGGAACATCAGCTCGAAACTGACATGACATTGCACCAAATTACTCCTTAACCTTGGTAGGATTTCTGGATCGATTACCTTCTGAGAGATTGCATTGAGGAATGCACATAGCTTCACAATGGCTAATCGAACGTTTTTCGGTAGAAGCCCCCTTAATGCAACCGGAATCAGTTGCGTCATTATCACATGGCAGTCATGAGACTTTAGGTTCTGGAACTTTTTCTCTACCATTTATTATTCACTTTATATTCGACGAGAAGCCAGATGGGACCTTCATATTGAGCAGGCATTCAAAGAAGATTTCCTTCTCTTCTTTGGTAAGAGCATAGCTGGCATGACCTTCATACTGCTTTGGATGCATGCCGTCTTTTTCATGCACACATTGCTGGTCCTCCCATGCCTTCGGTGTATCTTTTGTATTCCCATACACGCCCAAGAAGCCTAGTAGGTTCACGCAAAGATTCTTCGACACGTGCATCACATTGATTGCAGAGTGGGCCTCTAGGTCTTTCCAATAGGGTAGGTCCCAAAATATATACTTCTTCTTCCACATGGGTGTGTGTCCCTCGGCGTCATTCGGAACAGATAGTCTGCCAGGGCCCTTTCCAAAGATTACTTGTAAATCATTGACCATATCAAGTATGTGATCACCAGTACGGATGACGTGGCGGGCTTCTTCCGGTGATCTGCCTCACCTTTGAAATGCTTGCGTTTCTTTCGACATTACCAGTTGGTCGGAAGAAATTGACGATGTCCCAGGTAAACATTCTTCCTGCATTTGTACAAATATATACTTTCAGTGTCATCTAAATAGTGTGTGCGTGTGTGGTATCCCTTGCTTGTTTGTCCCAAAAGATTACTGAGAGCAGGCCAATCATTGATGGTTACAAACAGCAACACATGTAGGTCAAATTTCTCCTGGTCATGCTCATCCCACACACATACACCTTTTCCATTCCATAGCTGTAAAAGTTCATCAACTAATGGTCTTAGCTACACATCAATGTTGTTAACGGGTTGCTTAGGGCCTTGGATGAGGACTGGCATCATAATGAACTTCCGCTTCATGCACAACCAAGGAGGAAGGTGTTATAGATACATAGAGTCACCGGCCAGGTGCTATGGTTCCTGCTCTGCTCCCCAAAAGGATTAATTCCATCCGTGCTTAAACCAAACCATATGTTCCTTGCATCACCCTGCAAAGTCCCTCCACGTTCTCTCGATTTTTCTCCACTGCAACCCGTCAGTGGGTGCTCTAAACTTCCCGTATTTCTTACGGTCCTCTTTGTGCCATCACATCAACTTGGCATGCTCTTTGTTTCTGAACTAATGTTTCAACTGCGGTATTATAGGAGCATAACACATCACCTTGGCAGCAACCCTCTTCCTGGGGTGCTCTCCCTCAACATCACCAGGGTCATCTCGTCTGATCTTATACTGATGCACTACATATCGGGCATGCCTTCAAATCCTCATACGCACTACGGTAGAGGATGCAGTCATTAGGACATGCATGTATCTTTTGCACCTCCAATCCTAGAGGGCATACAACCTTCTTTGCTCCGTACATACTGTCGGGAAATTCGTTATCCTTTGGGAGCTTATTCTACAATATTTTTAGTAGCTTCTCAAATCCGTTGTCAGATACACCATTGTCTGCCTTCCATTGTAGCAATTCCAGTGTGATACCGAGCTTTGTGTTGACATCTTTGCAATTTGGGTAGAACCCTTTTTTATGATCCTCTAACATGCGGTCGAACTTCAACTTCTCCCTTTCACTTTGGCATTGTCTCTTTGCATCAACAATGACCCGGCGAAGATCATCATCGGGCACATCGTCTGGTTCCTCTTGATCTTCAGCTTCCCCGGTGCAGCATCACCATATTCAGGGCGAATAGTTGTCATCATCCTCTTCTTCTTCGTTGTCTTCCATCGTAACCCCTCTTTCTACGTGCTTGGTCTAAATATTATAGTGTGGCATGAAACTCTTCTTAGGCAGGTGGATGTGAAGGGTTTTTGAGTCAGAGTAAGTGAGGGAGTTCCGGATTAGGGGGTGTCCGGGTAGCCGGACTACGACCTTTGGCCGGACTCCTGGACTATGAAGATACAAGATTGAAGACTTCGTCCCATGTCCGGATGGGAATTTCCTTCGCGTGGAAGGCAAGCTTGGCGATACGGATATGTAGATCTCCTCCCATTGTAACCGACTCTGTGTAACCCTATCCCTCTCCGGCGTCTATATAAATCGGAGGGTTTTTAGTCCGTAGGACGAACAACAATCATACCATAGGCTAGCTTCTAGGGTTTAGCCTCTCTAATCTCGTGGTAGATCTACTCTTGTACTACCCATATCATCAATATTAATCAAGCAGGAGTAGGGTTTTACCTCCATCGAGAGGGCCCGAACCTGGGTAAAAACATCGTGTCCCTCGTCTCCTGTTACCATCCGCCTAGACGCACAGTTCGGGACCCCCTACCCGAGATCCGCCGGTTTTGACACCAACATTGGTGCTTTCATTGAGAGTTCCGATGTGTCGTCGCCATCAGGAAGGATGCCTCATCCCGTCTTTAAAGACGTCACTGTTGCTAAAGGAGCTTTGGCTATCGGCCAAACTCTCCGGCTAGGCGGTTTTCTTATGACCACCTGTTCGGCCGCCGTGCCGATCATGACTTCTCGGGTCATCAAAAGCAATCTCCACGTCAACTTGGAACTCGCCGAGCAGCTAGATCCGATGGAGCTCTCTTCCTTAAACGAGCTCTTGGATCGCATCGCCGCCCTGGGAGTCGCTACAGACTATGATCAGATTGGGCTTAAACCCAATCTAAGAGAGATTAACTCCCCCCAGGTCACCCACCACGTTGCAGTGGTGGAGGAACAATGCAGCAAGCCTTCATCTATCTTAAGGACTAGTTATGTCCGGATTCCCAATCCCTCCAAGATGGATACCCGCGGAGGGGAGGACATCACTCAAGCCCTGAACCTAAAGTCAGGCAGCAGGCTAGATTCATTAGACGACATCCAAGAACCCAAGCTTCCGAGTTCGGAAACTCCTTGGCCCCTGAGTCTCAGATTGGGCGAGGTTCCGGATTTAATTCCACCCGCCCACCCAAATATAAGGGATCTATCCCAAATTTGGCAAGAGCCCGCTGAAACAATACACCATTACTGGGCCAGATTCCTCCTGGTTATGAACAGGATAGAGGACTGCCACGACGAGGATGCAATTTCATTCTTCTGCAATAATTGCATGGACAAGGGAATCCTCAACGCCATAAGTCGCCGTGAAATTACACGCTTCGCCGACTTGGTATCCATAGTATGAAAGTACTGTGCGATGGAAAGCGCATGGAAAACTGAAATAAAATTTTGGGAGAATCCGGCCTTGAATACAACCCCAGTCCGAAATAAAAAGGTGCATTATCGCCAGGCACCTGGGTTAAACACCAAAAAGCAAAAACCCTCTATAGGGCATGGAACCCTACTGGAGGGATGGCTCAATGGACCCTGTAAAATTCATAGTACAGAGGGCACCACACCAACTCATAGCCTTAGAGCATGTTGGATACTCCGGCAGGTGGCCAGAAGTGGTGAGGAGCTTCTAACTCCAGAATTCACAGAGCACCAGCCCAGGGATACCAGTACGGTATTAACAGTCTTCGAGACTTACGCATCAAATAATATGCGGAAACAAACACTCCGCAGCCTTGCCGAAGTCTACCAAGTAGCAACAATAAACCCATGGAGTGACACGGCTATTACCTTTAATGCCAGTGATGAACCTAAATTCTGAACAGCCCGAGCACTAGCCGCATTGGTCCTCAGTCCAGTAGAGGACGGCTTTCGCCTTGCCAAGGTACTCATGGACTGTGGCAGCGGATTGAACCTCATTTATGAGAAAACCCTTCGAAAAATGGAAATAGACTGGAGCCGCATTGAGCGAAGCAACACAACCTTTAGAGGAATAATCCCCAGTCGGGAAGCGTGATGTACAGGAAAAATCACACTGGATGTGGTGTTCGGCACGCCGGATAATTATAGGTCCGAGGAGGTCACTTTTCAAGTGGCCCCGTTCAACAGCGGGTACCACGCTCTATTAGGGCGAGAGGCATTCACAATTTTTAAAGCTATACCCCATTACGGGTACATGAAGCTCAAAATTCCCGGACCCAATGGAATCATCACTCTTGCTAGTGACCCGGACATAGCACTCCGCGCTGAAAATAAGACAGCCGCACTGGCCCTTGAGGCACTATCTGAAGCCCTAGCGGTCGAGGAACTGATTGCGCTGCGCTCCATGGTGAACAGGGATGACGTGATACTCGATAAAAGATCCAAGTCCACCTCCTTTAAACCGGCGGACGAAATAGTCAAATTCCAAGTCCATCCAACGAACCCTACAAAAACGGCCTCCATCGAGGCGCAATTAAACCCTGATGTAGACGCCTCACTACGAGAATTCCTACGCGAAAATTGGGACATTTTTGCCTTGCACCCTTCAGACATGCCAGGAATCCCATGCAGGCTGGCCGAGCACAGCCTAAACATCCTAAAAGGATTCAAGCCTGTCAAGCAGGCGCTTTGGCGTTTCTCCGAACCCAAGAGACAAGCCATGGGAGAGGAGCTAGCCACACTACTGGAGGACGGATTCATCAGAAACAGAAAACATCCAGACTGGCTAGCAAACCTGGTGATGGTACCAAAGAAGGACAAATCATGGCGCCTATGCGTCGATTTCAAGGACCTCAACAAGGCTTGCCCAAAGGATCCCTTCCCCCTCCCCTGCATCGATCAAACTATCGATGCCACCGCAGGACATGATTCATTGTGTTTCCTCGACGCATACTCCAGCTACCATCAAATTAAGATGGCAGAGCCAGACCAAGCCACAACGGCATTCATCACCCCATACAGCCCATTCTTCTTCAACACAATGCCCTTCGGGCTCAAAAACGTCGGCGCAACATATCAGCGCATGATTCGGACATGTCTGGCAAACCAGATCGGCAAAACAGTGGAGGCATACGTAGATGACGTGGTCGTCAAAACCAAGCATGTCGAAACTCTAGTAGACGACTTGAGGCTCACATTCGATAACCTCCGGACATATGACATCAAGCTTAACCCGGAAAAATGCGTTTTTGGCGTACCAGCCGGAAAGCTCTTGGGCTTCATTGTATCCGGTAAAGGAATTCAAGCAAACCCAGCCAAGATCCGAGCTCTGTCACAATTAGATATTCCAAAAGACCTCAAACAAATACAAAAATTGACAGGATGTGTGGCGGCTCTAAGCCACTTTATCTCCCGCTTGGGAGAAAAGGCATTACCCCTTTATCGCCTCCTCCGGCGCACTGAACACTTCGAGTGGACGGATGCCGCCACGGCCGGACTCGAAGAAATAAAAGCCATATTGGCAACAAACCTGGTCCTGGCCGCGCCTAACATCAGCGAACCAATGCTATTATACATTGCGGCAACTCATCAAGTTGTAAGCGCAGTGCTCGTCGTCGAACGAGAAACGGACGGACACAAATTCCCCCTTCCAAAACCAGTTTACTACGTGTCCACTGTCCTCACTCCATGCAAGTCACGGTACCCGCATTATCAAAAGATAGCGTACGCAGTGTTTATGGCATCCCGGAAGCTGCGACACTACTTTCAAGAGTGTTCAATAACAGTAGCCTCCGAAGTACCTCTTAACGATATTATAAACAACCGCGACGCGACGGGCCAGATTGCCAAATGGGCCATCGAGCTCCTCCCGTTCGACATAACCTACAAGCCACGACGAGCTATCAAGTCGCAAGTTTTGGCCGACTTCGTCGCCGAATGGACTGAAGTCGAACTCCCTAAAGAGTACGTCACATATTCCAATTGGGTCATGCACTTTGACGGCTCCAAAATGTTAGCTGGTCTGGGGGCTGGCGTCGTTCTAACGTCCCCAACAGGAGATACAGTTCAATACATACTCCAGATAATGTATACATACTCCAATAACGCAGCCGAATACGAGGCCCTTCTACATGGTCTTCGGATGGCAGTCTCCATGGGCATTCAACGCCTAGAGGTGCGTGGGGATTCGAACCTCACGATATCCCAAATAAATGGAGACTTTGATGCCAAGGATCCGAAAATGGCAGCTTATCGCAACACCGTCCTAAAAATGTTAGCTCGGTTCGAAGGGCTCGAATTTCACCATATAGCCCGGGAAAACAATCAGACAGCAGACGTCTTGGAACGCATCAGTGCAAAGCGCGATGCAGTCCCCCCAACATTTTCTTGGAGAGGCTATTCAACCCATCCGTATCATGGTAAGGGGAATCCGGAAATAACAGCCCGGATCCAACCGCACCGCCCGACACCGAACATTCTGACACAACGAGAGGCTCGGCCAACGAAGTAACATCCTCAGCCCACGTAATAATGGCAGTCATTGCCCCGTGGACAAAACCATTCCTAGCCTACCTAACCAGGCAGGAACTTCCCGAGGACCAAAACGAGGCACGCTGCATAGTGCGGCGATCTAAAGCCTATAAAGTCCATGAGGGAGAGCTTTATAAGAAAAGCACCACCGGAGTCCTTCAAAGGTGTATCTCCGAAGAGGAAGGGAGAAATCTCCTGGCTGAAATTCATGCCGGACTCGGGGGCACCATGCCGCAGCCCAGGCCCTTGTAAGCAAGGCCTTCCGTACAGGATTTTATTGGCCGACGGCCCAGGCAGATGCTCAGGACTTAGTCCAACGATGCGTCAGTTGCCAACTCTTTGCTAATCAAAGCCATATGCCACCCACCGCCCTCCAAACTATATCCATCACCTGGCCCTTCGCGGTCTGGGGGCTTGACATGGTTGGACCCCTTAAAGGAGGAACCCACAAGCAAAAATACCTACTGGTCATGGTGGACAAATTCACCAAATGGATAGAGGCCAAGCCTGTTAAGACGGCCGAATCCGGACCGGTTATAGACTTCATATCAGGGGTCGTACACTGTTACAACGTCCCCCACAGCATCATCACTGATAACGGCACGAACTTTACGGCCGAAGAGGTCAAACTCTGGTGCAAAAACATGGGCATCAAGCTCGACTACGCTTCAATCTATCACCCACAAACTAACGGTCAAGTCGAGCGAGCAAATGGTCCAATCATGAGCGGCATCAAACCCAGGTTAGTGCGGTCCCTCAAGGAATCTAATACGCACTGGGTAGAGGAGCTCGACTCTGTACTCTGGGGGTTGCGGACCACGCAGAATCGCACCACCGGATTCACACCATTTTTTATGGTATACGGCGCAGAGGCAGTTCTGCCCTGCGATATAATTCATGACTCACCTCGCGTGCGCATGTACGAAGAAAGAGAAGCCGGACTCGATTAGTAGGACAGTTTGGACGCCTTGGAGGAGGAGCGTGACATGGCAAAAGCCCGTTCCGCATTCTATCAACAGCAGGCTCGAAGATATCAAAGCAGAGAAGTACGGGCCAAAACTTACAATGTTGGTGACTTAGTTCTACGTCTGCCGGACAAGAAAAAGGACAAACTCAAGCCCAAATGGGAAGGTCCCTTCATCATTAACCAAGTCCTGACTGGTGGGGCGTACCGTCTGCGAGATGCATCGGATAACCGACTCGAGCTGAACCCATGGAACGCAGCCCGTCTCCGAAGATTCTACACCTAGCGCCGGACTCTGTGTTCGTCTCCTTCCTCTATCTATTTTTTACACATTAGCTGTCTTATATTTCTCTCCTTCTCCCTCCTTTTCTCTTACAGCCTTTAAGGGCTCGTTCGCGCCTTCTTCGCAAACAATTGACGTGCTATCCGCGCTCATTATACCTGGGGGCTTCTTTAACAGAAGCTTGCTTATACGGGCCTCATGCCCAACACATGTGTCACACTTCCTCATGTACCTTTTATTCACCATTATATGCATCGATATGACTTAAGTTTTGGCCAAGCTGGGTTGCCTGGCTCCTGTGCTTACCCCTACGTTCCCGATTGTTTGGCTAGGCAGTAAAGGGAGCACCTCTGCGATTGTTACTGCCGGGTCAGCCGGATGTGTACCTCAGACTGGGTGAAGCCGAAAGCTAGCGTTCTTAAGGGAATATTCGGTTGGTGAACTAAAGATGATTTCCCACTCGTTTATTTACCCGCCCCCAGATGCTTTTCTGCTTTTTTCGCAGTCCGGACATGCACTTTAGGGCATGCCTCCCAGGGAAAGGAACCCCTAACAGAACTATTCTCCCTGGAAGATGTTTCTTACTAACCATGTAATATAACATAACTAGTTGGGCACTTGTCTGTTCCAGCACTAATGACCCATACGCCTGGTCTCCACGCATGCCCCGGTTCTTACATAACCGAGAGGGTATTCGGACACACTCCGGACTATCGGGTCCCGAGGTTGAAGCAAAAAGGTCCGCCATGACAAACGATCTACAATCCGGCTAGAAGGCATTTTACATGTCATCTTAAATTACATAGTCAATTTGACTGGGTATATTCCTCTTCAATATCATCCAACAGGTTGTCTAGTTTACAGTCCTGTTGGGAATATTTGGTGGCCAACTCTACCTGGCCGTACACTAAAACTCACAGGTATCTCCTTCCCATCATGCCCCACAAGTCCGACCTCAGCCATGTGGTTTGGGTCAGCCTTCATGTACCGCGTCTTCACCATGGCCCAGGCCTCCCTGGCACCTTGACGGCAGGCCGATATCTTCCGTAATCGGAAGCACCGCCGCGCTCCCTTCAGCTTCTCTACAAGCTCTCCAAGGCCTTCGGGCATGGAGACGGATGGCCACAAGGCCTGGGCGACGCCTTGCATTACCTGCCGAACTCGTTCGGGCAGTTGTGAGAGCTCGGGAAGAAGGTCACCCGTAGAACCGGGCATTTCCTCTGCAGGCCGACCTGTCAGCATACCTGCAGACATAACTCTGTCAATCGACTTCCTCGCCGAACTCTTTTTCGAAGTTTGTTCAAGCACTTACTAAAAATGCCGCGTCGAAGCCGTCGATTCTCCTTCACGGAGTCCGACAGCTGAGCACGAACATCCTTTAGTTCCCCGCCCAGCTAGGTGTTTGCATCTTGGAAATTATTCTTCTCTTGCCTCACCCTCGTAAGCACGCTCTCGCCGGCCTTTAACCGGCGCAAGAGTTGTTGCTTGTCCGGATCCACTCCGGCGCCATCTGCAATATTATTGTCAGATTTGCACACATGCCGCACTTCACAAACATACTTATCTTTCGAAACATATATTACCAGAGGGGGTCTCCTTGGCCTCCCCTGTCGCGGCTAGTGCAGCCTCAAGTTGGGCTTTGCACTCTTCCAGCTCCTGGGACAGTTGGGTATTCTTTTCTAAAAGATCCTGCATAACAAATGATCCTTAAATCAGTTATTCTAACTGTTTCAAGTCTCGGGGGCTACTGACATATATAACCATCAAATTTTCTCACCCGTATGTCTTTTACATACTGCTCTATGGCTCTGGCTAGACCATTTTGAGCGGCACGGAGGTACACATCTCCCGTATTAAAGGCATCCAATGCCTCTTGGGAGAAACAAGTGTCACGAAGAACTGTCCGGCGACGCCTGTGGTTCATGGCACTCTCCACCTCGGAATTGGTGACAGATAGCCCGTCCGCATCCTCGGTCGAAGGAGGGTCCGGTGCGCGCCTCGTGTTCGCCTCCGCTTCCAGACCCGGCCTTGGAGCCTGGTAGGTGGAGGCGCGTTTGGCAACCTCTCCGGATATAGTACGGCGAGCGCTCTTTTTCCTGAAGAAAGCACGAGCGTTAGTATGCCTTGAGGGAATAAAACCTGGGAATAAAATGGCACGCCATACCGTTGCGTCGGCGTCTCAATCCGGACCGCACTTCTTTTCAGCCTGCTGGGCCTTGATGCCCCGTGTTGGCTAGCCACCGCAGGCTCGGCCCTCCGCCTCAAGGACTTCCCCTGCAAAAACTCCATTGGTATACGGTGATCAAAAATAAGCACGGATGGATCATCTTAAAAGTACTGGGACTTCGGTCTCGGTTACTTGTGAGGCTGGAAGTAGTCCGGGATAATCGGCCGTAATGGCCACTAAGGTGTTGTCTTTGCTCAATTGATGAAACACCCCACCGATCAGCTCCACAGATAAGTCCAGGTCCTCTTGGGAGTCCGGGTCGAAGGACCGTTCCAGGTCCTCGGGTTGTGGAGGAGGGTTGTTTATCTCCTTTACAGCCTGGCATAGCTTCTGCGTTGAAATTGCTAGACTGAATACTTAACTATGGGAATATGAAACGGATGGGCGAGTGAAAGTGTCCGCTTACCCAGCTTGGAGGATTGTACATAGAAAATCCGCCCCGTGGGTTGACGCGGAGGAATTCCTCCTCTTCTCCCTTGTACAAAGCGTACAAGGTCTTTATTAGAGCGGCAGCTGATTCCGGCCCCTTACGGACACACCGGGTGGCGTCATCCTCCCCGTTGAAATCACACATGGGGTGGCCTCTATACTGAAGTGACTGCACCCCCCGCATAATGCATGTGGCCGTGACCTCAATCATGGTCAGTCTGGAATGAGCTAACAACCTTATCCGGTTCATCAGGTAAAGGGCGTCCTTGTCATTTTCCTTCTGAGGGCTCCGTGGATGCCAACTTAGGCACTTCTTCAAAGGAGCATTATCGAACTCAGGGAGGCCGATCCAAAAAGGGTCCCGCGGGGGGACATCTTCTATATAAAACCATTCTAAAGGCCAGTCGTTGGACACTTTCTTTGGGGTTCCGGATATATACCCGGTCCCGGTGATGTGCCATAGTTCGGCTCCGCCCACTCGATATATCGACCCCTGCTGAGAACGGGGCACAAGGCAGAACAACTTCTTCCACAGCGCGAAATGAGCCTCGATGCCCAAAAACAGCTCACAAAGGGCTACGAAGCCCGCAATATGCAACACGGAGGCAGGCGCAAGATTGTGCAACCAGAGGCCGTAGAACTCCAGGAGCCCCCGGAGAAATGGATGAATTGGAAATCCGAGCCCTCTTATCAAATAAGGGACAAGGCATACCCTCTCTCCTTTGGAGGGATTGGGGACGCTCTCCGCTTGCTCTCCACCATTATAAGTGGCAAGCCCGGCTCGAACCGGGACCATGTAGGCTGGGGGAGAAACCCCTTGGCTTGGAGCGCCACTAGCTCGCTGTGCGGGACGGAACAACTATCCAAATCTCCAGGCTGAGGGTTAGGGGCGAGGGGAGGAGCTGTGTCGACTGGCCATGATGGAATGGATCTCTGTTGAATGCGCTCCGATGAATGCTCGCGAAGGGAAGATGGTGTGATTCGGATCTAAATCCCCGTATCTTTTATAGGCAGCTCATTTGCGCAGCTAGGGGGGTAAATGAAAAAACACCCTGGCTTTTCGTATTCGTTTGACACGTGGAAGATGGCCATTATTGGGCACAGAAGCCAAGGAGCGCAACATCCACCAGAAGCCGAACACTATTCAACAGGTATATGGAATTTGGAGAAGAACCCGCCTTGCAATGCTGAAGACAAATCTGCGCGCCAGACTCATCGTCATTGAAGCCTGGTTCGGGGGCTACTGAGGGAGTTCCGGATTAGGGGGTGTCCGGGTAGCCGGACTATGACCTTTGGCCGGACTCCTGAACTATGAAGATACAAGATTGAAGACTTTGTCCCGTGTCCGGATGGGACTTTCCTTGGCGTGGAAGGCAAGCTTGGCGATACGGATATGTAGATCTCCTCCCATTGTAACCGACTCTGTGTAACCCTAGCCCTCACCGGTGTCTATATAAACCGGAGGGTTTTTAGTCCGTAGGACGAACAACAATCATACCATAGGCTAGCTTCTAGGGTTTAGCCTCTCTGATCTCGTGGTAGATCTACTCTTGTACTACCCATATCATCAATATTAATCAAGCAGGAGTAGGGTTTTACCTCCATCGAGAGGGCCCGAACCTGGGTAAAAACATCGTGTCCCTCGTCTCCTGTTACCATCCGCCTAGACGCACAGTTCGGGACCCCCTACCCGAGATCCGCCGGGTTTGACACCGACAGTAAGACTTTGTATTCCCACAGATAGGGCATGGACAACACATAAAACCATTTTGCTTGTTTGCCTCAGCCACTTCGAGAAAATTATGCACGCCCTTAATGTACTCGGAGGTGCGTCTATCACCGTACATCCATTGTCGGTTCATTTGCATGCATTATATATAATTAAGTGTGTCAAAAACCATTACATAACATCATGAATAGAGGAAGTGACCAAATTAATAGAAGTTCATCATTACATTAAAACTAAAGTACAATAGTGATCAAATGTTATTACTAGAAAAAAAATACATATAGTTCATACATAGTTTCTCATTGAACAACATATAGCTCTCTAGAGCCTTTAATTAAAACATACATTGAAACTATGTAAAACATTTAAATGCAAAAACAAATGCGATCATAGTCGCAATTAAGATAACAGTTGATCCAATGGCATAATAATACCAAGCCTTAGTATGAATGGCATATTTTCTAATCTTTCTAATCTTCAAGAGCATTGCATCCATCTTGATCTTGTGATCATCGACGACATCCGCAACATGCAACTCCAATTTCATCTTCTCCTCCTCAATTCTTTTTAATTTTTCTTCAAGTAATTGTTTTCTTTTTCAACTAAATTTAACCTCTCGACAAGAGGGTCAGTTGGAATTTTCGGCTCACATACCTCATAGATGAAAACATCTATGTCATGTTGGTCGGCATAATTTTCATAAACACTAAATGAAACAAATAGTTATAAAAGATAATATACCACATCCGAATCATAGACATGACAAGGGCCGACGGGGGCGGATACCAAAATCATCGCACTATATAACAACAAACAATAATAAAAATATGAAAATTATACAAGTATCTATCTAAATCATACAAGCAAGAATTTTTTTCCTTTTAGAAAGAAGATAACAACAAGAGGCTCACCACGGTGGTGGTGGCGACGAGATCGGCGCGGACGATCGACGACGATGAGGACGGGGACGCGACAGGACGGACCGGTTAACCTAGACAAATCTTGAGGAAAATGCAGTTTGGACAAGGAGCTTCGAGAGGGGAAAGCTTAAGTGTGGCTCGGGCATTTCATCGAACACATCATGTGCATAGGAGGTGAGCTAGAGCAACACACACCTTTCCCATGGCCGGCCAAAAAACCAGAGCAGTGAGCGAACAGGGCAATGAGCGGGCAGGGTTATATATAGGCTCCTCTTTCCCGGTTGGTGGCTATAACCGGAACAGAAAACTAACATTTGGTCCCGATTCCAGCCACCAACCGGGACTAAAGGTGCTGGGCCAGGAGCGAGGCCCATTGGTCCCGGTTCATGTCTGGAACCGAGACCAAAAGTGTCAGACGAACCGGGACCAATGGCCCCCGAGGCCCGACTGACGCCCTGGCCTCGCGAACCGGGACCGATGCATCCTTTGGTCCCGATTCGTGAGTGAACCGGGATTAATGCCCTTATCCTGGCCTCAACCAAAGCCCTTTTTTCTACTAGTGCATGAATATCATCATAACTATGCACTTTTCTATCAATTACCCAACAATAATTTGTCTGCCATTTGTCAATTTCCTGCTTATTTATTCTTTGCTAGCCAGTCTTCCTATCGGGCCTCAAGCCCATCTGAGGAAGCAAAGAATAAATAAATAGGAAGGGAAAATGAGAAAAAAAAACATAGAGAGAATATTGAAAATGTTTCAAAAACAATAAAATGTTTATAAATTTTAAAACACTGTAAAAATAAAAAAGTATGTACATATTTTTAAAAATGATTATGAATTTACAAAGTTCATGAATTTATAATATTCACAAATTTAAAAATGTTCCCTAAAATTTAAAAAAAAAATGTTCGCTTGTTTAAAAATGTTCTTAAATTTTAAGGGAAATTGCAGAATTTCCGAAATATTAACAGGTTTTAAAAAATTGTGAACTAAGTTTGTTACAGATTTGATTTTTTTGTGGGGTGGATTTGAATATTTGTCTATCAATCATAGGAACGCTACATCCGATTCACTCTTTGACATGTAGGGCCATGAATGCCTGGATGCACCGGAAGGCTCTCATTCCTGAACAACTTTTTTGAGGGTAACTAGGAACTTATTAAATGATCAAAGTGTCTGGGATACAAAGTATATCAGGCACTACCCCTAGCCATGTTAAAAGAGTGGAAGCTACTTTAGCAAAATCATGCGCTTCAGAGCGAACATCTTTTTTTTAGGTCGGTAGGCTGGGCTTTCAAGGCCCAGAGGCTCAGGAACTCATCACTGTTTGGCCCGTCTCTACTCCAGGCAGGCTTTTTTTTTCTCCCGAGGGAAACGTTGTGGTGCGAGTCTATTGCGTGGAAAAGACCAAAAACCCAGGAGCATGCCCATGCAGCAGCGCGGCCAGCGCCGTGCCCAGGTATGCAAACAGCACCCACAGCAGTGAAAGAGCATCGGTCCCTTCGCCCACGCGGCTCCTTGAGACTCGAGACCAACCAAAATGGTTTTTCTATCAGCCCAGGTCAAAACTTGCAGTACTGCTCCTACTCTCTGCGTACGTACTCCTACCACTCCTGTGCTTCACGTAAACATGGATGTATGTGATCCACTGATCACACGGTGATGCAACTCAGAACCAAAAAAGATCACACCGTGATAAAGCTAGCAAACAATGAGATGTCGTCGTATTGATATCGATATATTACGTGCATGAGCACACGACCATACAGTCTGTATGGTCTTGTCCTTATCCTTGGCTTCAAGCTAGAGATGAACTGTACGTGTACGCTCCACCAGTCCGTCTGTGAATGTAACAGCTCACTCGGTAATTACGCCGGTTACGGGGTCCACGACATTTGTCCAGCTGTGCATTCTTTTCTCCCGCTACCCACAAATAAATGCCGATTTTTTTTTCAAAAAAGAGGATTGCCCCGCATCAAGAGATGCACACAATTATCTTTATTAACTATTCAATAGTTAATAATTGAATAGTTTCAACAGAGTTCCCCTAAAAAAACTATTCAACAGAGTTCAGCAAAGTAGATACATGGATCAACCCATAGCCATCTTTCTGGCTACCTCAATCGCTACACCTACAAGTCTCATGGAGTGCCCTGACGCATCCACCCACACCATCTAATCCGATGGCCATTGTAGGTTGCCTGACCGAGCCGAGAGCACCAACCGGTGTAGCAGACTCTCAACACACACCGCATGCGCACACTGTAGAATCTGCCGCCGCCACCTTCCGCCATCCTATTTTGAGGAGAGATCAACGCATATGCCTTGTCAGGCCCAACTGTCGCCGATGCCACCATGATGCCCGAGAACAACCATCCTGCGCGCGCCCATCAACACGCGACCATCGCCGACACCACACTGCCCATGCCGCCGAGACCCGCCGTTGTCCCCGCGTCAGATGCCATGCCGCTCCACCTTCGCGAACACCACCTGCTACCACTGGTCCCCTCCCCTCCACCTGCAAGTCCTCCGACCAAGCACCCGAACGCCCCAGGCGGCACCTCCAAGAAGGACATGACACACTTTGTGCCACCGCCGCCCTATCCAAGGGTATTTTGGCTCTTCACCCGGGCATGGGTCAGGGTGGAGGGGAGAACCTCGACGACGCCTGCGAGAAGGAAAGCGACGATTGTGGCCGTTGCCACTGCCAGGACAAGCGGGACATCCAGAGTTTCTTCCGGTCCGGAACCACCTCTACCAACTCCGGTTGATGCACCGAGGCCGACGGCCGAGACAGCAAGACACCAAGTGCAGCGGGAGGGAGGATGCAGCAAGGAGGAGATACATCGGCAACTCACCGCCCACGAGGTCAAGAAGTCGTCCATCCACCACCTGCGAGTGCCGCCTGCCGAGCATGCTGCCGCCACGCCTACTGGGGCCGCCGCCCCAGGTCCAGATTCCTCTGTGAGGACCGGTGTGATGATATCTGCCGCTGCCCGGCCCACGCCGTTGCCTAAGCCCGTCGCCGCTGAGAGCCACCACGTCATCGGAGACCCGCACCCCATGGATCCAGGTGCCCGCGCACATCGCCGCAAGCCCGCCACCGCCGGGAGTCACCACGAAGTCGGGGAAGGACACCCAGCAGATCTAGGCGCCCGCCACCGTCAGGAGTTGCCCGCGTCGCCCATGGATCCGAGAGAGGGAGGAGAGGCCCTCCGCCGTCACCATTGCATGCATGGGCTTTGCCCGGCGCCGACCACTGGCAGCGACAGAGGGGGAGGTGATTCGTTGGGGAAGGTCTCGGCGGCGGTGGTTGAAGCCTCCTGTGTCGCCCGCGAGGGGGGCGACGTGAGAGGGAGGAGACAAGAGCTTAACATCCAGGCGGTTGAAGCATCGAACCCTTAGTAGTACATTATTGTATCTCGTATTTGTATCCTTGCTTAAAACTTCATGCCACATTTTACCATATTTAAGAGCAATGATTCCCTGTGTTTAACATATTTGAGGATGTTAATGTTTTCCCCATAAATTTAGTTAAACTTTGCAAAATTTATCTTAATAAAACAACATGCCATGCATTTTGAAACTGGAGGATTATGTGCTTATGTTATTTGCAATAGCATGGGAGAATGTTTGACTTAAGAACTGAAAGATTTATTGGGACTCTGTTGAAACTCAACTCAAGTCTTAACAAACAAACCATAGCAAAACCACACTAATAAAACAAAGCAAAGGTTCCCTGCAAA
Source organism: Triticum aestivum (assembly GCF_018294505.1). Taxonomy (NCBI): domain Eukaryota; kingdom Viridiplantae; phylum Streptophyta; class Magnoliopsida; order Poales; family Poaceae; genus Triticum; species Triticum aestivum. Next base: position 702,559,516 of record NC_057798.1, on the reverse strand, counting down.
AAAAACATGAAACACAAGGGATTATAGCTTCTAATTTTGTGCTTCGTCATCGTGTACATGCAAATGCCAAATTCACATATTTGTATGGCTTGATGAATTAATGACATTATATCACCCCAAAAATATGGAAATTATTTGTTATTTATTGATCTGCATGAACGGGCTAGTTCATCGAAAGCTGAATTGGTGAGGTGACTGCAAATTAATACTTTAGTTGATAGTAGAACCATATGGCGGGACCAAATCATTTTTTAGTTTTGGCATCTAAAAACTCCAAAGTAATTGTCATTGTCCCACTAGTGTATTAGTACTATTTTTGTCATATATGAATCTAAATGATACGAGGTACATTTGAATATACATTTATTTTTAAAAAAACTCAGACACCCTTTAACTTAATTGTGGTGAGCCGTTCACCATCAAAGTTACGATGTCGGCTAGGATTATGCCAGTCTGGTATGACTCACCCAGTGACACGAACAAAGCTCAGCAAATTCATCAACTAACCTACTTGGCACTGTTTACCTATCACATGATTGAATTTCATTGGACAAAAGATCCTTGACAATTGGATATTTGTGTCATTATGCCATTTTTTATCCTTCACAATTTCACATGATTGAATTTCATTGGACAAAAGATCCTTGACATGTTTTACCATAATAGTTCCACACATTAGCTGATTTATTAAGGATTGAGATGGATTTGAGCATTGTTGCCATGTTCAATTTATATGCACTTGACCATCGAAACAAGTTTAATTTATGTGTGCTTGTGTTGACTATAGCCAATTTGTCAATGAAGGAGGGTTTCAACCTTCTTGTCGTGCTGGGAAAAAGATGGCTCAAAAGATGTATTGCAAAATGCAAATCTAACAAAATGAACCCTAAATGAAACAATACAACACAAACGATGTAGGGAATTAATAGACCTTGAGTCATTTAAATATTTTTTATGTTCTTTATTTATTGAACTGTAACCGTAGGCCTATTGAACCATCAGGTCAAAAGTTGTAGGCCTACTCAAACATCATGAAAAAAGATAATAAATATATAAGTTTGACATCGCGTATATAATCAACAATTACGTTAGTATCAATCTCACGTGGAAGGCCTGGAGGTCCCGGGTGAAGGGGGTGTTAAAATAATTACTCCCTCCTTCCCAAAATATAAGGCGCGATTGACTTTTTACGGTCTTTGATGCACGACTTTGACCATTAATATATATATACAAGTATATGGATTGAACATGTATAAATGGCAACATCGTATTTGTCTTGCAAAATAATTTTATTTTATATGTATGTAAACTAATTTTATAGACATACAATACATATTACATGAAAATCATAGTCAAAGTTGTTCAACAAAGACCAGAAAAATTAAATTGCGCCTTATATTTTGGGAAGGAGGGAGTACCAGTCACCTTTTTCAATACCTTGATCCTTTTGAATGAACTTGTTGTTACATGCCTTCAATAGTTATTGTAGATATATTATCGTATTTATAAACTTGCGATCACAATTACATCTTTGAACCTGGGTAAATTCTCAAAAACGTAATGCTCTTGTGAATTAATAACACTACATCTATCATGTTACAAACTCTAAGGACATTAAGATAATTTAGCTTGGATTTGAATTATCAGTGGCACAATGGATACATATTGCATCTACGCATAAATTGTTCTTAGGTTTTTGGGTGACTTTACGATAAGGTTTTTGAAGGGGAGTGTTGGCGCAGCGATAAAGTTGTTGCCCCGTGACCATGAGACCACGGGTTCTAGTCTTGGAAATTGCGTCTTGTAGAAATCTAGGGAAAGGTTGCGTGCTATAGATCCAAAGTGGTCGGAATCTTCCCCTGACCCTAAGAAAGTGGGGGCTACATGCACCGGCCTGCCTTTTTTTTATGCTGAGGTTTTCAAATTTAGGAGCACCATGAAACTACTTGCTTGTAATAGAGGATATGACTCCATAGGAAATGTGTAATGTAGTACAATTAAACATTTTAGTTTATGGCACCCAAGAAACTCCAAGCAATGTCTTTATACTGCTACTAAATCAATACAAATTTCACCATATGAATATTGTAAAAGATGTGTAGTACAATTGAATATATTTTTATTCTTGTAAAACTCAGACACCCTTGAACTTAATTATGGTGAGGCGCTCACCATCAAAAATACAATGTCGCCTAGGTTTCACGAGTATAGTATGACATAACCCAAAACACAAACAAATCTTAGCAAGTTCATGAACTACTCTATTTGGCAATTTTGACCAATCACGTGATTGAATGTCATCAGGCTAAAGATCCTAAATTGTTGGGTACTTGTGGCTTTATGATATTTCTATCAAATATAAAACTTTATGACATGTCTTACCATATCCAACAATAATAGTTCCATGCATTACTATATTTAAGGATTAAGTGATATTTGAATGTTGATGTCATCTCCAATTTATGTGCACTTGAAAATCAAATAGTTTCATTTGTCTGTGCTTGTATTGACTGCAATCAATTTGGTAAAAAAGGATGGTTTAAACTTACCTGTCTTGCACGGAAAAAGGAGAGATAATACAGAAGATATGATCAAACTAGAATCTTAATAACGAACCCTAAATGACACCACACAAATAAAAAATATTGAAGAATTAATAGCCCTTAAGTAGTTTCAAACTAACTTGTGTTCGTTATTTATTGAACCATATGCATCGACAAGTTCAACCATGAGGTCTAAAGCTTAAGACTCGGATAACACGACAAAGACAATTAATATTTGCATGTCAGCATGTAGTTAATCAACAATTATATATGTTGACATTGATCTCACATATAAAGCCTTGTAGGTCTCAGATCAAGGGGGGAGATGAAACAACTATACCAGTCACCTTTTTTGAAATACCTCTATCTTTTCAAATGAGTTTGTCCTTACATGCCTCCAGTAGGTATTATAGACATATTCAAATAATTATATACTAGTGATCCAAATTTGATCTTTAAATCGGTGGAAATGCCAAAAAAAATGTGTTGCTATTGTGAACTAGAGTGAGATACAAGACCAAGAGGAAACTTATAAAGACAATCGAAAACATATACACTACTTTACACATGGTGTACTCCCCGTGCACCCGCGTATCTTGACACATATTAAATTTCCTAAAGTTTGTGAAATACTCCCTCCATTCCTAAATACAAGTCCTTTTAGCGATTCCACAATAGACTACATATGGCACAAAATGAGTGAACCTATACTCTAAAAGGCGTCTATATACATTTGAATGTAGTATTCTAGTGAAACCTCTAAAAGGACTTATATTTAGGAATGGAGGGAGTAATTCAGAACATTAGTGCTACATGTATCTACCATTTTACAAACTCTAAGTGGAAAAAAAGATATTGTGAGACAATTCATACATATTGTATATATGCCTTCAATTTTACTTGGTTTTTTTGGTAACTTCTACGATGATATTTTCAAAGTTAATTAGGAGCACCGGGTGACCACATGCTTAGAGTAGAGGACACAACTTCATTTGAAATGCTAATGTAGTACAATTAAACATTCTTGTTGATGGCACCCAGGAAACTCCAAGAACAAGTGCCTTTGTTCTACAGCTATCAATAAAAATTTCACCATATATGAATATTGGAAAATGATATGTAGTACAATTGAATATACTTTTATTCTTTCAAAATTCAGACCCCGTTCAATTTAATTACCTGATTTACACGAAGGGCGTATTACTCACTTATGGTATGCCGATGACACACTTACTATCATCAAGAACAATCCAAGTAGTGTAATAAACTTTAAGATCCTACTTATGTGTTTTGAATCCATGTCAGGCCTAAAGATCAATTTTGACAAGAGCGAGGCGTATGTCACCAGAGGGAGTCTGGAGGACCGCCTTAGGGCCACCCACATTATGAACTATCGTTTGGGAACCCTTCCGATGAAATACTTGGGTATGTCTTTAACCAATAAACGTCTGACCATTGAGGACTTTCTCTTTATTATTGATAGGGTGGCTACGAGATTTGAATCGTGGGTTGGCAAATACCAGTCAACCGGAGGAAAAACCACCTTGATTAATGCGTGTCTTTCTAGCTTACCGATGTTCATCATGGGATTCTTTCTGCTTAAATATGTGGTTCACTGACCTTGCTAGATCCAGCTTCTTTTGAGGTGAAGAACTTGGAAAACAGAAATGTCACATGGTACACTGGAGTACCATTTGTGCACCACAAGAGGTTGGGGGCCTTGAAATCCTGGACACAACGCACATGAATTGGTGCTTAATGAGCAATTGGGCATGGAAAATACTCACCGGCCAAGGGGGGTAATGGCTCGACATTATCAAACATAAATATCTCCATCTAGCTCTGGTCTCTAATGCCTCATGCAGAAATGGTTCGCATTATGGAAGTCGATTGTGAAAATCCGTCATCCTTCGTGGAGGGGCAGTACATACTATTGGGAATGGCAATCAACCGTCTTCTGGCCAGATGTGTCGTTAGGTAAGAAATTGTGTGCTTCCTGATTTCCAAGACTTTTTGCCATCTCATCACACCCAAATTCCTTAATTGATGATAATTGGTGGAATAGATAGTTGTGTATGCAATTCCGCCTCTCCCTAGGACCAACTGAGGTCGACGAATGGACTAGCCTCGTATCTTTGTTAAGGGAGGTTGTCCCATCTATGGGATATGATTCATTTAGGTGGAAGCTCAAGCCTTCGGGCGGTTTTTCTACAAACTCGCTTTATGGTGCACTGCATAACGGTGTTGCCCCTGTCCAAATGATGGATATTTCGAAAGCCCTAATCCTTTGGCAACTTGTGCGGGATAGATTGCCCTCGGGTGTAGAAATCCAGAAATGGCATGGACCAGGGGACGGTTTATGTCCGCTGTGCGGGGCAAATTATGCGGGATAGATTGCCCTCAGTTCACTAAAGCCGGGTAAGCGCCTCCTTTCTAAAAAAGGTACGAAGCTTAATGCTCAGACAAGCTGGCAAAGATAATAAATTTCTGTATCTGACATCATGTAGGTAATCAATATTAACGTTGACATCGATCTCACGTGTAACGCTCTGAGGTCCTGGATACATGGGAAGTTAAAATAACTGTACCACTCACCTTAGCACTTCGATCTATTTCTTTGAAAATTTGCCGTTACATGCATTCAATATGTATTATACATATATTACAATATGACACATATAAACCATGTCTTTCTTTTCCCTCTCACAAAGCGACTAGGGCAAAGCCTTCCTCCCCTAGACCTCCGCCGATGAGACCGGGAATTCACCTCCCCTCCATCGGCCGCTGACCACTCATGGCGGGGTGGGGAATCTCGGTCTTCGGCTCCGTCTAGTAGATAAGTTAGGATTTGTAGTCCTCATAGATGGTGGTGCTTCTTCTTAGAGTCAGTCTTCCGAGCTCCAACCCTCCTCAAGTTCATGGTGATGGATTGGACGGAGCTCTGACATATATTCCTACCAGTCCCTCGTGGCGGCGAGGTTAGGGTTTCCCACTGAGCATACATGACGCGTGAGAATTGGTGTCGGGTTCTTTGGATCAATTCAAGGGTTCAATGGCGACGAATGCAACTACATGGCACTAGTCCTTAGGGGCACGTGCATGAAGACTTTCTGGTTGCCATTGACAAGGCTAGGCCGACTCCGATATGGGACTGGTGACAACGACACATCGGTGGCTCGTTCTGGTAGGGGCAATGGTCATTGGTAGTCCAGGGATCTCAATGTATTTTTTATTATGTTATGGGTGCTTTGTACTTATGGTGAACCTTAATAATAGATCTGAGCCCTTTTAAAAGTACATATATTACAATCATTATAGAATAGTGATCACAGTTACGTCTTTAAGGTTGTTTAAATGCCCCCAAATATGTGAAGCTCTTGCGAATTACACTCGGATACATGGCCAAGAGGAAATTTTTGAATGTAACCGAGAACATATCCAATAATTCCACACGTGCACCCTTTGAAACATCTAAAAAATGCTAGCAATTTTGAAATAATTCATAACATGAATACTACATGTATCTATCATGTTGCAAATTCTGAGGGCAAAAGGGTAGTTCAACTTGGATTTGAATTTTTGTTGAGACAATTAATACATATGAGGTCGATGGCATCAAATTTTCATGGTTTTTTGGTGAATTTTAGGATGATGTTTCCAACTTTAGGAGCACGTGGAGACTGCATTCTTAGAATAGAGGATACAATCTCATTGGAAATGTCTAATGTGGTGCAATTAAACATTTTTGTTTGTGGCACTCAAGAAACTCCAAAAAAAATTGTCTATGCTCTAGCAATAAATTAATACAAATTTTACCACATATGAATATTGTAAATTATATGTAGTATAAATGGATATTTTTTTCCTTTAGAACCTAAACACCCCTCAACTTAATTATCGTGATGCTTTCACCATCAAAGGTACAATGTCGCCCAAGATTTTTCCAGTCCGGTGTGACTACCCCAGTGACGTTAACTAAGCTTAACTAGTTTATGAACTACAGTATTTGGCACTGTTTAACATTCGCATCATAGATATTTATCAGACTAAAGATCCTGAAGTATTGGGTATTTGTTGCCTTATGCAATTTTCTGATATAAAAATTTATGACTTGTTTTAGCATTTTCAACAATAATAGTTCCATGCATTTTCAGATTTAAGGATTGAGAGAGATTTGAAAATTGTTGTCATGTTCAATTTATGTACACTTGACGGTCAAACAAGTTTAATTTATACTCCCTCTGTAAATTAATATAAGAGTGTTTAGATCACTACTTTAGTGCTCTAAACGCTCTTATATTAGTTTGCGGGGGAGTATGTGTTTGTGTTTGTTGCAACCAATTTGGCGTCAAAAGAGCATTTTAACTTACATGTTTGCGTCAGAAAATAAAAAAGATGACTTGGAGGATGTATTGCAGAATGCAAACTCAGAATCCAAATCTCAACACTAAACCCTAAATGAAACCACATAAATCAAACAACATGGGAATTAATAGCCCTTAAGCCATTTTAAACTACTTTGTTGTTCGTTATTTATTTAACTAGATGCATTAGTGAGTTCAACCATGAGATCTAAGCATAATACTCTGATAATGCGACAAAGAAAATTAATATCTGCATTCGACATCGTGTAGAATCTCCATTGCGGGATTCGAACCTAACCATTCAAGGAGAAGCAGTGGGAACGGCAGAACCTATGATTCCATAGGATTTTATTGAAAAGAATCCTAACGCTTCATTGGGTGGGATGGCGGAACAAACCAAAAAAAATCTTATTCTTCAGAAATGGCTAGGTCTGGCCCGTCCCACAAAAGATGTTCTTACATGATCCCTATCCACAATAGATTTTACTTTGGTTCTGGCAAGCATTTCGGAAAAGCACGTCAGGAATACGATGGCAATGCAGCAAGGATACACATTCCCGCAAGGGGCAGTGAAAAGCCATTAGGGGGGGAGAGATGTTTCTTATTATAAGCCAAATTACCATACCATAAGGTGTTTACCATTGTGAGATGACACTTGAGAGGGAACTTTAATCATATAAGTGATGCGGATTAATATAGAGATGCGAACCAATATTCTTTTCCTTGTGGGATATGAAGTACTCGTCTTTTCCGCAAGGCCTCGTGTCAAAAAACTTTCAACCATGTCCTACTACCTCGCCCAATTGCAGAGACCAACAAGTAAAAGGAGTTTTTGTTTCCTCTCATCGAGATAGAGGTAGGCAAAAGAGGGATTTTTGTCGTTTGTGTCTCACGGTGTTCTGAACCCGGCTCACATACCGCATTAATGGGCAAATAGCCCAACCCTTGGAACCACCTATAGCTTCAGGTAGCAAAGAGCTGACATCGAGCTGCCAAACCTTTCCGTCGATGTGGAATCTTGGGAAAGGTCAGCCTATTATCCCTAGAGTAACTTTTATTCGTTGAGCGGCCGCCCTTCCTACTCTTTCCTTTAGCTCCCACCACTGCCTTATGCGGCAAATAACCACCTAGGGAGTATAAGTTTCTTATTCTTTTATGTCCTTTTTGCTCTTTTGATGGAAAACCTTGTTTCACTCTCACTCGCCGCTACAAACGGGGTCTCGGTTGCTTTTCCTTCCTTTAGCTACTTAGATGTGAATATAGTGAGTGTTTAGCGAAGTATGCTAGCCATTGGCCTTATGTTCAAGATACTCCTTTCTATCCTTCCAATGTTTGATTATAAGAGAATGTTGCTCTTCAGAAAAATGCTAATCACTATATGAATGACCAAACAAATGCATGCTAACGAACTGAACCCCCACCAATAACTAAGATTGCTAGGGGTTGGATAATCTATCAAATATTGGTTAAGTGTGAGGATTATCGATTAGTTCAGTACATGTAGTTATTTGATTGATCTAAGATGAAAAGGAGTCCAATTCTATTTTGTTTTTGCAATTTCCATTCTATGCTTCATTTAATGTTCAGACCAAAAATGCATCCATCCCGCACTAAGTCATGAAATTCTTTGGAGATAGTGTTTTGTCTTTTGTGCCGAAGCAATTTATAAATCACATGCCAAAAATACTAGAATACCTCAACTACCTAACTCTTTCATTTCTTGAGTAACAAACGTAGAGGCACAAGAATGCATTCTGGAGTCAAAAGAGTGTATTATATATTATGGCTTTATTATATTCGTAGAAAGGAGATGAAATGAGAAATCTTTGCCATCCAACCTGATTAGAAAATCATAAAGTATAAGTGGCAGATTTTTTTGTAGGAATGTTTTATCAATTCATTTTCATTTCATTTGTACCCCTGGCAAACTCGAATTTTCGTCGAAATGGTCTCTATTCATATGTATGAAATGCATATATGAAATTCATATGTGGAGTTCCCTAGAATTTCATGTGATTCAGTAAACAGAATATAGATTTCATGATTGCTTGATCGATCCATAGCGATTGATAAAGAGTGAGGATCAATACTCACGTTGACATTGATCTCATGTGTAACACCTAGATGTCTCGGATACAACGGAAGTTTAAATAACTATTCCAGTCACCTTTTTCAATACCTTGATCTTTTTGTTTGAATTTTTCATTACATACCTTCAATAGGTATTTGTAAACATATTACAATATTTATAGAGTAGTGGTCGCTGTTACATCTTTAAACCCATGAAAATGCCCAAAAATGTGATACTCTTGTGAACTAGAGGGAGATACATAGCCAAGAACAAAATTATAAATATAATCAATAAGTTATCATGTACTTCCACCTGTGGAGTACTCCAAGTGCACCTTAGTGTTTTGACACATGTCAAAATTGCTATTTTTGGAAACAATTCAAAGCATTAATGTTATACTATCTATCTTGTTACAAATTCTGATGACAAAAAAGTAATTCAACTTCGATTTGAATTTTGGTTGAGACGATTGATACATATTGTATATATGTCGTCAAACTATGTTACCATTTTCATGAATTTTTTCGATAAGGTTTTAAATTTAGGAGCAAAAGGGAGCACCACACACGTGGAATAGATATATACAAGTCAATAGGAAATGTTTAATGCAGCAAAATTTATCATGTTATTTATGGCACCCAAGAATCTCCAAAGAAGATCATGGTAGCAATACTAGTACATTAATACCAAAAATCTCACCTTATAGCACAACTAAACATTTTGTTTATGGCACCCAAGGAACTCGAAACAAAGATCTTCGTAGTAATACTAGTACACTGATACAAAAATCTCAATGTATATCGCCGAGAGTGAATTACACACTCTGCTTGCATGGAATAGAGGATACAAACTCATTACGAAATGCTATGTATCACAATTAAACATTTTGCTTATGGCGCCCAAGGATCTCCATACAATATCTTTGTAGTAATACTAGTACATTAATGCAAAAAATCACATCGTATATCGCCGAGAGTAAAAAATACACACACGCTGCTTGCATGCAATAGAGGATATATACAAACTCAATACTACGAAATGTTTAATATAGCACAATTAACACAAACAAGATATCTTCGTATTAATACCAGTACATTAATACAAAAATCTCAGCGTATATCGCCGAGTGAAAATACACGCACACTGCTGCTCCCACATCTCCTCTCTGACTCTACCCCTTCTTTCTTTCTCTCCCCTAGCAATTGCACTACGGCTTCCTCTTCTCAATAAATGCGATTGCACCGTCTCAACACTCTCCGGCAATAACTCCTCCTTCCTCCTCCACCATCCGCTCCACATTCCTCTCCCCCTTTCTTCCTCCTCCATCCTCCCCCCTCCCATGGCCGCCCAGTTCGTCGTCCCCTTCCTCTAGATCTCTCCCGTCGTCTCGCTGCCCCTCCTGAGCTCGCCGAACTTTGTCTCACGCACCGCAACTCCTTCTAGAGACAAGCCACAGGGAGGGATCGGAGTTGCAAACATATATAGACACATACGATTCTCATCTTAGATCTCTCTCTGCCAAGTTCCTCCGGGCTGCCTCCTTCTGCTAGATCTGCTGCTGCTCGTGCTGTTGCTTGGCAAGCAAGATATATATACCCCTCTCTCCATATATAGGACTGTACTAGCACTACCTTTGTTGGAGGGGAAGGAGAGAGAGAGAGAGAGATGCAGATGTGTATGTGAAGAAATGGAAGGTGCGGGAAGCAGGAGCCGAGCGCTAGGGTTTCGGTGTTAGATAGGCTAGCGAGGCAGAGAGTACCATGATGATCCCGGCGAGGCACATGCCGTCGTCGATGATCGGCCGGAGCAGCGGCGGCGCGCCCTACGGATCCTCATCAGCACTGTCACTTGGCCAGGTATATGTTTTGTATATCTCCAGAAAGTTTAATTTCGAGCTGAATGAAATCTTGAGATTTGGCTTAATTTTGCGTCTATTGCTTCCATTTCCGTTTTCTTGGTTTGGAAAGAAAGATCACCGCCTCGCAGGAGTCATTGCTGTTGTTGTTGCCTTTAATTTCTGCGTGATTACAACTCTCTTGTTTTGACTTGCATGTACTCGTCTGATCCTTAATGATTTGCTCCTTTAATTTCTCCTTTGTTTCTATTTGCAAGTACCGATGCTGCCCGATTTGCTTCTTTAAATCTCCCTTGCTTTGATTTGCATATTTTGCCACTTTTTGGAGAGATGGAAGAGACAAGTACTCCTTGATTTGCATATAGGACTACTGATCCGTCTCAAAATAATTTGTACTTTATCACTGGCTTTTTTTTCCTTGGGAAGAGAGAGAAGGAGGGGGTTACCTCCGGGTACTTAGGCGCGGCTGCTGTTCACACATAGATTAGGTCACCAGAGTTCAGAGCACACGAGCCCCCTTTCTTTAAGACCCGCTCCTATATAAACGGAGCAGATAAAGAAGACTACTCCAGCTATAGGTTGGGGGAGAGAGGGGAGACTTCACTCTCCTCGGTTCTTGATCTTGCACACATCCAGAGGAGGGGAGGGGAGTGGAGAATAGTGCTTGCTTCCACAGGTTTGCTGTTGCTTGCTTCCTTGTTCTTCCAAATCTATTGGTCTTTATGACCAAACCTACCTTCTATTCTTCTTCTTCCTCCCTTTCTTTTTGCAATCTTGCTTTCACATCTCTAGACAGAAAATGAGACATCAATAATCAAGGGAGAAAAAGTTGCTTCACTTCTTCTCCCTTGATCCCCGATTCGTAGCTTTTAGCCAGCTTTTCCATTCCACCCCCCAAATTATTTGCCCGCACGAACACGTTTTTTCCTCCCCAAACGAATTAGCAGGATTTTTTGGATGCTTTTTACATGAAATTTTCCGTTTCATCTTGACCCTGAAACCTCTCCCCTTTCTCTGGCTACTAATTAATTAACACGCATACTTTCTCACCTATGTGCGGTGTACTGCGACTTGCTACTTCGTAATTGGATGGATTAATCGCTTCTATGTTTAGCGGCACGCTGCTGACCGGCGGACGACCTTAACTTCGTTTCCTCTATAAATTGCAGCCAAACCTGCTGGACGGCAGCAACCAGCACCTCCTGCCGCACCACCTCCTGGAGCAGATCCCGGCGCGCGCGGCCGAGAGCGGCGACAACAACGGCAGCGGCGGCGGCGTGGGCATGATCCGCGGGCGTGACTCCATGGACCCGCTGGGGGACGAGTTCGAGAGCCGGTCCGGCAGCGAGAACGTGGACGGCGACGCCGTGGACAACGCGGAGCAGGACCAGGACCCCAACCAGCGGCCGCGCAAGAAGCGTTACCACCGCCACACCCAGCACCAGATCCAGGAGATGGAAGCGTACGTATACCCAATCTCCTCCACATTTTGTTAATTTACCACTGTGTATATATTTACTCTCCTAGTGTTTGATTAGTCTCATATCAAGTGCTCATTCATATCTCGTGCTACTCCTTAATTTGTGCTCAAATCCTTCTTGTTACCTTTCCTTGAATTTTCGCTTTGTTCTTGAATTGAGAAGGAAGCATATATACGTTGATATACACTCTCCCTCAATACTTAATCATGCTCATTGTATTTTTGGTTAATGATCTGTAGTCAGAGCGCTTGCTACTTTTGTGTTCAATTCTTTCTTGCTGTATCTATGTCTTGGGATGGATGTTATCCATCCCTGCTTAAATGAATGAATTCTCACTTGATTTAATTGCAATTAGATGGAATGTCCTTCATTTTACCCAAGGGCCGGATGAATACATACAGCTATAAATTAATTTTTGCTCATTTATTTGCTTGCTATTGAAAGGGCATGCACAAGCACCAATTCCCAATGGATTAATGTTTTCCATGCATTGTTCTAGAGATTTCAATCACTGCCAAAAAACTAGAGAGGAAACAAAAACACATTTCATGTTTGTTGTTGGGGAGGTGGCCGAGGAGATTGGACGGGAAGACGAGAAGAGAACAAAACAGTGTGGGTGGAACTGGATGGATGAGTGTTGCTAGCTAGCAGCGTTCATACGAGACGCGCAAGTCAAATTGAGTCCTAGTAGTGTGGAGTGGACAAACTGCGTACGTACGTACGCACCCCTACACGTTTCTAAGTTGACCGGGCCTGGCCCAAAAGCCGAGCGGGCAACCGTTTCTGTTGTCTTGCGCCCTTCCCCAAACGAACGGACGCAGCATTCATTCAAGGCCTACGTACGCGTTCACAGTTCACACTACTGCTGCTGCTGGACTTTGTTGTTTTTTTCCTTGGCGTTTTGGCTGCAATAATTAAATCGGGGATGCATGCATGGCTCGTGGAGTTTTATATTAAAGCATGTTTTTCTCTTGCCGCATTGAAAATTGGGACGATGCATGATGTAATGTGTATGTATTGATGTGTATTTGTGTGTGTGTGTGTGTGTGTATGCGTATGCAGGTTCTTCAAGGAGTGCCCTCACCCTGACGACAAGCAGCGCAAGGAGCTGAGCCGGGAGCTGGGGCTGGAGCCGCTCCAGGTCAAGTTCTGGTTCCAGAACAAGAGGACCCAAATGAAGGTACTAATTATTTGTTAATCTCTTTTTATCTTCACCATTTCGGCTGAGATGGGTGTTGAGAAATTTGGTGCCGGCCGGAAAGAAGAGATCCCAGGCCGGCCAGCGGGCGAGCGTCGCAACCACCTCATTTAAGCCTCTGACCGGAGCAGGCAGCCATCCCGCTGCAGCACGCATTCATGGCCTGTTGCTATATCTGGACAAACTTCGCCCACACACACTCATACACACGCTGGCAGTCAGGCGGCCCAGCCCCATCACCGCGTCTGCGTGCACACTGCCCGATGCTCGCATAGTCAAACCCCACAATCTTTGCTGCCATGGCGCCTACGTGTACAGTGACCTGGCCTGCCCACTGCCTCTGCATGCATGCATGCACCGCCAGTCGCATGCACATTGCAGTGTCAGCTCACGGCTCACCCATCTGTAAATGCAATGTGTTTGGAAGATGTTTATAGTAGTAGTAGTATATGGTTGTTAATCTGATGGCGTTGGTGCTGACTGATGATCGTGGACGCAGAACCAGCACGAGAGGCACGAGAACTCGCAGCTGCGGGCGGACAACGACAAGCTGCGCGCCGAGAACATGCGCTACAAGGAGGCGCTCAGCAGCGCGTCCTGCCCCAACTGCGGCGGCCCGGCGGCGCTCGGCGAGATGTCGTTCGACGAGCACCACCTCCGCGTCGAGAACGCGCGCCTGCGCGACGAGATCGACCGCATCTCCGCCATCGCCGCCAAGTACGTCGGCAAGCCCATGGTGCCCTTCCCGGTGCTCTCCAGCCCGCTCGCCGCCGCCCCGGGGGCCTCCGCATACGACGTCTTCGCCGGGGCCGCCTCCGTGCTGCAGGCGCCGCCCGACGACAAGCAGCAGGGCGTCGTCGTCGAGCTCGCCGTCGCCGCCATGGAGGAGCTGCTCCGCATGGCGCGCCTCGACGACCCGCTCTGGGCCACCACCGTGGACCAGGCGCTGGCGCTGGACGAGGAGGAGTATGCAAGGATGTTCATCGACCCACGCGGCAGCCTTGGGCCTAAGCAGTATGGCCTCGTCTCTGAGGCCTCCCGCGATGCAGCCGTCGTCATCATGACCCCCGCCAGCCTCGTCGAGATCCTCATGGACGTCGTAAGTACTCTCAACCCTCCTTGATCATTTCTACTTCTTTTTTTCGATCATTCATCGTGCATTGCACTGATGTTCAACTTCACTTTTGTATGTGCAATGCAGAACCAGTACGCGGCGGTGTTCTCGAGCATCGTGTCGAGGGCGGCGACCCTGGAGGTGCTGTCCACCGGCGTGGCCGGGTGCTACGACGGCGCGCTGCAGGTCATGTCGGTGGAGTTCCAGGTGCCGTCGCCGCTGGTGCCGACGAGGGAGAGCTACTTCGTGCGCTACTGCAAGCGCAACGCTGATGGGGCCTGGGCCGTCGTGGACGTGTCGCTGGACGGCCTGCAGGGGGTCAAGTGCCGGCGCAGGCCCTCCGGCTGCCTCATCCAGGAGGCGCCCAACGGCTACTCCAAGGTGACGTGGGTGGAGCACGTGGAGGTGGACGACAGGTCCGTGCACAACATCTACAAGCCGCTGGTTGGCTCCGGCCTCGCCTTCGGCGCCCGCCGGTGGGTCGGCGTCCTCGGCCGCCAGTGCGAGCGCCTCGCCAGCGCCATGGCCAGCAACATCCCCACCAGCGACATCGGAGGTACGTCCTATGTCATACACATGCATAGTTCATCTGCTCGTGCTACTTATTAACAGAAGTGCGCCACGTCCATGTGTGCAGTGATCACCAGCTCGGAGGGGAGGAAGAGCATGCTGAAGCTGGCGGAGAGGATGGTGGCGAGCTTCTGCGGCGGCGTGACGGCCTCTGTGGCGCACCAGTGGACCACGCTGTCGGGCAGTGGCGCCGAGGACGTTAGGGTCATGACCAGGAAGAGCGTCGACGACCCCGGGAGGCCGCCGGGCATCGTCCTCAATGCTGCAACCTCCTTCTGGCTACCGGTCCCGCCTAAGCGCGTCTTCGACTTCCTACGCGACGAGACCTCTCGCAGCGAGGTACACACATCATCTATCATGAAAATGATCGTTGCCAATTTCTTGAAATCCTAAGGTTGATGATGAACACTCATATCTTGGTGTTGGCAGTGGGACATCCTCTCCAATGGCGGCATCGTCCAGGAAATGGCTCACATCGCCAATGGCCGCGACCATGGCAACTGCGTCTCACTCCTCCGTGTCAATGTAAGTACAAGAGAATCTGATCATGCAATAATAACCTCATGCGTGTGAAAATGGAATTAACCATGGATATTGTGTGTTTATATGCAGAGCACCAACTCGAACCAAAGCAACATGCTGATCCTGCAAGAGAGCTGCACGGACGCATCGGGCTCCTACGTCATCTACGCGCCGGTGGATGTGGTAGCCATGAACGTGGTGCTCAACGGCGGCGACCCAGACTACGTCGCTCTCCTGCCATCAGGCTTCGCCATCCTGCCCGACGGTCCTGCAGGGACAATGCACGCCGCGGCAGGGGCAACCGGCACCGGTGGGTCGCTCCTGACGGTGGCATTCCAGATCCTGGTCGACTCCGTCCCCACTGCCAAGCTCTCCCTAGGGTCGGTGGCCACCGTCAACAGCCTCATCGCCTGCACCGTGGAGCGCATCAAGACCGCCGTCATCTCCAATGGCCGCGCCTCTCCCCCGCAGTAGCTTCGCTCAATTCATCAATCTTCCTATGTTCTGTATCAGAGGTAAGCCTGCCATCAAAACTGTTCATGAGAAATGCATGTGTCGGGTTTTTATCTGAATTCTCTAAAACAAGTTGCAACTGATGCAGAAGCAGCAAAATTTTGGAGCCTTCATTAGTGGGAAGTCAAGAACGCACCTCAGACTCTCCTTGCCATGTGGTGCTCATAGCCACAGATTGTTCCCCGTGGATTCGACCGGGGAAACTCCGCGACTTCTTCGTTTCGTGCAAGAAAACATTTGCGAAAACAAGATGCGGTCACCACTATGCAAGGGCGGTTGGTTCGGGTATTGACTTCCTCTTCGTGTCGGCCTCTCGGATGCTGCTACCTCTGGGTTTCTTTTCTAGGGTTCTTCGTCGAGTACAAAAAACCGTAATTTTCTTCAGTCAGTCTTGTAATTCGTTGGACTTGTCGTTGTTGCTGCTGCTGTTTCAGACTTCCAGTGCTTCGTAGGTGCTGCAGAATAGAGATTTGTGCCCATCTGTCTGTCTGCTGCTTTGGATTGGGTTTATAATTTTGTAGCGCTCCTGGTGATCCGTCGCCATTTCAATCCCAAAATTTGTGTTGTGATCGATGTGCCTGTCTTTCAGCTTGTGCTGCATCTCTGCTTTAGTGAAGGCAAATATTAGTTAAGTTCTTTCAGCTTGTGCTCCTTCTCTGCTTCAGTGAAGGCAAATATTAGTTCCTGAAAGGCAATTTCCGCGCTCAAATAGCCCAACTGAGCAGTTCTTTTGGTATATGATTGCAGAAACAATGAGACCCCCAATCACAAGAACAGCTTGTCCATTAGTAGATGTGTACAACACCATCAGATATCTTAAATTTACAACACTGCTGCCCTTTCAATGTGGCTTGTGTTACTTCTCTGCTTCAGTGAAGGCAAATGTTAGTTCCTTGAGGCTCGAGGACTGAATCATTTCCTTCCAAATCTCTGCGCTCCAATAAGAATTGTAGAAATTGGACACTCATTTTCTATCCTCAATCACAAGATAAAAATCAATTCACAAAGAACAATCTTTCCATTTCCAGATGTGCACCATCAGATATCTTAATTTACAACACTGCTTCCCTTTCAGTACATACACTGACAAATCATTCCATGTATACAACATTGAGCGTTTCTGAATACCATCTACACCCCCAAAAACTGCACAGTTGATCAATACCAGCCAGATCCCAGAAACTACAGCAGTACAGGAACTCCTCAGACCAAAGGGCCAGCACTTCTCGATCAAAAAGATGAACTGGATAAAAGAAGGCGTTGGCACTTGAATCATCTTCAGCAGGCCATGATCACCAATGATCTCTGTGCACATGGCGTTTGCAAGAGAATCATTGCATGGATCCATGCTACTCATGACGGTGTTCTCATTCTGCGGGGAGGAGGTCCGCATATGAAAAATCATGAGATGGTGGACCTGCAACACATGTTTTGAGTCCAGGGGTTAGGTAGCTCGTGCGTTCTCGATAAGATCATACCGACAAAATATATTACCGAAAAAGGAGAAATAACACAACATGAAGATCAAGTTACACAGATCATCTTTTCCTTCAGAATAGATTCTTTTTTTACTTTATTATTCTTGAAGGATACTTCAGTTTTACCCCTACAGTTGCATATTTCTGGTTCAAATAACAAGAAATAATGCCTATTCTATTTATAAATGGTTTTACCTTTCTGTTCTGCTAAAAGGTAAAACGGAATGTGAGCTACCATCTTGGTTCCTCCTTCGCTCCAGTTCACAATCCCAGGACCATTTCCTTGGGCAGTGGATGGTCCCAGTACAGACAAACAAATGGCTGGTTCATTCATGAGCCCTAAATAGTCACAGGCGCGCTGCCAGACTCGCATGTCTGAGGTCCTGGACCGAGCGACCTGCAGGAAAGCAACTAACATACCTCAATCATGCATGATGCCAACATAACAAACTCTTGATAAGTTGCACAACCTTAGCCAATGACACACGTGCTCTTGGAAGCAGCTCGTTATGGCAAGTTGCTAGCTTCGCAATGGCAGTCACCACAAAGCAGAGGAGCCTAGCTTGGGATGACTTTCTAGAGCTTGCACCCATAGAATCGAACCCTGGATCTTGACTTAATCCCAGACGACTTGGAAGCAAGAGATGTGGAAGAAGTCAATCATGAGTAATACCATGGAACTCTAGAAAAGAGGACGATTGAACAAGACAGACCAACCTAGTTGCCAGGTTTTCATATAATAGCAACTCCAGATTTTCAAATAGTTCACGTGCTACATCTTTGTGCTTTATCCCTCCTGCTCCATGCTCACCAATGGCCCAACATAAATGCAATGCCAATTCCATCTGCAGAGACCGTACCACATCAGAAGATTCGATTGTGGTGGAGAAAACGAGAATTGGCTATTTACTCTATCCGTTCCAAAATAAGTGTCGCTGATTTAGTACAACTTTAGTACAAAGTTATACTAAGTCAGCAACACTTATTTTGGGACGGAGGAATTATTAAGATAGTCAGCATTCAGCACAAGAATAACAACAGGCAATGACACAGCAACCAACTTGGTGAGCATATGAAAGCATCAAAGCAAAATTAGATCCAATAAGTTGACAAATAAACTTGCCTTTGCAGGATTACCATGGGCCTCCCCAAGTCTATCAGTAATAGGCTTCTGCAGAATGGTACGAGATTGTTATGCAAAACTGTTTGAAAATACCATGATACTGACATGTATGTATAGTACAAAATAGACAGTTACTCCCTCCATTCCAAAATAGATGACCCAACTTTGTACTAATTTTGTACCAAAGTTAGTACAAAGTTGGGTCATCTATTTTGGAACGGAGGGAGTACATAGTAAGGATCACTCAGTTGGTACCTTTAGTAGCGCAATGATGTCAGGGGAGCGCTGGAATGCAGCTAATAAGAAATCCGACAGCTTTTTCCTCACCTACAAGGATGTTATAACAGGAACTCGTTCAGTGTAAATTCAAATATATCACCAAAACTAGTACAAGTGTTGTGAGCAAATAACCAAACCTAAATCCGCACATGCATATGAGCACCATATGGTAATAACAAAACTAAAAGCAAACTCAGTTTACTTCTTACATTCGTTCATTTTAAACCACTATCTGTCTCTACACTTAGACATTCAAAGCATTTTAAACTTTTCGATAAGCATTAGAAATTATAAATTTCAAGAAACGATGCCAGTTCAGTATGGATCTATCCTTCAAGTATGTCTCGAGATGTTGCTACTTGATTCTTATTAAAATATGCTTCGTGTCCAAGCAACCACTTCTAAAAAATCAAACAACTAAGATATACGGAAGGTAAGATATCCTTGCTTTGCTTGTGAAAAGGGACAAAACCTAACCTGGCATACATCTAACTATATTAAGCATCAGTAGCACTTAGAAAGGAAAAGTAACTAATACATGATACAATTAAAAAAAGTTTGTCTACCTCGAAAGAAAATTCCTTGTCAGGGAACATCGCAGCATATCTTGACATAGCAACTGGAATCAGAGCACACAAGAGTGCTGAACGAACAAACATAGATTGTCAAATCAACATTATGTTGGTCATTAGCATCTGCAGATCAACAGATATATGGAACTTACAGTTGTTGACGTCCCGCAATGCTGTCGCAAAATATACAGTAAGAAAGCGAGGTGCCATTTTCAGTGACTGTTTTAATCTGTCAGACTGTGGGCTGTTAAGTGCAGCTTGTAACGTTGAAGATATCGTAGGGGATGTCCAATGTTTTGCCTAGGGGAAACAAAAACAGAATAAAAAGATTATACCTAGGGATATTAGGAAGATAGAGAAACATAAGCCGCAACTTATCGCAAGCAAGGAACTACTTACAGCAATGCCATCATTCTCGTCTTTTAGAAGGTCAAGGAACATTGGGTCCGCAAGGTCTAGACGACCACTATCATCAGAACCTGAATTGCCACTTTGATCTTCTATTGAGGAGCCAGTATATGCCTCATCCATCAGTGCAAGGAGCATCTGCAATATGGAAAAGGATAATAGGCTTAACATATTGGAGCTAGATATTGCACTCATAGCTTTTGGGGACAGATCATTTTAGAAGTAACCTCAGGAGCAGCACTCTTCTGTATAGTAGCTAAACTACTACCGATGAGAGTTCCAGAACTTCTTTCCACCTTTTCCAGTGCTACCACTAACACTGAGTGATATTCCAGGAGTTAATACGGAATAACCGACTCACATAAGAAAAAGTGATTAATGGTGCAGGATAAGCAGTTCTAAAAAATCATCATAAATAATGCGCATCACTAGATTCATGCTACTCGCAGAAGAATAAAAATGATAATAGTGCAGGATAAGCAGTTCTAAAAATATACATGATAAATGACGCTCATCACGAGATTCATGCTATATTGTGGTACATGATCTGAATATATTCCAAAAAGATGTGGACAATATACTACTCCCTCCGTTCCTAAATATTTGTCTTTTTAGAGATTTCAAATGGACTACCACATACGGATGTATATAGACATATTTTAGAGTGTAGATTCACTCATTTTGCTTCGTAAATGGTCACTTGTTGAAACCTCTAGAAAGACAAATATTTAGGAACGAAGGGAGTAGCACACAGAAGAGCATAATAATGTCATCATGCATTTATCATATTTAACTGAAAAGGCTAATTGACAGCTAAATAATGATAATAACCCCCGTGAAAGTTCTGAAAGTACAGAATTGTCAGGCATACTTGGCAGATCCATAAGGGACAGGAAGAGAGGAAGAAAAGATCCTGCTGACATCATCAATGGGATCACTTCTGAGAACTTCTTATCCAACCTGGAAGAACAGCAAACCAAATTAGGTAGGTAACTGGTCATCAAGATTTTCTAAAATGTTTATGCTTCCAGTAGCAACTATCAAGTCATTTGAGGGGGAAATGTAGAATGGGCTTCCTCAGGAATCAAAAGCAAATACATGAGGAGATGCCTAGAAACTGGAAGGGCATACCTATCACCATTTGATGCAATCAACTTCAGCAGCAATGGGAAGAACTGCATAGAAACAACATTACAAAAGCAAAATCAGAATCTAGCTGAATGGTTAGTATGTTTTCAAATTAGATGGAGAAACTGGAGTCATATTAGAAACTCAAAGAATGTAAACTGATTGAGATCTTTCATAGCAGTATCGCACCTGTGGAACCAAGGTGGGGAAGCAGTTCAAGATCTTCGTCTTGTTCGCTATCAGGAATTCCAGCGTTCGTTCTGCGACAATAGGGTCTGAAAACTCCCTATCACCAAGAAAGAAACATCGAGTGATTTTGAGGGCGTGTAGAAGCAATCCGACTAAGGCATGCCCAACACAACAAGAAACAAATATGAAAAATATTACCTACTTAAGCAAGAGCGGAAGAAGGTTTTCAAGCTACCATCAGCATCGTGCAAGACCGCCTCCCCAAAGTCCAGGAAGAACTGCAGAATGGTCTGGGTAGGAAACAGTATAATACAGATTATCAGACAATCTTTTATTACGGTTGTAGCTGAACTATTTGCACAAATGAGGAAACATTACAGTTATCCAATGTGAATGGCTCTTTTCACAATCAATCAGGCGGATAAAATTAATCAACTGCAGAGTAAGTGCATTTTCCTTTCTGGGATTAACAGTTAACGCTAGACCAAGCTCTCTAACCACTCAAAAGTTCCCATAGTATTGCAGCATAGCGATGAAATTGCAATGTACAAGCACGATTCTACCCGAGAAGATCAATCCAAACTTAAAGAGACTTGAACCCTTTCCACCAGAATGTAACTACGTACATAATTTGGTCAGTCGAGGCCTTACCAGCAGCAGCACGCCGGTGGAGGCCGTGGAGAGCGTGGGCGCGGCGGCGCAGCGCTGGAAGAGCTTGTTCATCACGGGGAACGCCCGCGCCACCATCTCGTCGTTGGCCCCCTTGGCCACCTTGCACATCTGGAACACCATCCGCACCTTCAACGCGAAGGGCAACACAGGTAACAAACCGGCTCCAGCACGGGTCAGGGGAAGAAGAAGGGGATCGGAGGGAGATGCGCGCGCTTACAGACTGGAGGAGGTTGGGGTCGGAGGCGGGATCGGCGGCCGCGGCGGAGTCCCGTGACGCGGCGGAGAGCGAGCGGAGGTGGAAGTCGTAGCTGCCGTCGCCGGCGGCCAGCTTCGGCGAGGCCATCGCCGTCGCCCTCGTCGTGTCTGCCTCTGGCGAGTGGGTGAGAGACCGAGAGGATTTGGGCTTCGAGCATGAGCCCAAATTGATTGTCCAGGCCAGTGTTTTGTTAAATCTGCGTGCTGAATGGCCCTGACCTAAATTTTGCACGATAAAAGGCCACAAATTTGTTTTGTTTTCGTTCGAAAGAAGTAACCGAAATCACTAATTAAGGAGTACTTCTTACAAAGATCACTCACACCCCTCATATTTAGCTATTTTTTTAAAAATAATATATGTTTTTATTAATTTTCAGAAATAATACGTGCTTTTGATATTTTTTTAAAAATAATATGGCATCATCTTACTGGAGGACGACTGGACCTAATCATCTTCCTGGAGAACGACTAGTGGCGCGTCCTCCAGGAAGACGATTAGCTCCAGTCGTGCACCAGGAAGATGATTAGTTCCAGTCGTCCTCTATGTAGATGATTAGTTCCTGGCCTTGACTTTTTCAAAACCGTGTTCCCGGAACCCTTTGTTGCCATCTTCTCTCCTGCCAAACCTGCCTTTCCCGTCATCTTCTTTTCCATGAACCCTGCTGTTCCCGCCATCGTCTTTCCTGCCAACCCTTATGTTCCCGTCAGCTTCTTTCCCGCCACCCCTTCTGTTCCCGCCATCTTCTTTCCCACCATATTTCTCTTCTCGAGTTATAAAACCCCCTCCCATACCGAAAGGGTTGGTAAGCAGTGCATTGTAGTCTCGTCAAGATGTCTCATCCTCATTATCCTTTGGATCGTAGTTTCCACCCAAGTATGCCGCAATGTCTTCTGAGGTTAGCTAGCAATTTTGAGGTAGACAAAAGTCCAGGCCAGGAACTAATCATCTTCCTGGTGGACGACTGGAACTAATCATCTTCCTGGTGGACGACTAGAGCCAATCATCTTCCTAGAGGACGATTGGAGGCCCACCTTAGCCGACTGGACAATAATCGTCCTCCAGGAAGACGATTAGGTCCAGTCGTCCTTCAGGAAAATGATACCGTATTATTTGTCAAAATATCAAAACGGTGTATTATTTCTGAAATTAATAAAAAACATGTATTATTTTAAAAAATTAGCTCATATTTGTGACAAGTGGCGTGCTGCATGTGCGCCACTTGTCGCAACCTGAGAGTTTTTCTTTTCTTCGTAGATCCATATATTCAAAATGATTTATCTTATAAACCGTGCGTCTAAATCTCGAACCGTTTACACCGTTGGATTCTTTGCGTTGAGATCTTCAAAAGTAGATACCATGTAGATAGATTTTGACGAACTTTTTTCACGGAAAAACCGAACCAAGAGCACGACTTTTTTCCCTTTCCGAAAGAGGCACAGTCTCAGGGAAGAAAAGAATAGGAAATGTGTTTTTTTTTCATTTACGAGAGGCCACCCGTGCCTCTCGCGAGAGCACAACTGTGCCTCTCGCGGAAGCAAAACTGTGTCTTTCACAGAAGGAAAAAGAACAGAAAACGTGTTTTTTTCGTTTTCGAGAGACACGGCCGTGCCTCTCGCGAAAGCAAAACCGTGCCTCTTGCGGAAGATAAAAAAAGTAAATACGTTTTTTTTCGTTTCCGAGAGGCATGGTTGTACCTCTCGCAAAAGCAAAACTGTGCCTCTCGTGAAAGCAAACCATGCCTCCCGCAAAAATAAAAAACCTGATTTTCACGCAAAAAAATTCAATTTTTTGTCCAAAAACTAAGGAAGACAGATGGAAAACCAAAAAGTCGAAAAACCCGTTTAAAAAGCAAGAAACACCCAGAGCGCGACACGTGGCGGCGGCACCCACCCACAAGTGATCATTGCAAGGCTCCTGAAGGAGCGCGCGCTAACTATTTGCTCTCAGAAGTAGCTCCCTAAAAATCACCCCAAAATCGGGAGCTCCTATGCAGCACTGCAGGCGTCAGCTAGAGGAGCTGGCGCTCACAGCTGCCTGCTCGTGGGCCAGCCCATCTGGTGAGCGCTCCATCGATCGCCATGCCATGGTCGCTCGCTTGAGCGTTCTTTTACATGTTGCTAAAAAAGAGTGTTGTTTCACCTTAGTTGAATTTTAAAAAATACGTAAAAATTGCAAAAAAAATTAGAGAAATCCAAAAATAAAACAAAAATTGTGAAAAACAAAAAGTTCACGAAAGTGAATAAGGGTTCATAAATTTGCATAAAAAGTTCACGGTGATCTGAAAAAAGGTTCACAAATTTTTAAAAAGTTCATGGATTTTGAAAAATAGTTCACAAATTTGAAAAAAGAAAGTGAATCAATTTTGGAAAAGGTTCACAAACTTTAAAAAAGTTCATCGATTTTGCAAAAGATTCGTTGAATTTTAAAAAAAAGTTCATTGGTATGGAAAATAGTCGTCAAATTCAGACAAATTTCATCGAATTTGAAAAATAGTTCATCGATTTGGAAAAAATCATCGAGTTCGAAAAAAAATTCACGAATTAAAAAACAGTTCATCGTTTTTTACAAAAAATAGCAAAATTGAAAAAAGTTCGCGCTATTATCATTTATTAAAAAGTCTAAGAATAAAGAAGAAGAAAAATAAATTAAAAAACCAAACAAAGTCATTTGTAAAATAGTAAGTAAATCAATTCAAAAGAAAGTAAATGGTCCCGTCCAAAGGAGGTGGTTAGGTGGTTATTTGCGGCGTACTTGGAAGTTGGAACCGGCAGGTTGTTAGTTCGTATCCTACCTGGCTCACTGTTTTTTGCAATTTAACGGATGAGAAAAAATATATTAAATGGGCCGGCCCAGGACGTGGGAGGTCGTGTGCACCGCAGGCGCCAGTTAACGAAATGCACGTTAACCAACGCCTGCAGCGCCAATTAGGATTTGCCCCAAAATCCACCCTAGGAGAACCATATCCCCCTTGTTAGGGCATATTTTCGCCCTAAGTGGTTTTGGTGATTGGTGACAATGTGTTCGCAGACTAATCATGTGTATTGAACATTTCAGATTATCAAACATATAGCACAAGACGATTCGAGCCCCTCGGAGTTTCAAAGTGAAGACGGTTTTCTTTCCTGCGTTTCTTTTTAGGTGGACTTGAGTCGTAGGGAAAACCGTACTATCAATAAGGGGTCCGCTTCAGAAAGGTTTGGGTGGAATCATCACGTACATACTCATATTTTCACCCATCTCATCTTTCCGCTTCTTTGGAGTAGTCCATCTGTTTTGCTGAAGGAATGGTGGAGAATCGCAAGAGGAAGTACCGCGGGCGGCAACGGTAGTACCTCTGCCTGTTTCGCTTGTACTATCGCTCACTGTTGTGGTCTCGACTTTTCGTGTCGGGTTCTACAGTAGTACCTCCGGGTCTCTACCATGCAACCTCGTTAGACCAGGCA
This sequence comes from Triticum aestivum, assembly GCF_018294505.1. Taxonomy (NCBI): domain Eukaryota; kingdom Viridiplantae; phylum Streptophyta; class Magnoliopsida; order Poales; family Poaceae; genus Triticum; species Triticum aestivum. The sequence continues at coordinate 702,533,737 of NC_057798.1, read as the reverse complement.
GGACGAGCGGAAGTAGGAGTGGCAGTAGAGGCGGTACGGTAATCACCGCTGCTACTACAGCTCGGCGCTCTGCTCTCCCCTATTTCCTATTTCTCCTCTTCATACTATAGGAAGCGGTAGTACCGCTCGCACAGCGGTAGTACCGCTTGTGTGCGGGTTGAGAAGAGCATAACGATTGGATTTGTTCTCCACTATAAAAGGGGGTCTTCTTCTTCAAGAGGACTTACCTCTTCCTCCCCCAAACTCCATTGTTACTCCAAAGCTCATTTTCGCCCATTCTCTCTCCCTAGCCAATCAAACTTGTTGATTTTATAGGGTTAGGTTGAGAAGGCCCCGATCTACACTTCCACCAAGAGAAATTTGATCCCCCCCCCACTAATCTCTTGCGGATCTTGTTACTCTTGGATGTTTGAGCACCTTAGACTGTTGAGGTCACCTCGGAGTCACATTCCATTGTGGTGAAGCTTCGTGGTGTTGTTGGGAGCCTGCAATTAAGTTGTGGAGATTGCCCCAACCTTGTTTGTAAAGGTTCGGTCGTCGCCATCAAGGGCACCACTGGTGGAATCACGACATCTTGCATTGTGTGAGGGCGTGAGGAGAATACGATGGCCCTAATGGCTTCTTGTGGAGCATTGTGCCTCCACACCGCTCGAACGGAAACGCACTTCCCCTCAAAGGGAAGGAACTTCAGTAACACATCCTCGTCTCCACCGGCTCCACTGGTGGTTATCTCTTACCTTCACTTTGTGCAAAGCTACTATTGTGTTGTATCCTTTGCTTGCACTTGTTGTTATTGTTGTTAGAATCATATATGTTGCTCACCTAGTTGCACATCTAGACAACTTACTTGTTGCTAAACCTAATTTGTTAAGAAAAGCTAAAAATTGATAGTTTCCTATTCACCCCCCTCTAGTCAACCATATCGATCCTTTCACCCCTGCACTCGAATTAGGTATAATTTTTACCCTTGGTTCTCTAAAACCATATAAATCACCCCCTTGAGTGGTTTTGTAGTTGGCATTAAAGTATTGGCAGTTTTGACTGATGACTAGGATGTTGACTACCTCAAAGTTTAAACATACCATGACATGTGAAGAGAAGAGTGGCAGATGTGTCCACCATTGTGGCACTCCGTCCGACACTAGCGAAGAGTCGTCTACAAAGCTCTTTGGCACAAACTTGACCTACTCCTCGCCAATGAGGGTGTGGCTTGCTCCTCACCAGCAAGGTCCACCCTCACTGATGTGCGTGAGTGCTAGTGGCTCTGGTCATTCACGTGATTGGCGCTCCGACACGCCTGGGCCTTGCTTTCATGGGTCATTTTTGGCCTAGGCAACAGGAGTAACAAAGCTTCCTCTAGCACAAGCGGTGAAGCAGCACAAGGTTGTGGAGGAGCAACTCCACCTTGCTGCTACAAAGTGTACTTTGATGTTTGTAATCTGCGTTGGTATTTTCGCAAAGAGGAGAGGATGATGCAACACAACAGAGGTAAGTATTTCGCTCAGTTATGAAACCAAGGTTATCAATCCAGTAGGAGAACCAAGCAACACTATGTAAACAACACATGCTTACAAACAACAAATACTTGTAACCCAACATGTAAGAGGGGTTGTCAATCCCTCAACGGTATTGAGATAGATTAAATTGTATAGATTTTGATAAATAGATCTAACAAAAATACAAAATAAAATAAAAGGAATTTGCAACAAGGTATTTTTGGGTTTAATATATGATAGGAAATAGACCCGAGGGCCATAGTTTTCACTAGAGGCTTCTCTCGAGAAAATAGCATACGGTGGGTAAACAAATTACTGTTGGGTTATTGATAGAAAAGCAAATAATTATGACGATATCCAAGGCGATGATCATGTATATAGGCATCACGTCCAAGATTAGTAGACCGAAACGATTCCATATCTACTACTATTACTCCACACATCGACCGCTATCCAACATGCATCTAATGTATTAAGTTCATGGAAAAACAAAGTAATGCAATAAGAATGATAACATGATGTAGACAAGATAAACATGCGTATGAATAAATCTCATCTTGTTACCCTTAATAGAAAAGATACATGCATGTCATGTCTCTTTCTGTCACTGAGATTGAGCACCGCAAGACGAACCCATCACAAAGCAACCCTTCCCATGGCAAGATAAATCAATCTAGTTGGCTAAACCAAACCAATAAATTGGAGAAGAAATACGAGGCTATAATAATCATGCATAAAAGAGTTCAGAGAAAACTCAAATAATATTCATGGACAGATCTGATCATAAACTCACAATTCATCGGATCCCAACAAACACACCGCAAAAAAAAAGAGTTACATCAAATAGATCTCCAAGAACATCAAGGAGAACATTGTATTGAAGATCAAAAAGAGAGAAGAAGCCATCTAACTACTAACTATGGACCCTAGGTCTGTGGTAAACTACTCACGCATCATTGGAGGGGCAGCAAGGATGATGAAGAAACCCTTTGTGATCGTTGCCCCCTCCGGCAGAGTGCCAGAAAAGGCCTCTAGATTGGATCTCGTGGTTCTAGAACTTGCTGCGGTGGAAAAAGTGTTTCGTCGACTCCCCTAGGGTTTTTGGTATCTTAGAGTATTTATAGAGTCGGAGGTAGGTCAAGACGGTTCCCGTGGGCTACACTATCCACCAGGGCACGCCGGAGGCCCCGGGCGCGCCCTGGTGCCTAGTGGGCCCCACGAGCCTCCTCTCATGGCCTCAAGAAGCTTCCAGGGTCTCTTCTTGCCAGAAAAAATCTTCAAAAAGTTTCGTGGCATTTGGACTTCGTTTGGTATTGATATTCTGCAAAGTAAAAAAACAAGCAAAAAATAACAATTGGCACTAGGCACTAAGTTAATAGGTTAGTCCCAAAAATGATATAAAGTTGCTAGTAAATGTATATAAAACATCCAAGATTGATCATATAACAGCATGGAACATTAAAAATTATAAATACGTTGGAGACGTCTCATACATCACTAGAGTTGAAGGAACTACTTTGACGTGATGTGCTATATATCGCTCTAGAGGCGAACGCAGGCCGATATGACAATAAGAGTTCAATCCAGAACTCCTAGAGCACAAGATCTACTCCAAGATCTTAAATAAGAACAACAAGTTCTATTATATGCAGTGGGTACATAGCCTAACTTACAAACCAGAGGTGAGGATCTCTATTTATAGGGCTTTGGGAAGCCTTCACATACTTCTACTTATAGCTGGAACACTCTAAAAAATATTATTTATAATTCACCATTCTACTCACAACTACTTATAACTAGAGAACTCTAGAAACAGTAGGTAGGGTAAGGAAAAGAAAAGAAATACTACACTAGAGTGGAAGTACCTAGAAGTAGCCACACAGATTTGGCATGTGTTTTTCTTTCTTCTTCTTTTTTCTCATCTATTGTTCCTCATCAAGCGGCAAACCGCTCAGGACGTGCACCACCCAGAAGATGTAGGCAAGGCCTCCTCCAGCTCCCAGAATATTGGCATAATGTAGGCAGTGCCTCCTCACATGGTTGTGGAAGGCGGATGGCTTTGGGGTTGACCAGAAGGATGGCCGACGGTGATGGGTGGTGCGATGCAGCAGTGAGGTACATGGAAGGGGAAACATTGTGCATCTCACCTAAACACATGCTTGCGTGGCTTGGGAAGGCGTAAGAGCTGCAAATGAGCTTGACCATGCGGGGTGAGGTACTCGGGGATGCACAACAACAAGGGGAAAAGCACTAGGAGCTGCAGGAGGATGTCACGATGCCAACGTAGAAGAAGGAAAGAAGCAAGAACTACTGGGAAGGAGATCACGTCATGGTAGTGCATTGCCGGAAGCTGGGAATGAGTCGGAGGTGAGATTCCTCCTATCCCCCATCAATTCCTTCAGCGGGGATGTAGAAGGAGGCGCGACAGCTCATGGACATTGTTTTGGAGCTCAGGAAGGTTTCTTGCTGCATGAATGACGATGGTGCCGATGGTGGCATGAACTGCACGTCGACCGCATGAGGGGGGGGCTTAGGGAGGAAATAGATGGAGTCAACGCCCTAATCGGTGGTCAAAGCAACCCAAAATTTGACATGCCAGTTGCAAAACCACCAAAGGGAGGTTGTCCCCTCCCATGTGGTTGTGGTGCTACCGGTCCCTATCGGTGGTGGTCTTGTTTGGTTTGGCCGGCCTCGTAGCATCTGCGGTGGAGAGACGACGGTGGTGTCCTCGTGACTGTGGTGGCACAGGTTGGTGGGCAGTTGGCGTGGTGGAGCCGCCGGTTGGTCCTGGGTTGTGCGTATGAGGGGTAGGGCGAAATCCCTCTCAGGTCCGCCCAACACCAATGCGGTGACGCCTACGGGCGCCATCAACCTTCTTGAAGGGCGTCGGGAGTACCTCTTGCCCGCTTCGCTCCGTGTGCTGAAAGAAATCCTAGGATTCGTCTGGGCAGCAGCGCCGTCATCGTCACAGTCCTTCTTGAAGGTGTTGCTTGGTTCGCGATGACTCGATGGAATTGGAGTGTGGTGGATGTTTCCGGTGGGTGCGGCGATTACAGGATGCCTCAACTTTCGTTCATCCGGTGCTGCCGACATTTCTTTCTCTTGTTTTTCTTTTGGGCTTGATTGTGTTGTTTGCCCCAGCGACGAACTTCTGGCTGTATCGGGTGGTTGCTATATTAATATAGCAGGGCGCAAGCTGCTACCTCTTGAGCTTGCGTTGGTTTTTCCCTTGAAGAGGAAAGGGTGATGTAGCAAAGTAGCGTAAGTATTTTCCTCAGTTTTGAGAACCAAGGTATCAATCCAGTACGAGACGACGCACAAGTCATCGAATACCTGCACAAACAATCAAGAACCCTGCAACCAACGCAATAAAGGGGTTGTCAATCCCTTCATGGTCACTCGCAAAAGTGAGATCTAATAGAGATAATAAAGTAAATGTTTTTGGTATTTTTGTTGTATAGATTGGAAAGTAAAGATTACAAAATAGTAAACAAGATTCAATAGTATGGAAAAGAGATGCAATATAATGGAAAAGAGACCCGGGGGCCATAGGTTTCACTAGTGGCTTCTCTCGAGATAGCAAGTATTACGGTGGGTGAACAAATTACTACCGAGAAATCGATAGAAAAGGGCATAATTATGAAGACATCTAAGGCAATGATCATGAACATAGGCATCACGTCCGTGTCAAGTAGACCAAAACGATTCTGCATCTACTACTATTACTCCACACATCGACCGCTATCCAGCATGCATCTAGAGTATTAAGTTCATAAGAACGGAGTAACGCATTAAGCAAGATGACATGATGTAGAGGGATAAACTCAAGCAATATGATATAAACCCCATCTTTTTATCCTTGATGGCAACAATACAATACGTGCCTTGCTGCCCCTACTGTCACTGGGAAAGGACACCGCAAGATTGAACCCAAAGCTAAGCACTTCTCCCATGGAAAGAAAGATCAATCTAGTAGGCTAAACAAAACCAAAAATTTGAAGAGACTTGCAAAGATATCAAATCATGCATATAAAAATTCAGAGAAGAACCAAATAATATTCATAGATAATCTTGTTCATAAATCCACAATTCATCGGATTTTGGCAAACACACCGCAAAAGAATATTACATCGAATAGATCTCCAAGAACATTGAGGAGAACTCTGTATTGAGAATCAAAGAGAGAGAAGAAGCCATCTAGCTAATAACTATGGACCCGAAGGTCTGTGGTAAACTACTCACGCTTCATCGGAGAGGTAATGGTGTTGAGTGTAGAAGCCCTCCGTGATCGATCCCCCCCCCTTGGTGGATCGCTGGAAAAGGCCCCAAGATGGGATCTCACAGGTACAGAAGGTTGCGGCGGTGGAAAAGTGGTTTCATGGCTCCCCCTGATGTTTTTAGGATATGGGAGTATATATAGGTGAAAGAAGTACGTCGGTGGAGATACGAGGGGCCCACGAGGGTGGGGGCGCGCCCTCCTGCCTCGTGGACGCCTCGTTGCGCCTCTGACTTCAACTCCAAGTCTTCTGGTTTGCTTTCGATCCAAGAAAGATCATCGCAAAGGTTTCATTCCGTTTGGACTCTGTTTGGTATTCCTTTTCTGCAAAACTCTAAAATAGGCAAAAAAGCAGAAACTGGCACTGGGCCTCCGATTAATAGGTTAGTCCCAAAAATAATATAAAAGAGCATATTAAAGCCCATTAAACATCCAAAACAGATAATATAATAGCATGGAACAATAAAAAATTATATATATGTTGGAGACGTATCAAGCATCCCCAAGCTTAATTTCTGCTTGTCCTCGAGTAGGTAAATGATAAAAACAGAATTTTGATGTGGAATGCTACCTAACATATTTATCAATGTAAATTTCTTTATTGTGGCATGAATGTCAAGATCCGAGAGATTCAAGACAAAACTTTAATATTGACATAAAAATAATAATACTTCAAGCATACTAACAAAGCAATCGTGTCTTCTCAAAATAACATGGCCAAAGAAAGTTATCCCTACAAAATTATATTGTCTGGTTATGCTCTATCTTCATCACACAAAGTATTTGATCATGCACAACCCCGATAACAAGCCAATCAATTGTTTCATACTTTTGATGTTCTCAAACTTTTTCAATCTTCACGCAATACATGAGCGTGAGCCATGGACATAGCACTATGAGTAGAATAGAATGGTGGTTGTGGAGAAGACAAAAAGGGAGAAGATAGTCTCACATCAACTAGGCGTATCAACGGGCTATGGCACTACAAAAAAATACACTTCCATGATGATACATGTTTGTCATAGTAGGTCACGTTTTTTGTCATGCATGTACATCCATGACGATTTTATGAAAGAATCAAGATAGTCATACCTGTGCTGTCGTAGAAGTGTTCCATGACATTACCAAAATTATCATCACGGAAGTGTCCACTTCCATGACGATAAATTGCGCGTCACAGAAGTGCTTTCGTCAAGGGTGAACGACACGTGGCATCCACCGTAATGGAACGCCGTTAAGCTATCGGGTCTGGTTTTGGATCCGATAACCCGTTAACAGCCTGGACCAATGGGGATTTTCCACATGTAAAATCATCATTGGCTGGAGGAGACACATGTCAGCTCCGCGTTGGCACATGTGTCACTCATCCAATGGGCGAGACACGCCTATGATATGTTGACACGTGGACCAGCCCATAAAGTTTAAATGGGCCGGCCCAACTAAAGGCCCACAAGATTTTGCGGACCATAATCGGCCGGCCCAGCTAAAGGCCCACGAGATTTTGCGGACCATAATGGGCTGGCCCAGCTAAAGGCCCACAAGATTTTGCAGGCCATAATGGGCCGGCCCAGGTAAAGGCCCATAAGATTTTTGTGTGCCATAATGGGCCGGCCCAGGTAAAGGCCCACAAGATTCTTGCGGATCATAATGGGCCGGCCTAGCTAAAGGCCCACGAGATTTTGCCGACATTAATGGGCAGGCCCAGCTGTAGGCCCACAAGATTTTGAGGACCCAAGTAGGTCGGCCCATTAACTGGCTGCCATGTTTTGGGCCAAATGCCGACCCATATTTGATCTGGTCCATTAATGGCCTGCCACGTTCCGGGCCTAATAATGGCCCATATGAGATCCGGCCCATTAAAAGCCTACCATGTTCTGGCAAAATTACGGCCCGGATCAGGTCTGGCCCTCTAAGAGGCTTTGGGCTAAATTATGGCCCATATCAGATTCGGCCTGTCAACTGGACGCTATGCTTTTGGGCCCACTTGCTATAGGCCCATTTAGTAATTCGGCCTGATATTAGTTTCAGCCTGTTAAGGGCCCGTTTAACATTTCGGCCCTATATTAATTTTGGCATGTTAAAAGCTCGTCATATAGTTGGGCCTAACTACGGCCCGGTTTGCATCCGGCCTGCTCGCAACCGATATCTGATTGGGCCAAACAAGGACCGAGACAATTTTGGCCTATTAAAAGCCCGTGATTTGATTCGCACAATCATGGGCCAGGGTCCATTTCGGGCTGCTGCCAGCCCGTGAGCTGTTCGGCACGTTTCAGGCCCAACCTACTTCTCAGCCTCCTAAAAGCCCATTGAGTTTTCTTGCGAAAAGAGGGCCGGGGGTTACTCGGCCTATTAAAGGCCCGAATCTACTAGTGGGCCAGTTTACTTTTGGCCTTTTAATGGACCAAGATGGGCCCATGATGCGGATCATACATCGTGATTGCATGACGGCCCGATTATGTACCATAATTTTACGGTTTGGCCGGTTTACTACGAAGACAGGATATATATACATTAAAATAACTGCAGCATCATGTATAAGAAAAAACCTAGACTATACAATAAAGAAATTACGACATATTACATCCACTGGGCATCAAAGTTCGCCACTATGATAACAAAGCACAAGCAGACAACAGATTACATACACTGGGCATCAAAGATCGCCATCAGTGCAAATAAACACGCCCACAAAATAATATACAAAACCGACATCACTTCAATAGAGTTCAAGAAAGGTTAGCCCTGCTGGGGAGCTGCAGCGCAAGCAGCTGAGCAAGCTGATGAGACTGCACTTGTTCAACACTTATATCTTCCTCACTCTGAAAGATAAACAAGCAAATAGATGACAGGTTTTGCACATAAAAGTATCAGTGCTGACAATTCATCACATTTCTTACCGATGAATAAAGTGACGCAGTTTAAAATTGCATTAACGCAATATGGTATTGTTCAGGTCAAGACATGGCAGGAAATGACATTGTGAAGGAGTTGGAAGCTTCACGACACCACTGGATTACAGATCAAGAACTCATAAGTATCAATGGTTAGTGTGCTGTCAATTTATCCCATTTCAGATTGGCAAATAAAGTGATGGTTTGAATAATAGTAGAATGATATGACATTGTGCATAGTTAAGACACTGCAGAATATGACATTGTGCTGTAGTGGGTAGGTTCACCACACCACTGGATTACAGATGAAGAACAGAAGCATACATGCAGTGCAAAAGAAGATCACTTACTCTGTATAGTTTAATTTACATGGTATGAAGAAGGAACTTAGTTGTACAACTGAAAACTTAAATTGAGAAGGACAAACTTTTGTTTATGAACTACATAATAAACTTTAAACATGCAATTTGATGCAAACACCAAAAATAAACAGCTGTTGCAGTCATGCCTAACCAAATATACACAACAAAGTTTGAAGGTTTGAGAAGGACAAACTTACATTATTGGTGAAGACAGGCTCTATAAAGCCCTTGTCCATGCTGATGGGGGGGGGGCAATTCAAGAAGTTTACCACAGAATCTTCTTCATAAGCATTGCCTTTATTCTACATTTTGTTAAGAGTAAATATAGATGTGATAATATACGAAAAAATAGAGAATATTTAAGATAAGATGAAGAGTGATGCTACATAACCAAGTAGCTATAAATGTAAGTGCAGCGATACAGGCAAAAGGTACAGCCAAGAGCAATGCACAACTAAACTTCTTCAGTACCAACCTTATGGTAAGAGTAAATATAGATCTGATGTGTAGAAAATGGAGGGCAAAGGAAAATAAGCTGCAGAGTGATGGTACATGAACAACTACCTGTCAATATAAGTACACTGATAAAGGACATCATGTACTTACAAGAACAATGCAGAGCTAAAAAAATTCATTGGCATTGGATATATTCTACACTAATGTAACCATTCATACAGATCAGATAATTTGGAGCGAACAATTGATAAGCAAGCTATCATGCATACTGCTGTCACATAATGAACCAGGTATGTATGCAAGTACAGTGATACAGGACAACAGGTACTAACAAGAGCAAAGCAGCGGGCAACATATTTGCGATATCTTGTCGTTCTTTTCAAACCGGAATTCTTCTTCGAGCAGATTTCCTGCAAAAAAGATCCGTAAGGCACATGCGGAAAAGTAGAAGTTCAAATTGTCATGTGATTTCATAGACAATACCTCATCGTGGGAACGAGACTAGTGCATAACAAGGTTTTTCCATTCAATGTCTTCTAAATTTAGCACATGAGACTTCACCAGAAATTCGTTTATAGACTTGCCATCAAAGTGTGATTTCCTTAGGTAACACCGATACTGCTGCAATGCTTCCTTGAAAAGCACAACCAAGCTTTGCTCGTCATGACTATCCAGATTGACCCTGGCCTAGTTACAACAATGTAATATAAATCATTGATGTGTTCAATCAGCAGAAAACATGAAAATAATAACCATGAATAATAGCACTTACACGTAAGTTGGACAGGAAGATGTGAAAATGGTGTTTGTCTTCACTATAATCTTCCCATGATGGGAATATATGCACGTAGTCCCTAACAACATTGAAAGCATCGTATTTTAGACTGGGAATAAATGGAATGGGGTTCCAATCTGCAGGAATTGGCCGTCTTTGCAGTTGGGATAGGTCTTCGGCAGGTGGACTTGCTGTACTTTTTGCTGGAGTGGGATTTTTCTGTGGTACGGCTGGTGCTATGGCAAATGAAATCGGTATACCTTTTGCTGGAGTGCAGGTCCTGTGTGGTGGGGCTAGTGGTGTGGCCAGTGAAGTATGGGTACAGTCTGCTGGAGTCGGTCCTACGTTTTGTGTCACTGGTTGTACAACCAATATAAGTGGGATGCTGTCTGATTTCTCCGGCACCACCACGTTTTTCAAGGACTTTGCTGGTGCTCCTTCAGGTTCGGCAATCACCCTCTTCCTTTTTGATGTCTGATGCACAAGAACAACATTTGAGTGAAAAAACATGGTATGATGACAGATGGAATATGTATTGATAATGGATGGGCATGGCATCTCGACATATATGATGAGTAAACTAAGCAGATGGCGGTGCAACAAAGTAGAATAAATGCAAGACAACATATGCAAGATAAGCACAATCAATAAAACCTTGCCAAATTAGAATAGGCACCTTGATGGGTGAATAGGACAGCCCATCTGCCTTTGACTCCTCGAGGTTAGAATAGTCATTAGGATCATATTCTGAACAAGAATCAACAGGTGGGGAGCGTATGAGTTTCATTGCATCCAGAATGGCACTCAATGCCTTGGTGCCAATTTTGTAAGTCATTGCAGTGTTTAGCTTCAAGAGTGGACTGCTGTTAGTGCGACACAAAGCAGCTACACAGATCATAGTATAGATATAACGGGGAAACCGGTAAGCATCATAGTAAAATCAGCAAAGTGGAACTTGCTGGAATATATGTGCTAGTACTGCCGGTACGGCTAGAAAGGCTTCGGATACCAGTTCTCTTCAACTGAATGTGCGGTACTGTTAATACTAGTGTAAACTCTCAAAGGCGACACAGCTTCCCGCATTTCCTTGCTATTCTTATAGGATTCAAGTGGGCAGGTCACTACAAATCCTATTCCTATGTTTACAAAATCCTACGAATCAAAGAGGCTCAAAGTGTCCATCACAACTAACTGTATAGACCTCTACACTGCAAATGTCCGTGCTCATCTTCAGTACAAGGAACATACTGTACTACTATCATACTCCCTCCGTTCCAAAATATAAGTCTTGGTAGAGATTTCCACTATGGATCACATACAGATGTATCCAGATACATTTTAGAGTGTAGATTCACTCATTTTGCTCCATATGTAGTCCATGGTGGAATCTATACAAAGACTTGTATTTAGGAATGGAGAGAGTACATATTAAAGAAGAACGGAACAGGAACATGGTAAAGAAGAGCAAGCAGATTTTGGATAATAAAATGTTGGTTGCGCAGTGCCCACACATGATGAACCAGAGCGCATTAAGAATGCAACTCCTAGCTGTCTCTCGACCATTTCAGGTGGTTGGATGAAGATCATACGTCTCCTAACCCTTCTTCTTCCTCGTCTCTGATTCTTCCCATACAGAACACCGCACGGGCCGCCGGCCGGACCACCGGCCCCCACCGCTTGTGTTCCTCCGCCACTCCCACTCCCCACCCCCGCCCCCACCCACGTCGAGTTTTCTTTGTTCGGCGAGGCCCCACAACCACCCGAGCCCCTTCGTTCGCACCGGCGAACTTTGGCGAGCTCTGAAAAATCGACTGTCCCAATTTTGAAATTTAGTCTACTATGATTTAACTAGTGTGGAATATAAAAGGGGAAAACCATAAGCATTGGGAGTATAGTGTTGAGCGTGCCATGGCGGATCTGAAGGTGCAAGCCGGACAAAGGCAACTTCGCAACCAAGACAAGAAATCAGAGTAAAGCAGCGGCGATCTATTTTCTTGCTGTGATAAATAAGTTGAGAAGATACGAAAGAGTACCGCCTTTGGTGAGGCGCCGTGTATGCATCTGCTGAGAATTTGATGGTGCTGCGGTAGCGATGACTGTCAGCGGCGTGGAAGCAGATCTAGGAGGGTAGACGGTGGCGGCGGGGTGCGGTGGACGAGACGGTCGTAGGAGCGGCGCCGGCAAGGTGGACAAAGGTGGGGATGATGCGAGAGGACGGGATGCAAGGATCCCGTCCGAAGCCGTGGATGAGAGAGGTCGATCTCTTGTAATGGACGGCAGCGTCGGGGTATCAGCTCCGGCATGGTGGAGGAGGACAGCGGTGGATGGGCTGGCGGACGGCAGAGGCTGGGGTGGAGAGGGTGTTTTGGCGCCCACGGAGTACGGATGGGGAAAAGGGAGGTAGAGAGGAAGGGGGAACCATGTATTCAGGGTGTGCTTGTCTAACGCGAGGAAATTTACAAACTTAGCCCCCGTTTCAAATTTCCTACATCACAGCAATATTAGTCGGTTGGGGATAGGACGATAATCTCGCATACACCGAATATTTGCCGATGAGAGTTTGTTTTTGGCGCCCACCTTGTATGAATATGAATCAGGGAGGGAGTCGATTTCGGCCGAGGACACACTGTGTTTTGGCGCCCACCATGTATGAATCCGGGTGAGAGGCGGTTACATCACGTTTGGGTGAAATTACAAACCTACCCCTATCGAAACCTATAGAAATCCAGCAGATAGGCTTTGCGTGGCAGGGATAGGCAGTAGTAATTTCCATCTCGCAGATTTTGGTTTCGGGCGGTTACTGCGACTTTCCCCGCTTTGTTCAAATTTTGCAGAGTGCATGTTTACTGTGACAACTCGATTCGAATCCCATTTGTATTCTATTTTTTTCGGGCGGGATCCATTTTCAATTGGAATTAAATTCTATATACATCATTTTTTATATATACTTTCAAAAGCACAACAAAGAATTCTGCTCCTTTATATGTATAATATGATTTACAAATACAATGATCTCAAAATCTTAAGGTTGAATTCAAAAAATTTAACCAAATTATGTTCTACTAAAATGTATGGATCAGTAATATCTACATATTAAATAACATAGATGCGCGTGAATTCATATGAGTATGCATGTTTGATAGATCAATTTTGGTTCGAGTATGGATTACATGTATCATCATCTCGAATTCAAATATTTGAATCCCTTTTATGTTCACTCCTTTCACGCCCATCTCTCTCGCATGCATGCTCCTTCATGTAGCTATCACTCTCTTTTCTCCAGCTCACCCGCACGCTCACTTCATGTTTCTCCTATCCTCGCAAACATGGTCTCTCGACGTCTCCCTTGAGAAGTGTCACACTCTCCCTATCATTATACATTACACGGTTTTCATTATCTCTCACATCTATACTGTTCTCTGGTATCACTCAGTACCTAAGCTTTCTTTTCCACCGCCGCACACACAGTCTCCACTCGTCTTTCACTTTGTCTTTCTCTCTATGGGATTCTCTCACACACCCTATATATCTCTAGATATGACTCATACCACTAAAATTACTTTCTCTCTCTCTCTCTCTCTCTCTCTCTCTCTTGTAGACACAACATTTTGTTGCGGTCTCCTTTTCGTCTCCATCCCAGACTGACATTATTCATTTGTTTACCGATCAGACAACCCCCCTCTCTCTCTCACAGACACACACACACACAACTCTTGCTTCCATTCCCGTTCCCGACTACCGTCTCTCTCTCTCTCTCTCACACACACACACACACAAAACTCTCGCTTTCGCACCCCGACTCGTATTTCTCTCACAAACATTTATCGACTAGCCTCTAGATAGGTTTATACACCCGCACACTCGTGCTTCCACTATCGCATACATGTCTCTCTCCCGCTCCTTGTATCTATGTAGATTTTTCTTCCCTTCTTGAGACACGCCCTCTCGATCGTGCACACACACACTATCGCCTCATTTTAAGCTGATACCTATCGCACACACACTCCTTGTGTCTTTGTCACACATGCACTCCGTCCTCCTCCACTCTCCCTCTCTCTCACACACACATGGGCTTTTTGCAACAACTAGCAAGATGCCCATGCGTTGCACGGAACATCAAGATGCATTTGTATGAGTAGTTTATCTTGTGGGGGAAAAGGATGAACGAGGGAAGGCCTTATTTGCAAATGTGGAGAGGGGTGTGGGTATCTTTTTGCAAAATTGCCATAGTTTCCTTCCTATCCGTCAGATATAGATCGGACGGCCTATATTGCAGGATGGCAGGCACACGATCATCACCGACAATGCTTTTTATAAGAGTAGGGATAAAAAACAGAGTTGGTGATGATGGTGGGCCTGCCATCCTGCAATGTAGGTCGTCCGATTTATATTTGACGGATAGGAAGGAAAATATGGCAATTTACCCGCACTCCTCACCACATTTGCAGATAAGGCCTTCCCTCGTTCATCCTTTTCTCCCACAAGATCTTGATGTTCCGTGCAACGCACGGGCATCTTGCTAGTAAGAGTAGAAATTAGACATATACCACTTCTCGAATCTTGAAACCAACAACATTCCTCCCTTATCTCATCAAAACCGCCAAAGGAATATATTTTGAGTGAAACATAACATATTTTTAGTGATATCGTATTTCAAAACTAGACTTTTTTTCCTATCAAATCGGTGAATATGTATTAATCTACATTGATCGTGTGGCAACGCATTGGCACATTGCTAGTAGTTATTATAATTTTTTGGACACCAGACAAACGGTGGAGTACATATACGAAGAGAAGAGGCGCACACACGCAGTCGGCCTCTCGCTGTCTCGCACACATGAGTGTTACGTAAAGGCGATGTTAACAAATAAACCCTAAAATCCTAGGTGCGCGATTGCTGGATTCGCGGGTATCGTGTACGTGGTGGAGCACCTCTGTAGGGATAGTCAGCTCACGTGATAATTTGATCCGTAGGAGTTGATGGTCGGGACCGCAGGTGAACGACTTGGAGGCGGTGGCTCGCCAGTTGCCACAGATCGAGTAGCCACATTTAAAATATCATTTTTTAGCGGGGTTAAGAGTTCCGATTTTCAATGGCGCGTTATAAGTACTAAGTAGTTTTTAGAACGATTGGCATGGAGCGAAATGGAATTCATAGTACTACGTACCTCCTTGGCGTATGGTTGTATGGGTTTATGTTGCGAGATGTTGAACCTGGTAGTTCTAGGGCAAATACTATGGTTTAGATTTAGATGCTGGTTTTCAGTAATGAAAATCGGAAGGGGAAACCCTTCTTTGATTAAAAAAACTACTACCTCCATTCTGGTTTACTAGTCCCCATCGTATTTTAGGTCAAGTTTGTCCACGAATTTTACTTGTAAAATGTTAATGGAAAATGAGATTTTGTTATACCCAAACAAAAAAGGACTGGAGGGAGTGATTGCTCTGACACGGACGCGACCTCTCATAGCGCAGGCATTGAACCGGCACGCCGGCCAAGAGGGCCCCACTCGCTGCAGGCCCGGCTGAGCACGCCTCCTCACCGCGTGCAACCAGCTTAAGACTGCCCCGCCTGCCTTCATTGAATCCGCATGTGTGCCGGCAACACGTCCTTCCGCGAGCCGGCAGGCATTTTAGAACACAAAAATGACTAAAATATAATTAATTTATGCATGGTCTTGACTTGTTGTGCTCGCACTGGTAGCACGAACTAGTAGAGGTTTTTCTTTATTTATAACTCTCCTCACATTTTTTTGGCTTTGAAGTGAATCATGGTTGTGGACATTATGTATGAATGTGCAGATATCCGTGAACATGAGTTTGATGTGGAAGTTGAACTTGGAATGTCGGGCTTGCGCGTGAACTATACCATGTCTAATGCTTCGTCTGTTATTGTTTGGAAAGTAATTGTTGTTATTACATGACCCGAAAAAATATATTTTGTGCCACATCAGTAGATGCACGGACATCACAACAGGCATGCTGACTGGATAAACATTTGAACCTAGCTATTATGAAGGAAATTTTGTATTGACAACAGTTTTAGATAGCAGGAGACGCCTAGCCTGCTCTGCCTCTGCTAGCTTATTTCTGGCTTCTTCCATCTCTTCTTTGGCTTGGGTGAAGAGAGCATCTGATTGCTCTTTTCGCTTCTTTAGGAACTCAGCTACATTCTCAAGGGCTGTTGCACACTTTCTTTCAGCCTCTACTAGAGCCACGAGGACACGAACAGCTGATGACTCCACCTGGCTTGTGTGTAATCCAGCATCATCTAGGAATTTGCACCTTGTGTCTAATCCAGCATCATTAGGGAACTGGCACCTTGTGTGTACTCCAACCTCATTTTGGAAACATGATCTCGAGGTTGACCATACTTCCCTCCTCGCAGGAACTGCATCCTGACATAAAGTTACTTCTTTTTTAGATTAATACTCAGAGCAACCCAGATCCATTTAGTAGAAGCCAGATAAACAGAACACGGAGAAGTGAATTCAAAAGAAAAATAAAATAAAATTAGAATACAAGGTGAGAACACCCACTTCCTACATCAAGCTAAAAACGAAAGCATTAGGACGATTAAGACTCTTCTTATTACACATCAAAGAACACCAGGCTTGAGAGAAACAGAAACTACAACATATACACATGAAGAACACGAGGCTAAACGAAAGTAATTGAAAGTGTGTTACTTACCAAAGCTCGTTTTACAGGTTCGGTGCAGCTCCTCTTTAACTTGCCACGCTCCTTGAAGATGTCCCCAATATCCCGTGTTTGGTCTTCATTGCTACTCCGCATGTTCGCACTCGTAGTTTTAAAATATCAACATGACAAGAAAAATATACTACTAGTAATACTCGCACATATTGTGGGCAACATTAAAGCACTCATCTGCCATCTTAGAGCATCCCCAACAGAATCGCAACACGCGGTGCTTTAAAAAGCGTTTACAGTGCTAAGATCGAGAATTAGAGAGACTAGAGAGTAGAGGATAGTTCTCAGCATTGATAGATAAAAAAATAGATAATTCAACTACTCCTCGTCGTCCGAATCCTCCTCGGTGATGTCCTCCTCCGACGTCTGACTGTAGGCGTGAAGATATCGATCATCGTCGGATTCCCAGGGCGACGCTGCTCCTAGACTCATGTTGAATTGAGCATCCGCTTTTTGCCTACGCTTGTCCTCGTGATAGGCGTCTTGCTCCGCCCTCCTCTTATCCCTCTCCGCCCTCCTTTGCGCGTAGAACTCGCGCTCGTTGACGATGTTCTGTAGGAAGTGTTGGCGCCACAACGCCATGGCTTCCTCGTCCATCTCGGTGATGCCGAGACGGTGCTCCCACCTCCGGTTGTCGCGACGATCCTCATCGGTGCTAAGCCACGGCAGAGGCGCGAGCTCCTGCGCTCGCTCCCGCGTCGGCACGTTGGGGAAGTTCAATGTTCTATGAGGCCACCGGAGGTGCCACGCCGCTACGTCGTACACGCGGGCGGCCTCGTTGGTGGTGTCGAAATTGCCGAGGCCGAGGCGCATCTCGCGGAACCGGATGTCGGCGGAGAAGCCACCGGAGGGGCATGCACGGACGCCGCGGTATCCCCAAGTTTATCGGCGACGCGGCGGCATGGTGGCGCGGCGGCGGCGAGGCGATAAAGAGCGGGAAGAGAGCAGTGGAGAGGCACAGAGCGGGAAGAGAGCGGTGGCAAGGTACAGAGAGGTGGGAGGATGTTGGATTTTATAAAGCGCGCCGGACGCCGCGCGCCAAAACTAGCGCACGCCCGGCCGCTTTTTCCCACGCGCGCGCGCGATCCTTTCCCTACGTCTTCTATCTCTACTATCTTCTCTAGTGTTATATTTATTTTATATTTAATATTTATCTCTACTTCTCTACTGTCTACTTTTTTTCTCTATACTTTTTTTTCTTATAAATAACAGAGTTGGTGATGATGGTGTGCCTGCCATCTTGCAATATAGGCCGTCCGATTTATATCTGTCAGATAGGAAGGAAACAATGGGAATTTTGCAAAAAGATACCCATACCCCTCTCCAGATTTGCAAATAAGGCCTTCCCTCATTCATCCTTTTCTCCCACAAGATAAACTATTCATACAAATGCATCTTGATGCGTGCAACGCATGGGCATCTTGCTAGTTCTAGAAAACTTTCCATCATTTGCCACACTACTGGTTGCAGATGAAAAACCTACCCAAGCATAGCGCGATACAGGAGCGATGCACAATTACAAGATGATATTTTGTTGGACAATGGAGGCTATAACCAATTACTTCTACGAGAACAATAGCACCCAGGAAATTTGAAGGGTAGGTATGAACAAAATTGGAACTGCACATGTACTGCTAAGTGATTCAATACACACATTACCAATCGAGGAGGAGAACGATGGTCGTGGCGGCCTCTGTGAGTCATGGTCGGCAACGGGAGTCAGTTCATTGTCCACGACGGTGGTGCTTCTGCGCTTGGCGTCGGCTTCCGAGAAGCAAATCCGAGACCGTGGAAGACGATGCCGGGGAAGAGGCTCCATGTACGACGACGACGGTGGACCGACTCCAGTGCGGCGTACGAGGTCATCGATGAGGCAGATGCGCTGCGGTGGATGAGTGTGCTGATGTAAAGGGGAGGAGCACGAAGGCTGCGGTGCCATGGAGAAGTCTATTTTGCGGCGGGGATAGAAAATGGGGAGTATTCAGGTGTACTACTCTGGGTGCCGGGGTGGGGTTGGCTGGGTAGGGTGAACATGAAGTTACGAAAACAGCCCCCTGCCAAGCGTCATCCGTAGTCCTATTCCGAAGGCTATGATGGTAACTTCCCACTGCTCGAATCAGGGTCGTGGGAGATTTTCCCGCCGACCTCAAAATTTTGTGACACTGAACTCCCCGTGTGGCGTGTTGAGTGATTCGGCTAAGCAACTAGCGAGTAGTACTAGTCAACTCTGCATATTAGGTTTAACCGAAGTCAAACTTCCTAAAGTTTGACCAAGTTTATAGAAAAATATAAACATTTACCATAACAAATATGTATGATGTGAAAGTACATTCAATAATGAATCTAATGGTATTTATTTGTTATTGTATATATTAATATTTTTTGTTATAAGCTTTCTGAGAGTTTACAAAACTTGACTTTGACCAATGCTAATACGCGAACTTAAATAAAAACGGAGGGATTACACATTTGTTTTCTTAGTTTGTAGTGAACTAATCATTTGTTGAAATTGTGAAATAAATATATTAGGCTATGGACTTCGTATGTAATGGTCTATACAATTCAATAGTTACAATCATTGTCGAATCCCAAGATGTATACAAGGTCTATAGTACTTCACAACATGCTCAACTCACATAATCCCAGTCAAATGAGAATCTAAATGCATTTCATAGTTATTACTTTGTAGGATGCAACAAAACCAACCATAACTCTACCACAGCCATTATAGAAGCAACATTTTGAACATATCCCAATGTGTGGATGAAACATGCAGAGGGTGCTTGCAAAGATGGAGCAGATAGGGCGGGAAAGATTGCATGTATGTGGACGAGAGAGTAGGAGACAAACCTAACGAGACAAAGAGAGAGAGAGATAGAGAGAGAAAGAGAGAGGAAGAAGTTAGGTCTGTGAGAAAGATGGAGACATGTAATATACGTGAGATGTGTGTGCATCCAGATTCTGTATACGTGGAAGGAGACGAGACAACATGTTTGATGAGAGAGCTGGAAAAACATGGACGAGAGGGGAAGGATCTCGTGGGTTGAGGGATTGATAATTTTGTGCGGGGGAGAGAGGGATTGGTAATTTTGTGCGAGAGAGAGAGAGGGTGGGGGAGGAGTCAGTCAGCCGTCGTCACATCATCCTGCTTCCAAATGGCCCCGCATTTTCTAGCGCGGTGTGGTCGCCGTCTTCGATCTCCTCGATGCCCTCTTTGAAGATTGAGGTGTTGTGCATGTTGGGGTGCAAAGAAGCACAAGCGAGAGTGGTCGCCGTATAACCTTGGATGGGGATGAATTGTGTGCTCGGGGGAGGGGGTGTGTGTGTTGTGCTGTGCGTGTCTATGTGTGTGTGTGTGTGTGTCCGATATTGAGGGAAAACAAACCTAAGGAGAGAAATGGGTATTCACGAAGAGATTGTGCGGGCCTTGAGGTGGGCAGGCGCCGGGTGAGGGTGTCAAAATGTGCGCGTTGATGCATGTGTTACATGCGATCGTGCGAGGTACAGACGAATCGAGAGAGATGGTTGTTGTGTTACGGATGCTCCTCTCTCTCTCTCTCACACACACACACACAAGTAAACTAGAAGACCGTTCTCTCATGTATACACAACGTATCGACATCTGTCTATGTCTCACTCATGCATGATCATTTGCACATTCACACCTCTCTATGTCTGTATCACACGCACACCATCTCCACATTGCCTTTCCGCCACAACACACATATGGACAGATACACACGTTCTCTCTCAGTCACACACACAAAATTAGTATTAAAAAAAACTAGGGCGCACCTAAAACGTCCAAATCCAGATAAACACGAACTGGAGCTAAATTCAAATATATGGAAATATTGCAGCGTCAAGAACTTTTCTAGGAAAAAAAAGTTGAGTAATATTCGGGATTGTTTTCACACACACAAAAAGGTTTGGTGGATGTCCTTCGAGCGCGACACGGTGACGCACCGTTCGATCGACCGCGCGGCTGCGGTTCACGCGCTTGCACATGATTCCGTATCGTGGCTGTGGTACTAACTAATAAAAGCGCTGCCTAAGTCTAATGTTTACATATACTAGTACGGTTTTATTTTAAGTTTGACCAACCTTATATAAAACTAAAGTAAGCTCCCATACGCGCACTCATCAATATGCTGCCGCCGCCCGCCTACTCTGGCCAACAATTTCTCGCCCATCACCGTCGTGTCGCCGCCATCCATGTGCCATGAAGCCGAAGGCTCGCCCGCTCACGTCGTCTGGAGTCCCTCCTCACGATGCCGCCGCGCTACCAAGCACGTGAGCAGCTGGTGGAGCCGCGTCTATGCACACAGCATACAAAGAGGAGGACGAGCGCGTGTTCCAGCATGTCGGCGAGGAGGAACTAGTGTGTCATTGTCGTCTCCGCCCACATGGAGGAGGCGCGCATGGTGGCGGTCGCGGAAGAAGCCGGTCGTGCACGCGTCGAGCCTGCAAACCGGGTGTGGACGCGGAATCTACCTTTGATACCTTGAATGCCACGTGGATCCTGCAATCTGAAGGAGCAATTTGGGTCAGTCGACTCTTGTGAGCCGTTTGATGCAACATGGATGGCTAGAAGGGCGTCTTCCACCTCTTCTGTCGTCTTCTTCCTTCGCTCCGTCGAACTTCTTTCACAAATCGACTGACCAAAATTATACTACTAGTATAAACGTATTAAGTACAATAGGAACACAAAGATATGAGCAGTAGTACCAAATGCAAGAAGAACAGTAGTAAGACATAGTACTAGTACTACTGTACGTACTAAAGAGTTCAATTAACAAGAAAGAACATAAACATAGTTCTACTGGGGCCTCAGGACAACACACCCTTTAAAATAAACTAAGCAACTAGTCCGCTTGACACTGCAGTAGAACCAGCATGAGCGACAACACTGCCACCTACTCGGAGTCCAAGTCCACGTCCTCGACTTTGTCCTCGTCCCTCTTCCTCTTCCTCTTCGCCGACGCTTCTTTGCTTGAACCGGACACTGGGCTCTGCTTCTTCATCCAACCCTTGTAGATATTTAAACAAAGGTAGGCATCCATTGCTGTGTATAGGATGTGGTCTTCATCTAATGTCTTCGACTCCCATGCATGATGAAACTCGTGATGAGGTTTCCTCAGTTTAGCGTACGAAGGATCAATCATGGCTGCTGCCAGGGTCAACATTGAAGGTTGAGAGGAGGACACCAGGCTTGCCTTCTGGAGATCGAAGGGCTGGTCTATAATGAGATCTATCCGACGTAGGACATCCCTGTCGTTCCTAAAGTCTACAGTAATGAATTTCACTCTTTTGTCCTTGAGGAAGTTCTTAAAATCCTGGCACTCAACATCGGCATGGCATATGTGGTAGACCAAGCAAACCTTATGTACGCAAGCCTGGATCACAGCGGGCTTCTCCCTCTCTGCCTCCTTTAGAATCTTCTCTCTTTCCAGGACTGTGGTGTACTCAACATCTAGCCCAGCGACCCACTCATCCGTTGAACTATTGAACATGCGTAGGAAGCGAGCAAGCCATGCTTTCACCGTCACGGATCCACTGTGTAGATGACGATGAACTCACCACTGGTGATGGCTCTAACCTGGCACTCAGCGGCGACCATGGAGATTTAGGAGGCCATGGATTTTGGAGGAGGGTTAGGAGAAGTTGAACTGTTGTACCCCGCAAAAAAAACTAAGAGTGAACTAATGTGAAAGGACGGGACGACTGGGAGCAAACTGTTGTAAGGTAGAAGACGGGGACGAGTAGGGCGTGCGAACGGCATGGGGTTGCTGGCTTGCCCGGTGGATAAACGGCTGCAAGACCCCAAAGAGTTCTCGAGAACTATGCGGGACCCACTAGATGTCATGTCTACTAGACCCATATCGTAGGCCTGATGGTATAGCTTCTGCCTGTTCGCATGCCATGCCGGCGCGTGGATGTAACTTCACTTAATTCCGTCAACCATCACGCCTCCCACGACCTTTGCCTCCCTCGCGCAGTCGCGCCCTTTGAGACTTCGACCGGCTATAAATGAGAAATTTTTTGCCTACTCCGCATGCGTGGTACTCCCTCTGGTCCTTTTTACTCCCGTCAACCGTTTGCAAAGTGTTTGACCAAATTTATACTAAAAATATCAATATCTACAATACTGATTATAATGAGTATAAGAACTACGTTTTATAATGAGTGTAAAAATATTGATTTGACATTGTGAATATCGATACATTTTTCTATAAGTTTGGTCAAAGTAGAGGTACATTGACTTAAATGCACAATGCAGACTAGTTCCTCCGTCCAGGTGCGTGCCATGTCCTATCTTGTCATCACAACAAGGTTAGCTATTAGAGTAATACTACCTCCCTTCTCGTTTAAAGGGCTCGATTCAAAAATTTCACCTACTCTTAGCAAGATAGTAGAGGCAGTGGAATAGTTTTTGAAGTCTGCAAAAGTACTCAACTAATCACTACAAAAAAAAGACACATCCATGACATTTTGGGTCGAATGAAACTTTTTTCTGTCATACTTATGACACTTCTATGACGATAATTGTGACAAAACCCGGTATCGTCATAGATGTGGTGGGCTCCTACTTCTATGACAAAAAATCTTGACAGAAAATAGGCTTTTCGTCTTGGGCGGGCCGGAGACGCAGCTGCATGACATTCTTTGGGCCGTCCATGATGGAAAAAACCATGGTAGAAGCGAGGGCGAGGAAAATTTTGGCGAGTTCCCGGTTACGGTGGGAGGTCAGGGGCCGAGCGATGCGCGTTTCTCTCGTACATGTAAGCGCGCATGTGCGAGGCGTTGGCTCTAACTGAACCCGAGCGAGGCGTCGAGCGATTGCACTGCAGGCTACGCGTTATTGAACCCGAGCGATCGATCGATGGCAGTTAACCGAACCCGATCGAGCGATTCCTTCGCTGCTGCTGCTAACTAAAGCCGATCGATTGGATGAACAGTGAGCATTAGGGGGGGGGTTGGATGAACAATGAGCGGTGGGGGTGGATGCAGGACCCCGTGGCGTTGCCTCTGGATGAACAGGACGACCCCATGGAGGGCTGGATGAATAGTAGATAGTGAAGGGGTGCCCGTGGAGGGGTGGTTGAACAGTAGCCGGTGGAGTAGCGCGCGGTGGAGGCTGGAGGAGGTCGGCGGTAGCCCGTGGAGGCTGGAAGAGGTCGACGGTGGAGATGAACAATATCCCGTGGAGTCCCGTTTTGCGGTATGCCACACCCCTCCCGATGAACAGGACCCCAATTTCGACCGTAGCGCTCCAACACAAGTCCGTTTCGTCCGTTTTGAGGTACGCCACACCCCTCCCGATCAACAGGACCCCCATTTCGATCGTAGGAGGTCCGTTTTCTCCGTTTTGCGGTACGCCAGACCCCTTTTGATGAACAAGATCCCGTTTCGAATGTGGCCGGTCGAACACAAGGCTGTTTCCTTCGTTCTGCGGTACGCCATGCCTCATTTCCATCGCTTGTTCCATCCAAGCCGGTTGGCTCCCACGCGTTCCGTTGCCTCCTGATGAACACGACACATTCCATTGCCTCCCCATGAACACGACGCATTCCGTTGCCTCCCCATGAACACGACGACGACACTGTTTCTCCGTTCCGACCCAGCCATGTACACGAGCCCTGGCCGTACGTATGCGCGAGTAGGCGTTCGAGACCCCGCCCGTGTGTACGTACGTGGTCGTATTTTCTTTCTTGCACCCTGACTGTTGTACGTACATGTACATGCTACATGCGCGCCTCTACTACGACACGTGCGCGCCTCTACATCCACCAGTATGTATGTACACGTTCGCGACCAGAATGACAATGCTACATACGCTTCGACCAGGTGGGTCCCGACTATCGGGCACTTCCTTGCGTGCAAAGATGTTGATGGTGGGTCCCAACAGTCAGGGGGGCGAATTGATTTTTTATTTTTTGCCCGGGCGCACTTCCTTGCGTGCGAAGATGTAGCTGGTGGGTCCCAGCAGTCAGTGGGGCAAATCGTTTTTTTGCTCGGATGCACTTCCTTGTGTGCTAAGATGTAGCTGGTTGGTCCCAGCAGTCAGGGGGAACGTTTTTTTCGCGAAATACGGTGGCCCATCTGGTGGGTACCTGCTGTCAGGTGGAGGTATCATTATTTTCCGCGTAATAAGGAGGCACTTCCTTGCTGCGGCCGTGGACCCAGCTGTCAGCCTCTCCACGTACAGTCCACGTCCGATGGAAGTCGTTCCTTGACCACGTTGACCAAGCCGCGCCGAGGGCACCAGGGCGGTGGACGACGGTGAGGCCTAGGAAAGGGACGACGCGGAGCCGGGGAAGACGGGGCAGTGGAAGCCCGCGCAGAGAGGAGTACGAGGGTTCACTGGTTCGGCCGCGGTGTGAGGTTGCCGTCGCTGCAGGGCCTGGCTAGCGGTGGAAATAGTAGGGGGCGGTGAGGCTTCCGCGACAGCACAGCCGGCCACGGGAGGCAGGAGCATGCGACACGACCAGCGCTACTTTGGGCGGCTGGAGCAAGAAGACCAGAGGTTGAAGAAGCACTACGGCCGTTGGATGGACATCGTACGGTCAGTAAAGCTAGAATCGTTTATATTGACTAAGTTGACAAAGCTCTTGGTACGTGCCAACTTAGTAGGCCCACAGGTCAGCCTCCGAAATGGTGCGCCCTAGATGTCAGGGGGAGGAATCATTTTTTGGGCGGCCGAAGCTAAGAATATCCGAGATTGAAGAAGAAGCACGACATCCGTTGGATAGACATCCAACGGCCACTGCTGCTAGAACCGTGTGTTGACTATAATAAGTTGACAAAGCCTTGCATACGCGTCAACTTATTTTTTTAGGGGACGCGTCAACTTAGTAGGCCCACAAGTGTGTGGCAGAGAACTTATAGCCCATTTGCGATTTGTAAGAATGTACAACCCATTTTTGAATTCTAATGGAATTTACTACAGCCCATTTATAGTTTGTTAAAAGCACAATCCATTTTCTAGGTAGGACAACGATTAATAATTTCAACCAACCGTTGAAGACAGAATTCAATAAAATTTCCCACATTTTGATGGGATCCGAAATATTTTTATCCTGAAATTTCTAGTCAGATTAAATATAAATTTGTATTACGTAAAAATCCAACGAAACATTGCGCGCGCAACAATGAAAATTTCAGATTTTCAAAATCCATAAATAATATTTTATAAACTAATTTCGTGTTTGGTGCATTTTTTTATAGTTACTGCCCAGTTTTTATAATTACATCCCATTTATTATTTTTTAAAGCCCACTTTCCTGTTAAGCCTAATGCATCCCTCCTAGGAAAGATTTGCAGCCCAGCGGGGCAGAGAATAACAAGTTGACCTTGCCTGGGTATTCCTCAAAAAACGTATAGCTGGGCTAGCCATTTTCATCTTGAAAAAATTAATATCTAGGCTGGATATCTGGCTTGGGCTAGACGGGCCATAGCCCACCCAGTTAATACCCTGCTCTCCTCTGAACAACAACGAAACCATCGCCAAGAAAAACTCTGCAGTGCTCACGCCTCAAAAACACAAATACTACTTGAGCTGCTTGGTCCCAACTGTCGGCCGCACCTTGTGCAATTCTCTCGCTTATATTGACTACATAGGTTGACAATGGTGTGGAACCGTGATGTCAGGAAACTAGGAGGAAGCAAAAAAAATAGTTGTACATAATAAGGAGGCACTTGTGTGCGTACGGCTATGGCCCTAGTGGGTCCCTAGTGTCATCCAATCAAAATAAAGTCATCTCCTGAATCCTCATGTTCATTGACGATGTTAACAATGCTCGGCGCCATGGCGAGCGCAACAACTCGAATGACGATGGAGCCCTATGGATGGTCTGATACAACGCCCGCTGCTCATTCACGAAGCCAGGATCATCGGACACCTATGAGCACCTTCGAGAAACTAAGACGGCATGAAACGGTAAGGCCGCGCTTGGGAGCTCTGGTTTATTTCAAACCTGTATTGACATACAAGTGTAATTTACTCGTCATCGGAATCAACGCGTAAAATACAGGCGTAATGAAACCGAGGGCCCGAGGTCTGTAAGTAAAACCGGCGGGTTATGCGTGTAATTTGAGAGACCAGTGTATATTTTACGAGCACTGCTATATGGACGACATTACCAGACGGTACATGCACGATGTGCGTATCATGCCATCCATGGGAAAGGCTGAAACAACAGCTAACGGCTGGATTAGAAATCGTTCGAGTGTTGTTCAGCGTTTTTATCCTGTGTGAAGTACTTTCGATATTTTACTAGTCGAAATCGACCAACCAAGCGCTTCGCCCGAGACCATCTACTTTTATTTATAAGCGTCAGTCTTACAAGCGGTTTTGGTTGGAAAACAACGATCCAATCACGACCTAATATCATGAGTTGGTCAGAAGATCATATGGTTTCACGTCTAACATACCCGACTTGTCGTATAGGCTATGAATGAAACATAAGACGATGAACTTCTTAAGCACGGAAACAACAGAAGAGGATGATCTTCTTAACAAGCAAATCACTGGCATTAGATCGACATGCAAAACAATACGAAGCATTATTCTCAGGAGGCACGGTGAACAGCTCGTGATGCCGCATGCCACAACATTCCAAGCTCAACTTTGCAATCAAACACAAGGCCTGGCATTACATAGACAATATTCAGAACAAACTCTTAACACAGGAATATCTCAGCAGAGTAACTATTTACTTCTAAACTGAACACAGGAATAGGAAAAAACAATCGACGCTGCTCACAGCAAGGGCGTCCCACTCAAAAATATCAAATGCATGTCTTCTGGCTAACATCAATGAGCAAATTTTGACAAGGTTTTCCAATTCCAATATATTAAACTAACATCTTCTTGCTAACATCAATGATTAAACTTTGACAAGCTTTTCCCATTCAAAATATGTAATGCCTATGATCGTGGAGTCCTGTCGTAGCTTCTTACTTGTTTGGGCACTTTTTGCCCAGTGCACTCCACGTGTTGTAGAATTGCCAATGCTCTCTGCAGACTAGTCATGTCACCAGCATCTAATAATACTCTGTAAAGCTTCTAGGTCATTCCTTCTGTAATGTAGTGCAAACAGTGACTGCTTCTTTTTGCAAAGTGGAACGACCAACTGGACCCAGTAATGCAGCAGTTTGCCTTGGACACATTGGCTCCTTTTGTGCAGTTCAACTAAAATCGAAGTCGGAATAAAACCGAGCTTTAATTTTGATATCCCTGTAAGCAACAATAGGTATAAGGGAAACAATTACTGAGAAATAACGGTTGATGACTTGTACTCCCAGAAGAAAAGCATCTACTGATCTACCTTATCTTAATGGGAAACAAAGCAGGAGAGTAGCAATTCTCCATCAGTGTGATTCATTCATATTGACTGAGACATTATCTTAACAATGCCTTGTTTCAACATGTATAAAGAACGACAAAGCAGAAAAGTAGCATTCCTAAAACTATGCAACTGATTCATTTTAACAGAGAAATTATCTTAACAATACCTTGGTTAAACATGTAGAAAGAACTACAAAGCAGGATAGTACCATTCCTAACAAGTGTTGCAGTTTTGAACTAAGATTCAGTAGTTAATTAATTCTGAGAGTGGCGTTGCTTAATTTTACCAGCGGCATTAGATTAAGAAAAGCATAAACAGTTCCAGGGAGAGTGGGCGCAACAACAATATGTGCTTCCATCTACTTATAAAGGGGGTGATGCAGAGTTTGTTGTAACAAAGCAACAAGCATCATGTCTGGGTTGGTCCCATTTTTGTTCACTACTTAATGGGAAAAGACAGCAATACAATAGCTTCAATTCAACATTTATTTAAAACAGTACCAATACAAGTAGCACAACATCTCAAAGCACACTACACAATCATGTGGATGAAGGCCTGTACTGACCTTTCATGAGAACACCAGGATAAAATACGAATCTGCCAACACGAATAGGAAATCCAATCTCGTTTTCTGCAGTTGCACTAAAATCAAGCAAAGTGTTTCGCGTAGCGAAGCAAAATGTCGCAATAGCAACAAGTTGAATAGATATCCCTGTTTAAACAGAGGCAAAAAAGGAATCAATTACTGGCTAATAAAGGAGGATGAAACATGCGGCCACAAAAATGGTAATCCCGCCAATCCCTAACAAGTGTTGCAGTTTTGAAATAAGATTCAGTAGTTAATTCTGAGAGTGGCATTGCTTAATTTTACCAGCGGCAATAGATTAACAAAAAGCATAAACAGTTCCAAGGGAGAGCGGGCGCAACAACACCATGTGCGCCCATCTACTTATAAAGGGGGTGATGCAGAGTTTGTTGTAACAAAGCAACAAGCATCATGTCTGGGTTGGTACCATTTTTGTTCACTACTTAATGGGAAAAGAGAGCAATACAATAGCTTCAATTCAACATTTATTTAAAACAGTACCAATACAAGTAGCACAACATCTCAAAACACACTGCACGATCATGTGGATGAAGGCAAGTACCAACCTGTCATGACGCTCACAAGATCAACTACACATCTGCCAACATGAATAGGAAACCCAATCTCGTTTTGTGCAGTTGCATTGAAATCAAGCAAAGTGTTTCGAGTAGCGAAGCAAAATGTCGCAATAGCAACAAGTTGAATCGATACCCCTTTTTTAACAGAGGCAAAAAAGGAAACAATTACTTGCCGATAAAGGAGGATGAAACAAACGGTGACAGAAAGAAGCATCTAACTTATCTTGGATGGAAAACAAAGTAGGATAGTGGCATTTCTAAAATGGTTGCATTGATTCATATTAACAGAGACATTCTCTTAAAACAACATTCGTTAAAAATGTAATTTACTTTTAACAGTGGCATTGCTTCAATTTTCCGGCGGCATTCTTAGATTAACAACAGCAAAATAGCTGTATGGGACATGCCAGCACCATGTGCGTCCACACGTATAAATGGGTGATGCAGAGTATGTAGCCAAGCAGCATATATGCGTTGGTCCCATATTTGTTCTCTTTGAACCTTTTTCCTATGTGAGGGCAGCAAATCTAGTCCTGCACAAACTACCCGACCCCCCAGTTTCTTTCCCTTTTCAACAAAGAGATCGGTTCCTTACAGATGTGTGTACTGGGTTACCCCCTTTTTCCCTTTTCGACCAACAAAGCGGCTGGATAGCCAGTCTATACTACTTTCCGTCCCTCCTTTCCTCATTGAACCACGTCCTAGATTCTTGCTCCAGCCCACCGCACCCTTCTTTCCTCTTTGAACCAAGACCTAGATTCGACTACAGATCGAAAAAGATCCACATGCAGATAGAGCAACGACGGTTTCAAAGAAACTTATACCTTAGGGTCGTCGGGATGTGGCAAGGCGTGCGGCGGGAGGCCGGATCTGCCCACACTACGTACGGCAGCGAGGAAGAAGGGGTCGGTGGCCCTCCCGCACAGGCGCTGGGTGAAAGAGAACAGCACAGCCGGCAGTGGATTGCCTCCCTCGCCGAAGGCGATAGAGTGAACGCTGCACCTCCTCCCCTTCCCGGTGCGACGGGATACGGACGCCTCCTTCACCAGCTGTGAGGGGGAGAGAGAGACAAGAGGCCAACGCAGTCTTGTTTAGATCTGGTGAAGAGAGGGTGAGAGACTGTGAATATAGCAAACCCTAGAAAATGAACGCTGAGCCTCCAGCGTGTATACATATATGTAGTGCGGCGAGAGTGTGGAGAGTGCAAACCCTAGCGAACAAGCGCTGAGGCTCCAGCTTATATATATACTACTGTAGTACGGACTGAGCTCCGGTGCCTTCACTGCACCTGCTTTTGGCTGTATGACAGGTGAGCCAGACACATTTTGGGCCCACCTGTCATAAACCCAAAGGCAGGTGCACTAAGTCAATGAAGCTGCGTCCATATAGTACTCTCGTGGAGTGGTTTTCTTATTCTCTCCATAACAATCGTTTTAAATTGTGTAAGTACGAAATGAAACTCTTTATTTAACGTACAGTGAAGAAAACTACTACTACTTCCGATGAACTAACGATCCACGCCCACGCGTCCTGGTCGCACTTCCTGTCCTTCACGTGCGGTACACTACCCTCTCTTAAGTGAACAACCACACATGCGCCAAATTATCGGAAACGTGTGAGAGTGTGTACAAATAAAGAATTTTAATTTCAATTATCGGAAAGGTTTGAGAGTATTACAAAGTTTGACTTCAGTCAAATCTAATATGCGGAGTAAA
The DNA here is from genome assembly GCF_018294505.1 of Triticum aestivum. Taxonomy (NCBI): domain Eukaryota; kingdom Viridiplantae; phylum Streptophyta; class Magnoliopsida; order Poales; family Poaceae; genus Triticum; species Triticum aestivum. Next base: position 702,502,540 of record NC_057798.1, on the reverse strand, counting down.
TAAAAATGGAGGGCTACTACGTCCATCCGGGTTTTTAGTCCACACCATTTTTTAAATCAAAGTTAATAGCTGGACAAATAAAATTACAGGGGAGCTGGAGACAAAGTTGTGAGAAGGCTTAGAAATCAATACAAAACTTATGCTCTTAGTACCAACGTCGATCCTTCTTCGAGGAAACATTTGGTTCATAGCCAATTGTGTGATAAAATTGCACCAATGTGAAAGACGACTGCGTCTCCAACGCAACCAAGGTGAACTGACGAAGGATATCATCTTTGTGCGTAACAAGCAAAGAGCACTGATGGAAGACAACTTGTTTTTCATTGAAAATCGATCAGCTTCACCCGACGCACCATGAGGCGCAACCATGAGCATCGATAGGTCATCGTGGTGATGCATCATCCATTTGGCATCAAGTTTGGGTGAGGCACCTATGAAATTCGACAAATCCTCACTGTGGTTTGTTTCTTCTCAGTAATCAAGCTCGAGGAAGGAAGAACCACGTGGCAGAGGACAGTGAGGCGGAACTCCAATTTTGTGTAGTTCTACTAAAATTGAGGAAGACATGCCCGGGTATGGAGATACGCATCGCTGTTTCCAAAAATATAAAAAAGGGATATAGTGTTGTTACTTTGTTTTACAATTAGCAACAATTGTCAATAAGAATTAATGAAAAGTACAACAACAAACAGAAGCATCATAATTATCTTGATGGGAACTAAACCAGGATACCCGAGAAAAAAAGCATTTCTTCATTTAACCAGTGATAGTACTACGACCATATGGACAATGACCGCACAACCACCTTGTACTTTTTGTCGAAACAACATGTATGCCTCCACCGAGGCATAAATCAGGACAACTTTTTGAGTGGCATTTCCTCTATAATAGTACTAGTAGGTGATGTTGGACCAGCTGAAGAACCCTAGCTACTATACATGGGGAGCCGGGGAGTAGTCGCATAGAAGAAAACCCGCACGCAGTGACCTGGGGAGCTAGACCAGCACAAGAAGTTATACCTCAGGTGGGCGAGATGTCGTTTAGGCGGCGGGCAGGGATCTGCCCACACGACAGCAACGAACAAGGGCGCGGAGGATCTTCGTCCGCGCCAGCGCTGGATCCGAGAGGATGGTGCGCATCGGCTTCCTCCGTCGCCGACGGCGACAACGTCAACGCTGCACCTCCTCACCTCCCGCAGCGGACGGGATTCGGCCGGATCTGTGACCACCGGTGAGGAGAGAGATAGAGTGGACACTGTCATCTTGTTTTGATATGGAGAGGGTGAGAGAGCGAGACGCGAGAAACTCTATCAAACAAGAGGCTATAATGGAGTAAAAAATCTCTCCATAGCAGTGGTTTTAAATAGAATACGCGAGTTCCCGGAAAAAAGAAACGAAAACTGGCGGACAATTTTTTAACGTACCAAGAAAGAAAACTCGATCAAAAACACGCCCCCGCTTCCAGGTCGCGAGAGTCATCGCGCACACACACATAGACATAGACATGCATATCCGTGTTTACGTAAAATTCCATTTCCATCTCCATCTCCAATCATATTTGTCCAACTGGCACATTATTTACGTTGTTAATTATATACGCAGCAATATTAACGTACATCATCTCTTGTTTGCGGACGTCCGGACCGCTGCCACGGCCGGTCCTGACCAACCCGAACCCTCTTCATCACCCGCGCGTGCTTCCCGCCCGAAACGGTCAGTGCCGCATTCATGCCCGGCCAGAGCGGACGCGACCTCTCACTGGCGCCGGCATTGAAGCGGCGCGCCGGCCGAGAGAGCGTCGCCCGCGCCGCTTCCGGGTGCACGCGACTGCTCCGCGTTCAAAGGTCGCAATAGCCGGCTACAACATGCATGTAAAAAGTTCTTGGGAGTCCGTGCTACAGCTAGCTGTCCTCCCCCAACTCGTCAATCTCTTCCAGTAGTGCTAGTACTCCATGGCGCGATCCATCGACAAGCAGGCGGGAAAGTTATCGTATACTCGGTTTGCGGTGAGTGGCATGCCGAGCGACCGTGTGGGGTCGAGCCGTGGAGGAGGGTGAGACACGACAGACGTGATTTAAACGTTGGTTTTGCTCGATGGCGCGATCCAACGAAACGAAACGTTGGTTTCTCTCCGTTTCCATTTTTTCTCCGGAAAAACGGAAACTTTCCACTCCATTTTCATTCCTATTCCAAGGTTGCCCCGTTACAACATTCCATCAAATACAAAGGAAAACTAACACGCATGCTGATGCATCTCAATGATTCACAGATCATAGCCAATATTTACTTCACAACTAAAGACAAAAGTTGTGAGAGCGTGTACGAAAGAAAAACTACTGATGGGGTCACTACGACTTAAACCCTAAACCCTAAACAGGATTTAATTTCCTGGCCAGGTAGAACCTGTCGAAGGAAAGACGGCTGGCACCCTCGGATCATACGATGCTTTTGTGCAGTTCCACTAAAATCGACCTGAGCATCCCTGATGGCAAAGATATTGAAGAAGTGTGATTAGAATAATAGTACTGGCACTAGTTCATGAGACATAAACTCATCACAAGTAGAAGCCGGTAGAAGTAGAGAAAGATCGACATGGAGATGGAGCTACGGCAGTGGAGCAAGCCGGCTCCAAAAGGAAGATGGACTACCTGGGACGTCGGGCTGTAGCTAGAAGGGCGGTTGGGACGCGGCATCGGCCCATACCGCGGTGACCCCCGATTGGGACGCACCGACTGTGGGTTTTCTCCCTCGCCGATGTCGACCGCGTCTACGCAGAACATTGTTCCCTTCCCCCAGCTGCGGGATCAGGCCCGTCGTTCTATGCTTGTGAAGAGAGCAACCTAAGCAAGCAGGCTTGTAGCTTAGGCTCCTGCTAGTGTATATATAGTGGTTTTCTTTTTCTCTCCATATCAACCATTTTATATTGCGTACGTGTCATTGAAGAGTGAAATGATGGTTGCTTCTTCCGACTAACTTACTGTGTGATTTGACTGCTCCTTAGTGGCCCCTACACGTACTCCCCCTACGTGTATGCAACAGTCACACGTACACATGGACGCAAAAACGCGCGCGACGCCCTAATGCATGCATGTCCGAGCACACGACGGAACACACACGGTCACGCTCAAGTGCTCAACCTACACGTGCATGCACACACATACTCAGTCAGGGTGAGCTAGTGACCGTATAAACACCGGAAAATATATATATTGAGCGCAATGAGCGTATTATGAAGTCCACTGACCGTATTTTTACAAATATACAGTGACAGACAGTGTATTTATCTCGTTTGAAATTAAGCCATATTAACCGGAGAGGAGGCAGTATGGACTAGCATTACTTTGCTGTGTCCCGTCAACTTGCCGAACGAGGAGAAGGTTGCAGGACGGGAGAAGCTTGCGCGCGGTGGCTCGCAGGACAAGGAGAAACTTTTGACTAATGCAAGCTCTCCCTCGCTCAGGCGGTGGACGTGCAACAGTTAATTCGGTGTCAGATTGCCAGAAGCATACACTATACTACTAGTGCTATTATTGTTCGACTTCCCGAATAGGCGAACAGCCAAGCGCAAAGTTTACTAGTAGTACTAGTACTACTACTATAGTCTATAGAGGTATGTACTATACTAGTACTAGGAACCGGATGGAGGAGCGTCTGCACTCTTATTATGATTTTAAAATGTGATAAAGCAATCTTCAACACATTTGGTTCTCTTCGAGGGTTCTCGCATGTGATAATGGAAGTTGATTGCATGGAACACTCGCCACAATTCTCGCTTAATTCTGGCTCACATCCTGTTACAAATAGGAGCGCTCGGTAATATTTCCTCTTTTTTTGTTATTCAGCATGTAAACAGGTCAGCAAACCTTGCGGCGCATCTTCGTGCGAACCGTGCTTGCTGCACTTTGAATGTGGCCGAGAGCTGGCTTGATGAAACACCTCGCTTCCTACTTCTTTTTTTGCAGGGTACCTCGCTTCCTAGTGACCAGTGTCTTGGCTGATCGTCCTAAGATATATGAATAAAGCTCTCTCATTTACCCGCAAAAAAGATTAAGCCATATTAACCGGAAAGGAGGGAGTATGGACTAGCACTACTTTTTGGTGTGTCCCGTCAACTCGCAGAACGAGGAGAAGCTCGCTTACGCCTTTTGACTAATGCAACCTACCCTCGGTGGACATGCATCAGTCCATTCGGTGTCAGATTGTCAGAGGCATACACTATAGTACCCAACATGCGGAGTACCATCATTGTTCGACTTCACGAAGAGGCGAAGAGCCAAGCGCAGTAGTACGAGTAGTACTACTACTAGAACCGCATGGTGGAGCATCTGTACTCTTATTTTTTTATCTCTGATAAAGTACACGTTTATTCCGGAGAAGGGCGGAAAACGGCAGCCCAACATGTAATGATGATATCAATCAACCAACCATGCTCGAATATATCTTGGCCTCCGTGCGAGCCCATCTATGTGTTCTCTCTCCTCGTCTCTCTCAAGGAACGGCGGGTTGGCTCTTTGCCGTCAATTGAGATCGGTTTGCTCACACTCCTGTCCCACATGTCAGTGATATGCCAAGAGGAGGTGCGTTGACCGACTGGCCATACGCGTACTTGGTTTTGCACCTTCATACTACTCCTCCCTCCGTCACAGTTTACAGGGCGCGCTTCATTATGATGCATTTCTCTCAATGCATTTCCACCACCAAAGAGACTTTAGACGCGTTTGGTTTAATGCTCAATTAATTAGGGCGTGGTAACCGCAATCAAGTCCACAATTTTCTCTCGATGTACTCCCTCCTTTCCGGTTTATAGGGCTTATCTCAAAATTTTAGTTTTTCCATTTTATAAGGCTCAATTTGGTTGTTTTCCATCACATGTTCAGATTCCAAGGTGCATTAAATCATTGCATGCAAGTATTAAGAGAAAATTGACCAATGCATGTACTTTATGCATGCATGCATTGCAATTAATGCATTGATAAACATAATTTTTTGAGGAAAACAAGAGCATTAATTAGGTGCTTTTGCAAAACTACAAAAAGTATTCCACCACTCGCCATCTACCTTGATTGGTGAGATTTTTGAATTGAGCACTATAAACCGGAAAGGAGGGAGTACTACTACGGAGTGGAGTAAGTGCATGCATGTGTGTACCCGGGGTGGAAGCACTGCATGCATGTGTGTACGCATTATTCCCTCTAGTAATAGACGCCGTGCTATAACTACCAATGCTATTTTTCAGGCCGATCGCTAGTCGCCTTGGTCCCACAGATTTTTTTCTTTTTTCTGAAGCGCGCTCTATAAACAGTGACGGATGGAGTAGTATGAGCGGATTCAAAGAAGAGCGTATTGATGGTTGCTTCTTCCGAGCAACTTACAGTGGGAAAGGTGGGGCTTATGATTTGACTGCTCATTACTCACTATTAATGCGGCGCAACGACCGGGCTGAGTCTCCCATGCGGTTGTGCACTACCCCCTCGGTTCTTAAATATACTCCGGAGTATTTGTCTTTCTAGAGATTTCAACGAGTGACTACTCAAATATTTGTCTTTTTAGAGATTCAAATGGACTACTACATACGGATGTATATAGACATATTTTAGAGTGTAGATTCACTCATTTTGCTCCGTATGTAGTCACTTGTTGAAATCTCTAGAAAGACGAATAGAGTATTTAGGAACGGAGGGAGTACACATACGAAGCAAAATGAGTGAATCTACACTCTAAAATATGCCCATTTGAAATTTGTAAAAAGACAAATATTTAGGAACGAAGGAGTATAATTTTGTGCATGGCACATGGACCCGGATGCTGAAGAGGCTTCTGGCAATGCTATCAAGCTTCCATCATTTGTTTACATAATTGACGTACTATACAAATAATTTTCCAGCGACATGAAATTGTACAATGGTGTGAGCTTTCAGCTTTTGTTTCGTGTGTCTTGCCATCGATGCTCTTTCGGAAACAATAAAAAACTAACTTCCTTGCTAATGCATGTCAATTATTAGCAGATCAGAGCTAATATTTACATCACAACTGAAGACAGAGTTGTGAGAAGGTGTTAAATTAAAATTGATCCATGCTTTCATTGGCAGCAACGTCCCCCCAGCTCTGTCTAAATCAACAAGGCATGTTGGGAAAAAAGTAGCTGTCTGGAGCATGCAACATTCCGATCATTTTGTGCAGTTCCACTAAAATAGAGCTGAGCGTCCCTGTTCCAAAGATATTAAGTGTGATTACGATAATAGAGGACTGCTGATGAAACAATAAACACACAAATAGAAGCCGGTCACCTTTGCAGTCTCTCTTAAGACTAACTAGTTGGAGAAGATTAGGCTCGGAGTTGGATGAGGAGGATAGAGCAAAACCAATCTCCCTTTGTGCAGTCGCACTGAAATGTAGAGACGTTGCCCGTGTGACATTTTAGTACAACTGCACAAAACACTCTTAAGAAAAAAGTGATTTGTGCAGTTCACCAAAAGGTCGCAATAGCAACGAGGTGAAATGGATAGCCCTGTTTGCAAAAAAGAGGTAGAAAGGAAACAATTACTGGCCAATAACAGTTGATGACACATGCGACGACAAAAAAGAAGCATATTCCTTGTCCTAAGGGAAGATAACAACACGGTTGTGTTTGTCTAAAACGGTGTGAGGACGAGATTGCAATATGGAAAGTACGCCGGACGAGCTACGTTTTGGGCAAAGAACTATGGAAGATCCACATGCAGCGATGTGGGAAGACGGGCAGTGGAGCAAGGCCGGAGGGGATACCTGGAGGTCGTCGGGATGTAACTAGGTGAGCGGCGGCGGGCGGAATCCCTGCGAGCAGGTGGCGTAGGCCCTGCCGCGCCGGAGCTTGGTCAGAGAGAACGGCGTGTACCGCAGATCGGGACGTGCTGCCTCGGCGCCGTCGAACGGAGAAACGATGCACTTCCTCCCTTTCCCCCGGCGGACGGGATGCGGCCGGATCAGTGACCAACGGTGAGAGAGAGAGAGGCCACCGCACTCCCTTTCCCCCGGCGGACGGGATGCGGCCGGATCAGTGACCAACGGTGAGAGAGAGAGAGAGGCCACCGCAGCCTTGTGTGAGATACTCTGAAGAGCGACAAACCAGGCAGGCAGGCTCCATCGTATATAGTGGAGCGGACTATCTTTTTCTCCATAAAAATTGTTTTATATTCTGTGTACGTGCCATTGAGCGCTATAACTTTATTTAAAAATAACGCGGCAACGCGTCAAGTCGAACTTTGTTTCGTGCACGCGTGGTACACGACCTCCCTAGGTAAACAACCGCTATAGGCGTTCAAATTAGCACGTGGGCTGCCATTTCGTAAAGAAATGAGCTCCACCGTGTACCCGCGCGGGTGTGGCTGGGCACGAAGCGTGAGTACGTGCACGGTGCACCTATTCTCTTCTTGTATACGTACACCACCTACGTGGGGTTGTGTGAGAGAGATACAAACCTAGAGAGATATAGTGTGTGGGTTCGTGAGAGTTTTTTTGGGGGGGGGGGTCAATCAAAAAATGTAACATATGCAATGTGTGTGAAATAGAGTCCTGGATATAACATATATATAGAGGGGGCGATCCACGAGAAGAGAGTGGAGGTATCATCGGCTTGAGGTGTCCATAGAATCGAAGAGAGGGATGATGTGTGTGTGTGTGCGCGCGATCGATAAAGAGTGCCATCGAATTTGTGTGTGCCCACGTCAAAGATATAGAGTGGCTGGCCTACTGGAACGTGAGAGGGGACATGTGCAGTTTGTCTCTGTGGCATGGATACCTACCTGCAGCGCTCGACTATCGGTGTGTGGTGGGGGAAGAGGGAGGCCCAATTAACTATAGAGGTACAATGGCTGGTATATGTGTGGAGGAGGAGAGAGGCCTACCTCATGTATTAAGGAGATCGATCTGCCTCATGTATTAAGGGAGATCGATCGGCATCCATGCATATGTGCAGGAGAGGAATAAGGTTGGGAGAGAGACAGAGCTAGAGTGTTGGAGGGGGTGGTAGTGGAGTTGCTTCTAACAAATGGTGGGATAGGCTTGCTAGACAAACGGAGGGCACGCCCGCAATATCAATAAGAGAGGATATGGTTGCTTGTTGTTTGTGCACGTGCGTGTGCGAGACGGGTCAGGAGGCATGCACTAATGATGAGGGGGGACGATATGGCTGTGGTAAGTAGACGTAACTACATAGGAAGATCAATCGCCCTTTGTTAGAGAAAGGAGAGACATAACTTGTGAGGTACGTCGATCGATGGGGGGGATAGTTAAAGTCGATCTAGGTATATGTTGGGAGATCGATCGGTATACATGCATGTGTGTGTTAGAAGCAAATGAGGCACGAGGAGAAGGATAGAGAGAGAGGGATGCATCTAGGAGGTGGTACGAGAGGCATACTATATCGAGGGGGAAGGAGTGTGCGAGTACGAGATCGATGAAAAGAGTGGTGGGAGTGAGGCATGGACGGTGACAAGAGAAGAGGGGAAGCTTGTGTTTGTGCTAGGCACACCTGGCTAGAGAGGCATATCGATCGATGTGTGCCGTAAAGAAGGAGCTGGGGGGCCTACACACACCGTGGGTGAACGACCTAAAGTGAAAAGACGAATTTGCGCGATGGAGCTAGAGAATGCTGAGGGAGGGTGAGAGGGATGCGGGCGTGTGCATGCACGAGAGAAAGTTAGCGCTAGCTACAAAGATAAGAGGATTGTGTGGGTGTAAAAGACGAATAGAGATCATACTTCATTATAAAAAGCGAATTCGGATATTTGAAGAATTTATCATAGTGTTTTAAACCGACGCATGTGTGAATATATATAACGGTGATACACATGGTGTGGTTATGAACATGTTATACTACATATAATATATTTTATCTCTACTCTTATAAAAAACGGAGTTGTTGATGATGGTGTGCCTGCCATCCTGCAATATAGGCCGTCCGATTTATATCTGGCGGATAGGAAGGAAACTATGGCAAGTTTGAAAAAAGATACCCACACCCCTCTCCATATTTGCAAATTAGGCCCCTTGATCATGTTGATGTTCTGTGGAACGCATGGGCATCTTGCTAGTACTACGTATAATACATAGAACATTGATTATAATTTGGGCTAATGTGTGGCTTTTGCAGCTCAGGTCTAAATACTTGTCATAATGTAGGGGGCGGGGCACTATACTTTGTGTGATAAACACGGTGTACGTATGGAACATGGTTTAGATTATGAATATATAGTTAGTACATCAAATGTACTATTATTTGGAATCAACATCAAGTGTATTCAAAAAATAGAATTCGAGTTCATGTAGTACACATAGTTCATATCTATCTCTATAGTAATCATGTGGTGTGTTATTAAGGTAATACACGAATGATGGTTGAAGTTGGCAACAATCATGATTGTAGATTCTTATTGAAATAGAGAAACGAATTCAAATTTAGTTCGAATTGCAGCGGTAGTATAGACATTTGGAATGCACTAAAATGTTGGTATGAGTAGGTTACATGCATTATACAGCAAGCGAAAAAATTTAATCGGACATAACATGGATTCATACTCCCTCCTTCCATCTATATAGGGCGTAATGAGATTTTTAAGACCGCCTTTGACTATTGACAAGATTAATAGTACATGACATGCACAATGTGAAAATTATATCATTGAAAGAACCTTTCACAGACGAATTTAACGGTGTGCTTTGTGTAAGTTGCATGTCATATATTATTGCTCTAATATTTGGTCAAAGTTAGCATCAAAAAATGCATTAGGCCCTATATAGATGGAAGGAGGGAGTAGCTTTGAATAGCATTTGTATAGTAAACGGGGCAAGACTCTCTCTTTGTGTGGTGTGAATAGTTTTATTTTTTTCATTTTCTTTTTGGTTGAGGGAAGTGCGAATTGATTTGGTACGTACAAGTACAATATTACTACACGTTAGGCTTGTCCCTAAAATTCAACCCGCGTCTTGTTATATCCCGAAAATTCAGATATCGTGCTCCCAAAACTGGCGCCTTCACAACCCGCGCCTTGCTATCCCGAAATTACAACGCGCGCGAAAACTCCCTCCAGCTGCCAAATCCCGACACGCGAAATCCCCCTTCTAACCCTGAGCCGAAAGGGCCGCTAGTTCAAATCGGTGGGGGGGGTACTTTTGTAACACACCCTACATTTTGGACAAGCGCGTCCCTAAGTCATGCTTCACCCCCTCCCATCGCCCCCTTTTCTCCATTCGAAATCCCAGGCCGCCATAACCTCTCTGCTCCAGCCGCGAAACCCCACCCTCCTCTGTCCGCCACCTCACCGCTGCCCAGCCGGAGCCTCTTCCCCGACGATGTCGTCCACCACAACAGCTCGACGTCCCTCGTCCACCTCCCCGGATGAGGATCCATCGTCCATCTCATTGTCCTGCCGGTTCAGCCGCCCCGTCCTCCACCTCCAAGGAGCTGCTCTGACGATCGCCTCGTCTATCATGGCTGCTCCATCCCCACAGCGCTGCCTTAACCTGCTCCACCGGAACCGCAGCATCCTCACTGACTCCTCGGACGAAGCCGAGGCCTACTCGGCGCCACCAAAGAGGTTGTACACTCATCGCATCGCACCTTCTCCTTAACTCGATCTCCCGGCGCCGACGTTGCTCCATCCTGCACCCCCATGGAGCGGCTACCTTGAAGCCGGTGCCGCGGGCGACATCTCCACGGCGGCTCTCCCCCAGTGTGAGGCCCCTTCAGCGGCGGCGTCCATACCAGCTGGATCTGCTGTTGCTGCTCCGGCTCTCGCTCGCTCGCTCGCGCTGCTGCTGCTGCTCCGGCTCTCGCTCGATCGCTTGCTCGCCCAGCTGCTGCTGCTGCTCTCCCCCTCGCTCGTGCTACTGCTCTGCTCCGATTAAGCCACACTTCAGTCGACTGAATTGACTTTTGGGTCAGTCGATTTTCAGGGGTTGGGGGGGGGGGGCTCGCCGGAGTTAAGGAAGAACCACCCGCAGCGGGGACGGGGGATCGCCGGAAAGGTACCCCACTATCTATATTAGGGTTCAGGGTGGGGGGCGGGGGGCCTAGAGGGCTGGCCGGGGCGGCAATGGGGAGTTGTTTCGAGGCGGCGAGGCGGCGCTGGGATGACAGTTCGGTCGGTGGTGGCTGGCGGCTCAGGGGGGTGCAGGTTGAAGATGAACTGCATGCCCTCCCTAAACTACATGCCAAGTGCCTCTTTGCTACCATTCCATTCAGTTTCGACAGTAGCATTCAGATTCCACAGTAAATTTCAGTTTTGACAGTTAAGTTCAGAGTCAACAGTTTTTACCTCATCTATTGTAGTCAGGTGGTTTTTGGTGATGTAAATTTTACATCTATTTTACATCATCTATTGGAGATGCTATTAGGGTCCCACTTGAGATTGACGATGTTTGTCTTGTGCTGCTTCAGCCTTGACGTCTTATGGCTCACCGAAGCTGCTCACTACAAAAAAAAGACACATCCATGAAATTTTGGGCCGAATGAAAAAAATTTCTGTCATACATATGACACTTCTATGACGATAATTGTGACAGAACCCGGTATCATCATAGATGTGGTGGGCTCCTACTTCTATGACAAAAAATCAAGACAGAAAATGGGCTTTTCGTCCTGGGCGGGCCGGAGACTTAGCTGCATGACATTCTTTGGGCCGTACATGATGGAAAAAACCGTGGTAGAAGCGAGGGGTAGGAAAATTTCGGGGAGTTTCCGGTTACGGTGGGACGTCGAGGGCCGAGCGATGCGCGTTTCTGTCATACACGTGCGAGGCATTGGCTCTAACTGAACCCGAGCGAGGCATTGTCTCTAACTAAACCCGAGCGATTGCACTATAGGCTACGCATTACTGAACCCGAGCAATCGATCGATGGCTGTTAACTGAACCCAATGAACCGATTCCTTCGCTACTGCTGCTAACTGAAGCCGATCGATTGGATGAACAGTGAGCGTTGCGGGGGGGGGGGGGGGGGTTGGATGAACAGTGAGCGGTGGCGTTGCCTATGGATGATTAGGACCCCATGGTGTGGAGGGCTGGATGAACAGTAGATGGTGGAGGGGTGGTTGAACAGGACCCCGTGGTGTGGAGGGCTGGATGAACAGTAGACGGTGGAGGGGTGCCCGTGGAGGGGTGGTTGAACAGTAGCCGGTGGAGTAGCGCGTGGTGGAGGCTGGATGAACAGGAGCCCGTGGAGGCTGGAGGAGGTCGCGGTAGCCTGTGGAGGCTAGAGGAGGTCGACAGTGGAGATGAACAGTATCCCGTGGAGTCTCGTTTTGCGGTACGCCACACCCCCCCTCCGTTTCGACCGTAGTGCTCCAACACAAGTCCGTTACGTCCGTTTTGCGGTACACCACAACCCTCCCGATCAACAGGACCCCCGTTTCGACTGTAGGAGGTCCGTTTCCTCCGTTTTGTGGTACGCCACACCCCTCCCGATAAACAGGACCCCGTTCCGAACGTGGCCGGTCGAACACAAGGCCGTTTCCTCCGTTCTGTGGTACACGAGGCCTCGTTTCCATCACCTGTTCCATCCAAGCCGGTTGGCTCCCACGCGTTCTGTTGCCTCCCGATGAACACGACACATTCCGTTGCCTCCCCATGAACACGACGCATTCCGTTGCCTCCCCATGAACACGAGCCCTCGCCGTACATATGCGCGACTAGGCGTTCGAGACCCCGCCCGTATGTACACATACGTGGCCGTATTTTCTTTCTTGCACCCTGGCCGCTGTACGTACGTGTACATGCTACGTGTGCGCCTCTACTACGACACGTGCGCGCCTCTACTACGACACGTGCACGCCTCTACATCGACCAGTATGTACGTACACGTTCGCGACCAGGATGACAACGCTATGTACGCTTCGACCAGGTGGATCCCGACTGTCAGGCACTTCCTTGCCTGCAAAGACGTAGCTGGTGGGTCCCAGCAGTCAGGGGGCGAATCATTTTGTTTTTTTTTCCGGACGCACTTACTTGCGTGCGAAGGTGTAGCTGTTGGGTCCCAGCAGTTAGGGGGGCGAATCGGTTTTTTTCCCGGACGCACTTCCTTGCGTGCGAAGGTGTAGCTGCTGGGTCCCAGCTGTCAGGGGGGCGAATCGTTTTTTTGCCCGGACGGACTTCCTTGCGTGCGAAGGTGTAGCTGGTGGGTCCAGTAGTCGGGGGGGAAATTGTTTTTTTTTCGGACGCACTTCTTGGCGTGCGAAGATGTAGCTCGTGGGTCCTAGCAGTCAGGGGGGCGAATCATTTTTTCCTGACGCACTTCCTTGCGTGCAAGATGTAGCTCGTGGGTCCTAGCAGTCAGGAGGCGAATCAATTTTTTCGCGAAATACGGTGGCCCGTCCGGTGGGTCCCCACTGTCAGGTGGAGGAATAATTATTTTGCGCATAATAAGGAGGCACTTCCTTGTGGCTGTCGTGGACCCAGCTGTCAGCCTCTCCACGTACAGTCCATGTCCGATGGAAGTCGTTCCTTGACCATGTTGACCACGCCATGTCGAGAGCACCACGGCGGTGGACGACGGTGATGCCTAGGAAGGGGACGACGCGGAGCCGGGGAAGACGCGGCAGTGGATGCACACGCGGAGAGGAGTACGAGGGTTCACTGGTTCGGTTGCGCTACTGTCGCCGTAGAATAACAGGGGGTGTGGGTGAGTGGAGGGATGGCCTGGCCAGCGGTGGGAGTAGTAGGGGGCGGTGAGGCCTCCGCGACAGCACAACCGGCCATGGGAGGCAGGAGCAGGCGGCACGACCGGCGCTGCTTTGCACGGCTGGAGCAACAAGACCAGAGGTTGAAGAAGCACGACGGCCGTTGGATGGACATCGTACGGTCACTGCAGCTAGAATCGTTTATATTGACTAAGTTGACAAAGCCCTTGGTACGTCAACTTAGTAGGCCCACAGGTCAGCTTCGGAAACGGTGCACCCCAGATGTCAAGGGGAGGAATCATTTTTTGGGCGGGTGAAGCTAGAATATCCGAGATTGAAGAAGAAGCACGGCATCCGTTGTATGGACATCCAACGGCCACTGCTGCTAGAACCGTGTGTTGACTATAAGTTGACAAAGCCTTGCATACGCGTCAACTCTGTTTTTTTAGGGGACGCGTGAACTTAGTAAGGCCCGAACTGTGTGGCAGAGAACTTATAGCCCATTTGAGATTTGTAAGAATGTGTAGCCCAATTTTGAATTCTAATGGAATTTACTACAACCCATTTACTGTTTGTTAAAAGTACAACCCATTTCAACCAACCGTTCAAAACAGAATTCAATAAAATTTCCCACATTTTGATGGGATCCGAATATTTTTATCCCGAAATTTCTAGTCAGATTAAATACAATTTCAATATAAATTTATATTACGTAAAAATCTAACGAAACATTGCGCTCGCAACAATTAATGAAAATAAAAAAATTTCAATATTCCAAAAATAATATTTTATAAAGTAATCACTGTTTGGTGCATTTTTTATAGTTACTACCCAGTTTTTATAATTACATCCCATTTATTATTTCTTAAAGCCCATTTTCTTGTTAAGCCTAATGCATCCCTCCTAGGAAAGATTTGCAGCCCAGCGGGACGGAGAATAACAAATTGACCTTGCCTGGGTATTCCTAAAAAAAGTAAAGCTGGGCTAGCCATTTTCAGCTTGAAAAAAATTGGTATCTGGGCTGGATATCTGGCCTGGGCTAGACGGGCCACAGCCCGCCCAGTTAATACCTGGAGCGATGTTTTCGTTGTTATTCAGAGGAGAAAAATTAATATCTGGGGTAAACATAGAAAAACTCTGCAGTGCTCACACCTCAAAAACACAAATACTGCTCGAGCTGCTTGGTCCCAGCTGTCGTCCGCTTCTTGTGCAATTCTCTCGTTTATTGACTACTCCCTCCTTTCCGGTTTATAATGCTCAATTCAAAAATCTCACCAGTCAAGGTAGATGGCGAGTGGTGGAATACTTTTTGTAGTTTTGCAAAAGCACCTAATTAATGCTCTTGTTATCCTCAAAAAATTATGTTTATCAATGCATTAATTGCAATGCATGCATGCATAAAGTACATGCATTGGTCAGTTTTATCTTAATACTTGCATGCAATGATTTAATGCAACTTGGAAACTGAACATGTGATGGAAAACAACCAAATTGAGCCTTATAAAATGGAAAAACTAAAATTTTGAGATAAGCCCTATAAACCGAAAAGGAAGGAGTACATAGGTTGACAATGGTGTGGGACCGTGATGTCAGGAAACCAGGAGGAAACAAAATAAATTATATATATATATATATATATATATATATAATAAGGAGGCACTTGCGTATGTGAGGCTATGTACCTGGTGGGTCCCCATTGTCATCCTATCCAAGTAAAGTCGTCTCCTCGCCCGCGCGCGCTGTCCGCCCGAAACAGTAAGCGCCGGCCGCTGCGCTTCCCGGTGTAGGCGATTGCTCCGCCTTCAAACGACACAAGTGCCGTCCGTCCGTCCATCTGCCGCACACATTAATGATACGCGGTTGCCGAGTCGGCTACTCCGGTGACACACGTCCGTCCCTCCGCGCGTCCACCATTGCTATATAAACTGCTGCGCCGGCCATAGCCACAGTCATCCGCATCCGTTCCCTTTCTCCTGTCCACACCACTACTGTCCACCATGGCTTCCTCGCACTCTAGTGCTCTTCAGGACGGGCAAATGATGGATCACAAGGAGATGGCAGCCATTGCTGCCGACCGGCTGGCCGGCAGGCAGCCGGAGGATGACGACGTCCCAATGGAGAACATGGTAGTCGATGATCCGGCGCCAACCCCCTCCTCCGTGCCATCCTCGCTGGTGCATTGCACCATGACCGTCAGCGAGGCCCGTGCCTAATATATGGACAGGGTGAGGCAGATGCGTGAGGAGCAGTTCTGGGAGGCGCAGGCCGACGCCGCCTACAACCACCATCTCCTCCAGGAGCACCTGCAGGCGGAGGAACAGATCGCCACGGAGCGGGTGGAGCAGCAGGTGCTGCTCGACTCGTACCGCTCCGCCCGCAAGGGCCGCCTCGAGTGCTGGCGGTACCGCATGCGGGTGGCGGAGGTTGCGGCCGCCTACAAAAAGGCTAGCAAAGAGGGCGATGAAGCGGGCGAGGCGCTGTTTCGCAAGACCGAGGACGAGGCAGAGGACAATGTCGGCTCCGACGAGTCCCCGCTCCACTGGCGTTGACGATGCCCTGCTCCGTCGAGGCCCCGCGGTGCCAACAACGAGGCAGAGGACACCGCCGGCTCCGCTGAGACCCCGCCCCGCCAACAACGAGGCAGAGGACATCGCCGGCTCAGCCGAGGCCCCACCCTGCCTGCAACGTGGGGGAGGATTTCCACCGCTCCGCTGAGGCGTCGCCCGCCGGCAACAAGACAGAGGACATCGCCGACTCCGCCGAGGCCCCGCCCCGCTGCCAACGAGGCCGCACCATACGGAAAACGAGGAAGAGTAGAACACGGTAGGTCGCCGCTGAGGGAGTCCTGGTATAGGGGGTATCTGGACAGCCGGACTAAGTACAACGTCCGGACTATTGAAGCGTGGAGATACAAGACTCAAGACTTCGGCCCGTGTCCGGATAGGACTTTCCTTGGCGTGGAAGGCAATCTTGGCGATCCGGATATTATATTTCCTTCCTTGTAACCGACTCCATGTAAACCCTAGCCCTCTCTGGTGTCTATATAAACCAGAGAGGTTAGTCCTTAGAAGGCCGATCACAATTACATTCATACCATCATAGGCTAGCTCCTAGGGTTTAGCCTATATGATCTCGTGGTAGATCTACTCTTGTACTACCCATATCATCAATATTAATCAAGCAGGGAGTACCTCCATCGAGAGGGCCCGAACCTGGGTAAACATCTGTGTCCCTTACTTCTTGTTACCATCAGCCTTGACGCATAGATCGGGACCCCCTACCCGAGATCCGCCGGTTTTGACACCAACATTGGTGCTTTCATTGAGAATTCCTATTTGACATCGTCGTCAGGCTCAATGGCTCCTTCAATCGTCATTAACGACGCTGCCCAGGGTGAGACTTTCCTCCCCGGACAGATCTTCATGTTCGGTGGCTTCGCGCTGCGGGCCAATTCGCTTGGCCACTTGGAGCAGATCGATAGCTATGCCCCTGGCCCTCAAATCGGGTTCAGAAACCTAAACCACACGGCGGATACCCGAGGAGACTTGATCCTCGACGGATTTGGGCCAGCGCCAGAAGCGCCGAATAGTCACGATGAGCACGGCTTAGACCTGCTGTCAGACGTTGCTTGGGATATCATCCCGGCAGAAGCCCCGGACCTAAATCCGGGACAAGTTGCGTTGCCTAAAGATGGAGGGCTGGACCCCGCCCCACAGGCCGTACCCTCATCGGCGATGGATCCAAACACATGCTTCACTTTTGAGGAAACCGGTGACCCCGGGCCCCTGGACTCGTGTCCGGTCATATGCTCCAGTCCATGCGTCCCCGGGCCCGCCAATCCCGGTTAGGCTCCGGTGCTTTCAGCACTCGCCCTTTGGCGACATACTAAACTCATTCAAAACCCTCTCTTTGACAGAGAATCTCGGGCCGAATTATGTCCGACTCGAGTGGGAAGCAGGCGACGAAGACATTCGTTGCCCACCCACCACCCACTTCATAGCCATGGTTGATGATTTAACCGACGTGCTAGACTTCAACCCCGAAGACATCGACGGTATGGACGACGATGCAGGAGAAGACTCAGAATATATGAGGTGCCGGATTCACGCCTCGCCACACGACATATACATGGTGGATACGCCCAAGGAAGGCGACGGTGACAATCCGGGAGATAACACCCCTGGGCGAAAACCAAAGCGACGGCGCAGATGCCGTTCCAAATCCGGCAACAGTAACAATATCGGCAAGAGCGCCAGTAGAATGGATACTCCGGTCAACCATGAAGGCAATAACGACCAAACAGAACCAGCGATGGAGCAGGACGAACCAGGTCACGCCCAACATAGTCTGGGTCATACGCCCGAAGAAAACGATCCAGAAGGACGAGTTCACCAATCCGGCCCAGGACAAGAAGACAGTCCGGACGACGACACATTAATCGTTCCAGAAGAACACGTGCAACGAAAGAACCTCCACAGAAAGCTTATGGCCACAGCGAGAAGTCTGAAGAAGCAAAAGCAACAGCTTAAAACCACACAGGGAACGCTCAATCGCAGATGGAACAAACTGCTAGACACTGAAGAAAGATATGGCGATGATCGCCATACAAAGAGCTACCCAAAACGCAAGCTACTGCCAGAATTCGACGACGAGGCTCTTCCACCGAAGAACAACATGACTAGGAGACCAGTAGTACCACTTCATAATCGCAACAAATCAGCTGCCAAAGACGCCCACGATTTACGTGGGCACCTGGAGAAGAAAGCTGGCGCAGCTAGGTCCATCTACGAATCTAAAAGAGACACCCCGGCGAAGGACTATGGTCGTCAAAACAATTATGACAACCAAACACTAGTTCGGAACAAACACTGAACACAACAACAGCCGACGACATGCCACAGCGCGTCCAGATACAGAGGGGCTGCTCACCCCCTGTGCTTTACTGATGAGGTACTGGACCATGAATTCCCACAGGGCTTTAAACCTGTAAACATAGAGGCATACGATGGAACGACAGACCCAGGGGTCTGGATCGAGGACTTTATCCTCCATATACACATGGCTTGTGGAGATGACCTCCACGCCATCAAATACCTTCCCATCAAACTGAAGGGACCATCTCGGCATTGGTTGAAAAGCCTCCCCGAAAATTCAATCAGGAGCTGGGAGGAACTAAAGGACGCTTTCAGGGCCAATTTTCAAGGGACTTATGTCCGGCCTCCGGATGCTGACAATTTATGTCACATAATCCAACAACCCGGAGAGTCCGCCTGCAAGCTTTGGAACAGATTCCTCACTAAGAAGAATCAAATCGTTGACTGCCCGGATGCCAAAGCCTTAGCGGCATTTAAGCATAGCATCCGGGACGAGTGGCTTGCCAGACACCTCGGCTAAGAAAAGCCAAGGACAATGGCAGCCCTAACAAGCATTATGACCCGCTTTTGTGTGGGAGAAGATAGCTGGCTCGCCTGCAAAGGCACCAGCGGCCCCAGCACATCCGAAGTAAGGGATGGCAACGAGAAGTCACGGCGTAATAAAAACAAACGCCAAAACAAGGAAGAGAGCACGGACAACACAATGGTTAATGCCGGATTCCGAGGCTCTCGACCTAACCAGCAAAATAAGCAACCTAAAGGCAGTAAAGAGGGACCGTCCGGTTTGAATAGAGTCCTGGACAGACTATGCCAAATTCATGGCACCCCCGACAAACCTGTGAATCACACGCACAAAGAGTGCTGGGTCTTCAAGCAGGCCGGCAAACTAAACGTCGAACACAAGGGAAGGGAAACACCAAGTGAAGACGAGGATGAACCTCGCCAGCCGAACACTGGGGGACAGAAAACATTCCCGCCAGAGGTTAAAACAGTGAACATGATCCACGCGACTCGCACATCCTTGGGAAGGCACGAACGCTCCCATAAAGACGCACGCGATATAGAGCCCATCGTACCCACACCTAACTACTGGATGTCTTGTTCGATCACCTTCGATCACCTGGACGGCCGAACTAGTATTTGGCGCGAAGGATCAAATGCCTTGGTGCTTGACCCAATAATCGACGGATACCATCTCACGCACGTCCTCATGGATGGTGGCAGTAGTCTCAATTTAATACATGAGGACACTGTCTGCAGGATGGGGATAGACTCATCTAGAATCAGCAAGATTCACACCACCTTTGAAGGGGTGATACCAAGCGTTGAAGCCTACAACAAGGGCTCCGTCATATTGGAGGTAACATTCGGCCCTCCAGGTAACTCCAGAAGCGAAGAACTAGTCTTCATCATCGCACCCTTCCAAAGAAACTATCAAGCATTGCTTGGAAGAACGGCCTTCGCCCGCTTCAACGCATTGCCGCACTATGGCTACCTTACACTCAAGATGCCCGGTCCATGCGGCGTCATCACTGCTAGCGGAACAACGGAGCGCTTTTCGCGCACAGAGGAATACACGACGGCCCTAGCGGCCGGACTATAAGCGGCCTCTAACAAAATTATACCAGGTCGTTATGACCACGGACACGGTTAGACGAGTCCGACAGCCCACATTAAACCAGGGCATTGTATATGTAATCCTATAGTGGACACCAGGGGATAATAATAAAGCCCCACACTCTCGGCTCAACCTTATTGGCAGGCCAGCATTTTACATTTTCTACTATCCATCGCACACTTACGTTGCACTCTTCCATGAGATCCCCTCTTTCCGCAGACAACGTTCGCGCGATACCCTTCCAGGATGCAGCACAACAGAGACAAAGGCGCAGACGTGCAGCAGGGCTCCGTCCAATAGGTTTCTCTTTAGATTAAGCCCCTGTGTAAACCTTTTCTATTGCCTCTTGTTGTTTCATTATCCCACGGGTTCCATACCCACAGAGGATACTACCGTTTTTGGCATTACGCCACGACATATTAATGCACGCACCTGGACAAACAGGGTTTATAATGAATGGGCGTTCTTGAGCCCATCATCTGTTAGAAAGTTCGAATACCTTCAGGAGTGTTCAGCGTCACGAGTTTGACCTTATATGCATCAGCTCCGAATCATGTGTTTCGTCAAATGTTGGGATTGCCCGGCTCCTGGGTTTACCGCCTTACGTTCCGTTATAATCGGCTAAGGTGGCCAAAGGAGAACTACTGCGATTGTGCCCTGGTTATCCCGGATGAGCGCCTCAGTAGAGAAAGCCGAAAACTGACCGTCCTGATACAGCGAGAGACTGATCAACCACTCGATGACTCACCGGAATCTCTAGGATTCCTCCGCATTAACGAAGGGCCATTTCCCGGCCAGGTACATATGCGCCCGTATTCGGATGCACACGATGGTACCAGGGGCTACATAGTAGCCCCAATATTAGAATCCCGCGGCCAAGCGAAAGTGTTACAGCTATATAGTCCGGTTGCCTAGTTCGACACGCGATCACCTCCTTGCCGGACCAAGACGTTGGATAAAGAGTGATCAGGCACATTTTTTTCGCGAATACCCCCGCATTCTATGCGTGGGGGCTGAAGCCAACGACTGCTATCTTTCAGATTACACACACACACACACACACACACACACACACACACACACACACACACACACACACACACACACATATATATATATATATATATATATATATATATATATATATATATATAGGACAACACTATTTTAATCCCAGGATTAGAATAGTTATTTGGATCACGTGGGCTCTGTATAGGCGCGACGCCATGCTCCCGTACCGGTGCGCCCCTATAGGTGCGCCCCGATAAAAAAAACAGCCCACCCCCACCCGCAGCCCATGATCGATCCTGTCCCGCACCACAAGGGCATCCATCCACGCTCGATCCCCACTCGTCGCTGCTACGCTGATCCTACTGCCCCGCCGCCGGCCCTGGCTCCCATGCACCGCAGCCGTGCCGTAAATCTCCGTGCGCCGCCGTAGACCACCACATCCAGCGCCAGATCAAGATGCAGCTCTCCCTCCTCCCAGATCCAGCCATCGAACCCAACCCCTCCCAGATCCTAGGGTCACCAGTTGACCCACGGCACCGTCACTGCCCATCCAAGCCTGTGTCGGGAGCCAAGCTCCTCCCCTCAGCGTCGGCACGGCTCATGGCCCGCATCCTCCACTACCCTTGAACACACCGCTCCGGCCTTCTTCCATAGAGCCGGTAGCAGCTCTGCCTTCCACCAGCTAGCCGGTACTCCTCCAGTTCATCGCGTCCATCCATTCCACCGCCATCCTCCTCCATCAACGCCTACATCCTCACCGGTGGTGCATCCTTCCTCCCCACAGCCTAAAGCAATTCCCTTTCATCGTCGTTCTCGTATCACGACCAACCACCGCCTCCCCATCCCTCCGGTCTCGACCTGCAGCTGGGGGAGGTCTTGACCTGCAGCTGTCGAAGGTCTCGACCTGCAGCTGGTTGCGTGCCCCGATGTGACCCCTGTCATTTCCCTCCCGACCTTTCTCTCTATCTATAGTGGTGAGCTCCTGTGAGCACTGATCTGTTGTCGGTGTCATCCTCAGCCACCCTCGAGCTTGCAAGATAGGTCACTGCCAACGCACGGGTCCAATGCATACATGCCTATGTGTAGCTGAAGAAGATCAAACAGAGTGCGAGAAGCTTGTGCAGGCATCTACCTCTCCTTGCTGTTCTTTTTTTAATCGTGGTGCCATCAATCCATCTGCATCGAGGCCTTACGCAACAGTTGCCTTTGAGACTGGCTATATATTCAATGTCGAGGTCTCCATAGCAGGTCGAACTATGAAGAAGTAGCAGGCCAGACTGAAGAAAAATAGCAGTTGTGGTCGTTGATTTGAGCTGACAAATGCTTGATTGCCTGCCCAGCCGGTGTGGTCGCACGCGCTATGCTGCTGCAGTCTCCATGTGTAATGTTCGTGCAATACCATATTTTGACACGGAGCTCTGAACTTCTTGCGTGACGGCGAGCGACCTTTCCTGGCTTCTCTCCCTGACCTTCACCCACGCCTCCCCCATCTATCGTGCAGCGAAAGCAAAGGCAGAGCTTCCAAACACAGTGGTAGATCAGTTATCGTCGTCACGTTGGTGCTCACTACTAACATGACATGGCCTCATCTTTCCTCACTGGAGACTAGTACTACGACAGGTAATAAAGCTGTCACCATTTGTTTGATGTGAACTATGAAGTGTGTCCCCCCTAATCCGCTCGACTGACCCCGCCGAGTGTAGCTGATTCATGTAATTTTGTTGCGGTACGCCACACCCCTCCCGATCAACAGGACCCATTCCGAATGTGGCCGGTCGAACATAAGGATGTTTCCTTCGTTCTGCGGTACGCCAGGCCTTGTTTCCATCGCCTGTTCCGTCCAAGCCGGTTGGCTCCCACGTGTTCCGTTGCCTCCCGATGAACACGACGCATTCCGTTGCCTCCCCATGAACACGACACATTCCGTTGCCTCCCCATGAACACGACGCATTCCGTTGCCTCCCCATGAACACGAGCCCTCGCCGTACGTATGCGCGACTAGGCGTTCGAGACCCCGCCCGTATGTACACATACGTGGCCGTATTTTCTTTCTTACCCTGGCCGCTGTACGTACGTGTACATGCTACGTGCGCGCCTCTACTACGACACGTGCGCACCTCTACTACGTCACGTGCACGCCTTTACATCGACCAGTATGTACGTACACGTTCACGACCAGGATGACAACGCCACGTACGCTTCGACCAGGTGGGTCCCGACTGTCAGGCACTTCCTTGCCTGCAAAGATGTAGCTGGTGGGTCCCAGCAGTCAGGGGGTGAATCGTTTTGGTTTTTTTTTGCCCGGACGCACTTCCTTGCGTGCGAAGGTGTAGCTGTTGGGTCCCAGCAGTCAGGGGGGCGAATCATTTTTTTCCCCGGACGCACTTCCTTGCGTGCGAAGGTGTAGCTGCTGGGTCCCAGCAGTTAGGGGGGCGAATCGTTTTTTTGCCCGGACGGACTTCCTTGCGTGCGAAGGTGTAGCTGGTGGGTCCAGTAGTCAGGGGGCGAATCGATTTTTTTCGGACGCACTTCCTTGCATGCGAAGATGTAGCTGGTGGGTCCCAGCAATCAGGGGGGCGAATCGTTTTTTTGGACGCACTTCCTTGCATGCAAGATGTAGCTCGTGGGTCCTAGCAGTTAGGAGGCGAATCAATTTTTTCGCGAAATATGGTGGCCCGTCCGTTGGGTC
The DNA here is from genome assembly GCF_018294505.1 of Triticum aestivum. Taxonomy (NCBI): domain Eukaryota; kingdom Viridiplantae; phylum Streptophyta; class Magnoliopsida; order Poales; family Poaceae; genus Triticum; species Triticum aestivum. The sequence goes on along the minus strand of NC_057798.1, from coordinate 702,478,698 downwards.
CCCACTGTCAGGTGGAGGAATAATTATTTTGTGCGTAATAAGGAGGCACTTCCTTGCGGCTGCCGTGGACCCAGCTGTCAGCGTCTCTACGTACAGTTCACGTCCGATGGAAGTCGTTCCTTGACCATGTTGACCATGCCACACCGAGAGGACCACGGAGGTGGACGACGGCGAGGCCTAGGAAGGGGACGACGCAGAGCCGGGGAAGACGCGGTAGTGGATGCACACACGGAGAGGAGTACGAGGGTTCACTGGTTTGGCTGCGCTACCGTCGCCGCAGAATAACAGGGGGTGTGGGTGAGTGGAGGGATGGCCTGGCCAGCGGTGGGAGTAGTACGGGGCGGTGAGGCCTCCGCGGCAGCAGAGCCGGCTATGGGAGGCAGGAGCAGGCGGCATGACCGGCGCTGCTTTGGGCGGCTGGAGCTACAAGACCAGAGGTTGAAGAAGCACGACGGCCATTGGATGGACATCGTACGGTCACTGCAGCTAGAATCGTTTATATTGACTAAGTTGACAAAGCCCTTGGTACGTCAACTTAGTAGGCCCACAGGTCAGCTTCCGAAACGGTGCACCCCAGCTGTCAGGAGGAGGAATCATTTTTTGGGCGGGAGAAGCTAGAATATCCGAGATTGAAGAAGAAGCACGGCATCCGTTGTATGGACATCCAACGGCCACTGCTGCTAGAACCGTGTGTTGACTATAAGTTGACAAAGCCTTGCATACGCGTCAACTATGTTTTTTTAGGGGACGCGTGAACTTAGTAAGGCTCGAAGTGTGTGTCAGAGAACTTATAGCCCATTTGAGATTTGTAAGAATGTGTAGCCCATTTTTGAATTCTAATGGAATTTACTACAACCCATTTAGTGTTTGTTGAAAGTATAACCCATTTCAACCAACCGTTCAAAACAGAATTCAATAAAATTTCCCATATTTTGATGGGATCCGAATATTTTTATCCCGAAATTTCTAGTCAGATTAAATACAATTTCAATATAAATTTATATTACGTAAAAATCTAACAAAACATTGTGCTCGCAACAATTAATGAAATTAAAATTTTCAATATTCCAAAAACAATATTTTATAAAGTAATCACTGTTTGGTGCATTTTTTATAGTTACTACCCAGTTTTTATAATTACATCCCATTTATTATTTCTTAAAGCCCATTTTCTTGTTAAGCCTAATGCATCCCTCCTAGGAAAGATTTGCAGCCCAGCGGGGCGGAGAATAACAACTTGACCTTGCCTGGGTATTCCTAAAAAAAAGTAAAGCTGGGCTAGCCATTTTCAGCTTGAAAAAAATTAGTATCTGGGCTGGATATCTGGCCTGGGCTAGACAGGCCACAGCCCGCCCAGTTAATACCTGCAGCGATGTTTTTTTTGTTGTTCTGAGGAGAAAAATTAATATCTGGGGTAAACATAGAAAAACTCTGCAGTGCTCACACCTCAAAAACACAAATACTGCTCGAGCTGCTTGGTCCCAGCTGTCGGCCGCTTCTTGTGCAATTCTCTCGTTTATTGACTACTCCCTCCTTTCCGGTTTATAATGCTCAATTCAAAAATCTCACTAATCAAGGTAGATGGCGAGTGGTGGAATAATTTTTGTAGTTTTGCAAAAGCACCTAATTAATGCTCTTATTATCCTCAAAAATTTATGTTTATCAGTGCATTAATTGCAATGCATGCATGCATAAAGTACTTGCATTGGTCAGTTTTCTCTTAATACTTGCATGCAATGATTTAATGCACCTTGGAATCTGAACATGTGATGGAAAACAACCAAATTGAGCCTTATAAAATGGAAAAACTAAAATTTTGAGATAAGCCCTATAAACCGGAAAGGAAGGAGTACATAGGTTGAAAATGGTGTGGGACCGTGATGTCAAGAAACCAGGAGGAAGCAAAATAAATTATAGTTTTATATATATATATAATAAGGAGGCACTTGCGTACGTGAGACTATGGACCTGGTGGGTCCCCATTGTCATCCTATCCAAGTAAAGTCGTCTCCTCGCCCGCGCGCGGTTTCCGCCCGAAACAGTCAGCGCCGACCGCCCCGCTTCCCGGTGCAGGCGATTGCTCCGCCTTCCCAGTGCAGGCGATTGCTCCGTCCGTCCATCTGCCGCACACATTAATGATATGCGGTTGCCAAGGCGGCTACTCCAGTGACACACGTCCGTCCCTCTGCCCGCCCACCATTGCTATATAAACTGCTGCGCCGACCATAGCCGAAGTCATCCGCATCCGTTCCCTTTCTCCTGTCCACACCACTACTGCCCACCATGGCTTCCTCACGCTCCAGTGCTCTTCGGGATGGGCGGACGATGGACCACAAGGAGATGGCAGCCATTGCTGCCGACCGGCTGGCCGGCAGGCAGCCGGAGGACGACGACGTCCCAATGGAGAACATGGTAGTCGATGATCCGGCGCCAACCCCCTCCTCCGCGCCATCCTCGCCAGTGCATTGCACCATGACCGTCGGCGAGGCCCGTGCCTAATATATGGACAGGGTGAGGCAGATGCGTGAGGAGGAGTTCCGGGAGGTGCAGGCCGACGCCGCCTACAACCACCATCTCCTCCAGGAGCACCTGTAGGCGGAGGAGCAGATTGCCGCGGAGCGGGCGGAGCAGGAGGCGCTGCTCGACTCGTACCGCTCCGCCCACCAGGGCCGCCTCGAGTGCTGGAGGTACCGCATGCGGGTGGCGGAGGCTGCGGCCGCCTACAAAAAGGCTAGCAAAGAGGGCGATGAAGCGGGCGAGGCGCTGTTTCGTGAGACCGAGGACGAGGCAGAGGACAATGCAGGCTCCAACGAGTCCCCGCTCCGCTGGCGTTGACGACGCCCTGCTCCGCCGAGGCCCCGCGGCGCCAACAACGAGGCAGAGGACACCGCCGGCTCCGCCGAGGCCCCGGCCCGCCAACAATGAGGCAGAGGACATCGCCGGCTCAGCCGATGCCCCACCCTGCCGGCAACATGGGGGAGGATTTCCACCGCTCCGCTGAGGCGTCGCCCGCCGGCAACAAGACAGAGGACATCGCCGGCTCTGTCGAGGCCCCGCCCCGCTGCCAACGAGGCCGCACCACACAGAAAACGAGGAAGAGTAGAACACGGTAGGTCGCCGCTGAGGGAGTCCTGGATTAGGGGGTATCCGGACAGCCGGACTAAGTACAACATCCAGACTATTGAAGCGTGGAGATACAAGACTCAAGACTTCGGCCCGTGTCCGGATGGGACTTTCCTTGGCGTGGAAGGCAAGCTTGGCGATCCGGATATTATATTTCCTTCCTTGTAACCGACTCCATGTAAACCCTAGCCCTCTCCTGTGTCTATATAAACCAGAGAGGTTAGTCCTTAGAAGCCCCATCACAATTACATTCATACCATCATAGGCTAGCTCCTAGGGTTTAGCCTATATGATCTCGTGGCAGATCTACTCTTGTACAACCCATATCATCAATATTAATCAAGCAGGAAGTAGGGTTTTACCTCCATCGAGAGGGCCCGAACCTGGGTAAACATCTATGTCCCTTACTTCTTGTTACCATCAGCCTTGACGCACAGACCGGGACCCCCTACCCGAGATCCGCCGGTTTTGACACCAACATTGGTGCTTTCATTGAGAGTTCCTCTGTGACATCGCCGTCAGGCTCGATGGCTCCTTCGATCGTCATTAACGATGCTGCCCAGGGTGAGACTTTCCTCCCCGGAGAAATCTTCGTGTTCGGTGGCTTCGCGCTGCGGGCCAATTCGCTTGGCCACTTGGAGCAGATCGATAGCTATGCCCCTGGCCCTCAAATCGGGTTCAGAAACCTGAACCACACGGCGGATACCCGAGGAGACTTGATCCTCGACGGATTCGGGCCAGCGCCAGAAGCGCCGAACAGTCACGATGAGCACGGCTTAGACCCGCTGTCAGACGTTGCTTGGGATATCATCCCGGCAGAAGCCCCGGACCTAAATCCGGGACAGGTTGCGTTGCCTAAAGACGGAGGGCTGGACCCCGCCCCACAGGCCGTACCCTCATCGGCGATGGAGCCGAACACATGCTTCACTTTTGAGGAAACCGGTGACCCCGTGCCCCTGGACTCGTGTCCGGTCGTAGGCTCCAGTCCGTGCGTCCCCGGGCCCGCCGATCCCGGTTGGGCTCCGGTGATGGAGTTCACCGCGGCGGACATCTTTCAGCACTCGCCCTTCGGCGACATACTAAACTCATTCAAAACCCTCTCTTTGACAGAGAATCTCGGGCCGAATTATGTTCGGCTTGAGTGGGAAGCAGGCGATGAAGACATTCGTTGCCCACCCAGCACCCACTTCATAGCCACAGTTGATGATTTAACCGACGTGCTGGACTTCAACTCTGAAGACATCAATGGTATGGACGACGATGCAGGAGAAGACTCAGAATCTATGAGGTGCCGGATTCACGCCTCGCCACACGACATATACATGGTGGATACGCCCAAGAAAGGCGACGGTGACAATCCGGGAGATAACACCCCTGGGCAAAAACCAAAGCGACGGCGCAGACGCCGTTCCAAATCCAGCAACAGTAACAATATCAGCAAGAGCGCCAGAAGAATGGATACTCCGGTCAACCATGAAGGCAATAACGACCAAACAGAACGAGTGATGGAGCAGGACGAACCAGGTCATGCTGAACATAGTCCGGGTCATACGCCCGAAGAAAACGATCCAGAAGGACGAGTTCACCAACCCGGCCCAGGACAAGAAGACAGTCCGAACAATGACACATTAATCGTTCCGGAAGAATGCGTGGAACGAAAGAACCTCCACAGAAAGCTTATGGCCACAGCGAGAAGTTTGAAGAAGCAGAAGCAACGGCTTAAAACCGCACAGGAAACGCTCAATCGCAGATGGAACAAAGTGCTAGACACTGAAGAAAGATACGGCGACGATCGCCATACAAAGAGCTACCAAAACGCAAGCTACTGCCAGAATTCGACGACGAGGCTCTTCCACCGAAGAACAACACGACCAGGAGACCAGGAGTACCACTTCATAATCACAACAAATCAGCTGCCAAAGACGCCCACGATTTACGTGAGCACTTGGAGAAGAAAGCTGGCGCAGCTAGGTCCATCTACGGATCTAAAAGAGATACCCCGGCGAAGGACTATGGTCGTCAAAACAATTATGACAACCAAACACCAGTTTGGAAAAAACACCAAACACAACAACAACCGACGGCATGCCACAACGCGTCCAGATACAGAGGGGCTGCTCACCCCCTGTGCTTTACTGATGAGGTACTAGACCATGAATTCCCACAGGGCTTTAAACCTGTAAACATAGATGCATACGACGGAACGACAGACCCAGGGGTCTGGATCGAGGACTTTATCCTCCACATACACATGGCTTGTGGAGATGACCTCCATGCCATCAAATACCTTCCCCTCAAACTGAAGGGACCAGCTCGACATTGGTTGAAAAGCCTCCCCGAAAATTCAATCGGGAGCTGGGAGGAACTAGAGGACGCTTTCAGGGCCAATTTTCAAGGGACTTATGTCCGGCCTCCGGATGCAGACAATTTAAGTCACATAATCCAACAACCCGGAGAGTCCACCTGCAAGCTTTGGAACAGATTCCTCACTAAGAAGAATCAAATCGTTGACTGTCCGGATGCCGAAGCCTTAGCGGCATTCAAGCATAGCATCCGGGACGAGTGGCTCGCCAGACACCTCGGCCAAGAAAAGCCAAGGACAATGGCAGCCCTAACAAGCGTTATGACCCGCTTTTGTGCGGGAGAAGATAGCTGGCTCGCCCGCAAAGGCACCAACGACCCCAGCACATCCGAAGTAAGGGATGGCAACGGGAAGCCATGGCGTAATAAAAAAACGCCAAAACAAGGAAGAAGGCCCGGACAACACAACGGTTAATGCCGGATTCCGAGGCTCTCGACCTAACCAGCAAAATAAGCAACCTAAAGGCAGTAAAGAGGGACCGTCCGGTTTGAACAGAGTCCTGGACAGACTATGCCAAATTCATGGCACCCCCGACAAACCTGCGAACCACACGCACAGAGAGTGCTGGGTCTTCAAGCAGGCCGGCAAACTAAACGCCGAACACAAGGGAAGGGAAACACCAAGTGAAGACGAGGATGAACCTCACCAACCGAACACTGGGGGACAGAAAACATTCCCGCCAGAGGTTAAAACAGTGAACATGATCCACGTGACTCGCACATCCTTGGGAAGGCACGAACGCGCCCATAAAGACGCACGCGATATAGAGCCCATCGTACCCACACCTAACAACTGGATGTCTTGTTCGATCACCTTCGATCACCTAGACAGCCGAACTAGTATTCGGCGCGAAGGATCAAATGCCTTGGTGCTTGACCCAATAATCGACGGATACCATCTCACTCACGTCCTAATGGACGGTGGCAGCAGTCTCAATTTAATACACGAGGACACTGTCCGCAGGATGGGGATAGACTCATCTAGAATCAGCAAGATTCACACCACCTTTGAAGGGGTGATACCAGGCGTTGAAGCCTACAGCAAGGGCTCCGTCATACTGGAGGTAACATTCGGCCCTCCAGGTAACTCCAGAAGCGAAGAACTAGTCTTCATCATCGTACCCTTCCAAAGCAGCTATCAAGCATTGCTTGGAAGAACGGCCTTCGCCTGCTTCAACGCATTGCCGCACTATGGCTACCTTACACTCAAGATGCCCGATCCACGCGGCGTCATCACCGCTAGCGGAGCAACGGAGCGCTTTTCACGCGCAGAGTAATACGCGACGGCCCTAGCGGCCGGACTATAAGCGGCCTCTAACAAAATTATACCAGGTCGTTATGACCACGGACACGGTTAGACGAGTCCGATAGCCCACATTAAACCAGTGCATTGTATATGTAATCCTATAGTGGACACCAGGGAATAATAATAAAGCCCCACACTCTCGGCTCAACCTTATTGGCAGGCCAGCATTTTACATTTTCTACTATCCATCGTACACTTACGTTGCACTCTTCCATGAGATCCTCTCTTTCCGCAGACAACGTTCGCACGATACCCTTCCAGGATGCGGCACAACGGAGACAAAGGCGCAGACGTGCAGCAGGGCCCCGTCCAATAGGTTTCTCTTTAGATTAAGCCCCTGTGTAAACCTTTTCTATTGCCTCTTGTTGTTTCATTATCCCACGGGTTTCATACCCACAGAGGATACTACCGTTTTGGCATTACGCCGTGACATATTAATGCACGCACCTGGACAAACAGGGTTTATAATGAATGGGCATTCTTGAGCCCATCATCTGTTAGAAAGTCCGAATACCTTCGGGAGTGTTCGGCATCACGAGTTTGGTCTTATATGCATCAGCTCCGAATCATGTGTTTCGTCAAATGTTGGGATAGCCCGGCTCCTGGGTTTACCGCCTTACGTTCCGTTATAATTGGCTAAGGTGGCCAAAGAAGAACTACTGCGATTGTGCCCTGGTTATTCCAGATGAGCGCCTCAGTGGAGAAAGCCGAAAACTGACCGTCATGATACAGCGAGAGACTGGTCAACCACTCGACGACTCACCGGAATCTCTAGGATTCCTCCGCATTAATGAAGGGCCATTTCTCGGCCAGGTAGATACGCGCCCGTATTCGGATGCACGCGATGGTACCAGGGGCTACATAGTAGCCCCAATATTAGAATCCCGTGGCCAAGCGAAAGTGTTACAGCTATATAGTCCGGTTGCCTAGTTCGACGTGCGATCACCTCCTTGCCGGACCAAGACATTGGATAAAGAGTGATCAGGCACATTTTTTTCGCGAACACCCCCGCATTGTATGTGTGGGGGCTGAAGCCAACGACTGCTATCTTTCAGATTACACACACACACACACACACACACACACACACACACACACACACATATATATATATATATATGTATAGGAAATTGGATTAGTACTCCTAGGAGTATGTACTCCTATCCTCGTTTCTTTCTCTGATTCGGTTTTCTCAACCGTGGGTGGGATCCTGTTTATATTTCAGTTAAAGTAATAAGAGAAAATATCCTTCTTAAAAGCAAAGGTTGTTGGCGATCCATATTTTCTAGGTTTCTTATTTGTTTTGTTCGACCCTCTTATCCATTTGCGCTTCGGTTGCATCGATGGCCACCGGCTTCCAGTGGTGCTCCCCGACAGGATCTCACGATGTTGTCCACGACTCACGGGCACCGCGTGCATCTCATCCGGCCACGGTAGCCAGTCCAAGATCTCCGACGATGCCAATGACTAGCAGCGCCGTGCATTTCATCCGGTGACGGTAGCTGTTTTAGGAATCGATGCCAATAAGCAACGATCTGATCGTTTGGTCCAGGTTGTAATTTTATTATTTTGTACAACCTTGATGGATGAAGCTTTCTTCCTGGATTTCTCTCTTGTTTTCTGCAGGTTACAACAATGAAGTCGAGCGGCCGGGCGTCCCGTCGACAAATGGGTGACGCAGCCAGCCGGCGGCTCCATGATGAAGAGGAGATGCAGGCAGCCGGCGGTGGCCAGAGGTACGACATGAAGTCGACATGGAACCGTGGACGGTGGTGCGGCCATGCGTAGTCAAGCGACTTCATGCATGCAGCCATGCACGATACCCAGAGACTCATGTGGACATTGGTGCAGTCCAGCTTTCCTTTCATCAATCTTCTCTTCTGCTAATCTAACATGTACGATGAAAGGAACGTGTTGTCACATGCAAATGAAAATCAATCTGGACATTGGTGCAGTCCAGCTTTCCTCGCATCAATCTCCTCTTCTGCTAATCCAACATGGACGATGAAAGGAACGTGTTGTCACATGCAAATGAAAATCAATCTGGCATCCAATCAATATGTATATACTTCTTTATGGAGAGCATATACTTTTTGAGAGAATTCCTTATTTAATACTGTCTAAATTTTTTTTCCTTATTTGACACTGAAAAAATATTTCTTTCCTATCTAACACAACTTTTAAATTTTATTCTCAATATAACACTTCCATCCATTTTTTGTGCAAATAGTGTTAAATGGCACGTGAAATGACAATTCTGCCCTCAGACATCTATTCAATCATTTTCTTTATATTAGACTTAGGTTTTCTAGTTCTAATCAAGTCTCTGATAGTGCATAGACGTGCTTACTGTCAAGACTGCTTTGTGCTTACCATCAAGACTGCTTTGTACAACATAAAAAAAGATTGAGAAGTGTAAAAAATGCAGGAGCGACATGACCAACAAATCTCTTCGACCTGTTTGTTCTATTCACCAAGCTAACGCAAGCAAGACTCAACGCTCAAGTACGTATGTACATACGCGGCTAGAGACAAGCACGTTCTGCATCTAGGAAAAAATTAATCAAGCTGCATGTATTTCTGAGCTAGCATTGCACATACGTGCGCTGCTTGGGTGAATCGACTTGGCATTCTAAAACTGACACTTCACCACGGGCTCACGCAAACACTCGTCCGCTCCTATCCGCTGCGCCTTCGACGTCCCCACCACCATGTCTTGAGAAGTTTTTCAGCCAGAACCAGGGGTAAACTTGTCATTTCACGTGTCATTAAACACCGTTAGGTCAAAAAAATGGACGAAAGTGTTATATTAGGAACAAAATTTAAAGTTGGTGTTAGATAGGGAAGAAATATTTCTTCAGTGTTAAATAGGGAAACGAAATTTAAAATAGTGTTAAATAAGGAATTCTTTTATACTTTTTTTGCGCTGTGTGTATTCCTTGGTCCATCCAACTATCAATATGTATATACTTCTTTATGGAGAACATATACTTCTTTTTAGGTTGTGTGTATTCTTTGGTCCATCCAACTATCATATATATACTTCTTTATGGAGAGCATATACTTCTTTCTGGGCTGCGTGCATTCTTTGGCCCACACGGTATATACTACATGCAAAAGACCAAGAAGTATGATGCAAAAAAAAGAAAGACCAAGAAGCATACACTCCATACAAAAACATGTATTTACACTTAATTTAAGTAGATGATGTCTCATTTTGGATTCTTGACACTATATACCACTTGAATGGAAGAAGTAGTATATATGCTAAAAAAGAGCAGTATATATACTACCTATGAGAAAACCAGTATGTACACGCCACATAATTAAAGTAGTATATACTACCATACATGCACAGTGAAGTATATACTATCTATATACATATACTCCGTCACAAAATAATGTGGCACATACCACACCACAAAAATGTAGTACTCCCTCCAGTCCTTTTTACTCTGCACATTGAATTTGCCGAAAGTCAAACTTAGCTAAGTTTGACCAAATTTATATTAAAAATTATTAGCATCTATAATATCTAATAAATATAATATGAAAATATATTTCGAGATGAATCTAATGATGTTGGTGTTGTTATGTAAATGTCAATAATTTTTTACATAAAATTGGTCAAAGTTGGATGAGATTGACTTCAGACAAACCTAATATGCAGAGTAAAAATGACCGAAGGAGTACATACTCGCATCTCCAAGCATGTGGCATATACTTTATTGCAAAAAATGAATATACAGTTTATTGAAAAAATACGGTTTGTACGACATCACAGAATATGGTGTGTACTTTAGTACAAAAGTTGCACTCCACAATGCACAAAATTAGTATATACTTCGGGCGCATATACTACAACCCTTAAAGGTATATACTTAGAGTATCTTTTGGCGGGGTATATAGCGTATGGATAAGCACGTGATCCCAATCCTTAATTCCAGGATTAAGCACCTAGGCACGGTGAAAAGGGAAGTAGTTCCATGTTACACGCTGGCTAGAAGGAAGTCTATGCATCGGTTTGTTCTCTTTTTTCTTTTGTCTGTTAGTTTGTTAGACCGGTTAAGGGTGGGAGTATGTACTCTTGGGAGTATAAAAAACGAGTCGTGGACCGGTGCGCCCCGATAAAAAAAACAGCCCACCCCCACCCGCAGCCCACGATCGATCCTGTCCTGCACCACCAGGGCATCCATCCACGCTCGATCCCCACCCGTCGCCGCTGCCCTGATCCTACCGCCCCGCCGCCGGCCCTGGCTCCCGTGCACCGCAGCCGTGCCGTAAATCTCCGCGCGCCGCCGTAGACCACCACATCCAGCGCCAGATCAAGATGCAGCTCTCCCTCCTCCCAGATCCAGCCGTCGAACCCAACCCCTTGGGCCACCGGATCCTAGGGTCACCGGTTGACCACGGCGCCGTCACTGCCCATCCAAGCCTGTGTCGGGAGCCAAGCTCCTCCCCTCAGCGTCGGCGCGGCTCATGGCCCGCATGTCCACCGCCCTTGAACACACCGCTCCGGCCTTCTTCCATAGAGCCGGTGGCAGCTCTGCCTTCCACCAGCTGGCCGGTACTCCTCCAGTTCATTGCGGCCATCCATTCCACCTCCATCCTCCTCCATCGACGCCTACATCCTCACCGATGGCGCATCCTTCCTCCCCGCAGCCTAAAGCAATTCCCTTTCGTCGTCGTTCTCGTATCACGACCAACCACCGCCTCCCCATCTCTCCGGCCTCGACCTGTAGCTGGGGGAGGTCTTGACCTGCAGCTGCCGAAGGTCTCGACCTGCAGCTGGTCGCGTGCCCCGATGTGACCCCTGTCATTTCCCTCCTGACCTTCCTCTCTATCTACAGTGATGAGCTCCTGTGAGCAGTGATCTGTTGTTGGTGTCATCCTCAGCCACCCTCGAGCTTGCAAGATAGGTCACTGCCAACGCACGGGTCCGATGCATACATGCCTATGTGTAGCTGAAGAAGATCAAACAGAGTGCGAGCAGCCTGTGCAGGCATCTACCTCTCCTTGCTGTTCTTTTTTTAATCGTGGTGCCATCAATCCATCTACATCGAGGCCTTACGCAACAGTTGCGTTCGAGACTGGCTACATATTCAGTGTCGAGGTCTCCACAGCAGGTCGAACTATGAAGAAGTAGCAGGCCAGACTGAAGAAAAATAGCAGTTGTGGTCGTTGATTTGAGCTGACAAATGCTTGATTGCCTGCCCAGCCGGTGTGGTCGCACGCGCTATGCTGCTGCAGTCTCCATGTGTAATGTTCGTGGAATACCATATTTTGACAGGGAGCTCTGAACTTCTTGCGTGACGGCGAGCAACCTTTCCTGGCTTCTCTCCCTGACCTTCACCCACGCCTCCCCCATCTATCATGAAGTGAAAGCAAAGGCAGAGCTTCCAAACATAGTGGTAGATCAGTTATCGTCGTCATGTTGGTGCTCACTACTAACATGACACGGCCTCATCTTTCCTCACTGGAGACTACTACTACGACAGGAAATAAAGCTGTAACCATTTGTTGGGTGTGAACTGTGAAGTGTGTCCCCCCTAATCTGCTCGACTGACCCCGTCGAGTGTAGCTGATTCATGTAATTCTTTTCCAGTGCATATCACCATAGAATGGCCTCCCCCACTATTTGCCTGCGGTTTGTTTGCGGCGGGTGTATACAGAGAGAGAAGCTTGTGTTTGACCAAAAGATAAGTTTTGCTGTAGATATGAGAAAGCTTAGCTTGCTTGTTGTCGTCGTTTGCGTGCTGAGTGCTCGAGTGCTGGTTTGTAATTCTGGGAATGGAAACAACTGTCTGTTTGATATAGGCATTTTCATGGCCGATTAACGTGGAGATTTGTTTTCCTTATCATAACCTGCTCGTGTTTCATGCTGCTGCAGCAGCAATAGTTGTTATGTCTGCGTTGTGTGAAGTGCTCTACTTATTGTAATATGCACGCTAGTTACTTGCCCCTTTGTGCTTCTATTCTCTTGTTGTGGTTGCATCCTGGTGAAGTAATTGAGAAGAAATGGTAACGTGAGATGTGTGTGGCATGTTAAATGTGGTACGGGATGTGGATCCTGCTGAGCTGTGTAGGCCACGTACCATAATGGAAGGCCCGGACGGCGTCCGCGTCCGTCAGTTGGCGCCGTGTCACTTCATAGGCAAGCCGACACAGCAGGCCACCTTCCCCTGTTGGCCTCTAAAAATTAACTCGGTGATTTTTGTTTAATTTACTTATTTTTTGTCCTAAACACAGAGATGGTACTGCCAAAAAAACTATGGGTATTATAGAAACATTGTTTGTAGCAATTCATTGTGTTTACTAAAAAGACAGAAGTTTAGCATGTGAAACTCGTGCAGTTCGATTTGTACTAAAAAGAAAAAAAGAAAATAACAATAAAGTTCACTAAAAAGTGCAACTTTTCACGATAAAAATCATCGCCGGGGCCTAAAAAGTGAGCTCACCTAATTATGATTGTGGTGTTCTGTAAAAAACTTGGACAAAAATAATGAAATATGTTTGCAAACCAAGTCCTAGTTTTAAAAAATGCATGCAAGACGTACACTAAAAAAGCAAACTGTCAGCTGAGTGATTTTGTTGTCTTTAATTTCAGCTAAAATGACACAGAAAAATTTCAACCACTCTCTCTCTAAAATTCACGTGAGAAGTTCAAATATAAAAAAAGCGTAAGTTCATATATAGTAAAAATGGTGCAATTAAATATTTCAAAGTTAAAGAATACATTCTAAAAAAATTGGAGAGCTCGTGAAAACAAAAACCGCCACCAGAAGAACAGCACCAACAGTTTAGAAAAGCGTCTCTTATGGCGCACACAGACACACACACTTTGTTGATGATTTGCATATTCTCTAAAACAAAAAAGAGAAGAACGATAAAAGCAAATGAATTATTTTATGTCTAAAAAAATCGAAGCCACTGCTTCTATATGAAAAAAGTGAGCTCACCTAAAAAAAATCGAGAAGTTCAATAAACAATAACGGATTTAAAAAATGAAGTTCTTTGATTTTTATAAAAATCTTAGATTTTCCCCGATACTAAAGATTAAAACCAAGAAGTTCAATTTAAAAAAACGGAGTAACTCAATGTAAAAAATAAACTCAGGTTCTCTTGCTAATAGAGAATAAAACCAAGAAGTTCAATTTGTAAAAGCGGAGCACTTTGATATTTATCAAAGAATAAAACAAATAAGTTCAATTCGAAATAGCGAAGAAGTTCGATGTTTCTAAAAAAATCCAATTTTCATATTTCTAAAAATACACAATGAAGTTCAAATAAAAAAGGCAGAGTGGTTCAATGTCTATAAAAACTTAGATATTCTCACGTAACCGAGAGAAATTCAGATTGATAACTGCCAGAAGTTCACGTACTACACGGTGTGCATTTTTATGAAAAAAAGAATGAAAAAGCAAAGGATAAAAAGTTTTTTGCTAGAAGTTCAAGTGCTCGGCCCGAGAAAGTTCAAAACTTCTTGTGAGAGAGGTTGAACAAAAATACGTGACAGAAGTTTAAGGTGAGAACAGCGAAAAGTTCAACTACTACACGAAATGCGTTTCGGATAGGAATAAAAGAATAGAAAACAAAAACCTTATAAAAGTTTGCTGCAAGAATTTCATGTGCTCCTCTCGGTGAAGTTCAAGAACTCTAGTGCGAGACGTCCGACCTTCAAATACATGTAAAAAACAAGGGGGGAAACGACGTTGTTTTTTCCATTTTTAAAACTACTCTCAAACGACAAAAAACTGTCACGTCTATCTACATGAAAAAGGTGCTCCTATTCACAAACTTTTCGGTGGTATATTATATGCTATATTCCGATGAATTGTTTAAAAGTTTTATGTATATTGTTAAAAACACATTTTTATGCATTAAAAAGTATTTTAAATAGTCGCGAGTATGAAAAACTGATCAACATGAAAAAGTTGCCTGTTTTCAAGAGCTTCCCATCGGTATATCATTTGCTCACTTCCGGTAAGTGATTTGGGAGTTACGAGCTAAAAACAACACATCAAAAAAAGAGTGAAGTTCAAACAGACATGCCCGACAAGTTCAACTAATTCATATAGTGCATTTCCATTCGCGACGAAGGCAGAAATCATCATCTTCTGTTATAAAAATCTAGAAGTTCAAATTAGAATAAAAGGAACAAGTAAAAAAGTTTTTAAAAAAATCCTGTTTCTTAAAAAACTAGAAGTTCAAATTTAAATAACGGAGCAGGAAAGTTGTGTGTTTTCAACAGCTTATTCATGTGCAGCAGAAATTCAAGTCAAACTAACGGGGCGATTCAGCGCTTGTTCTTAAAAAAGTGGAGAAAATTATACATGCTCTGTAGGTCAAAATTTTGGCTTTAGTTTATGTTTTGTGAAGGTCAAAATGTTGTGTTCGAGAAGGTCAAGTGTGTTATCTCAGCAAGTTCAAAATAAATTTAAACATGCATGGTAAAACATGCAAAAAAACAAAAGGGAGAAGTTCAATTTCTAAAGATGACGTGGTTCAACATGTAAACCAATGTTGAAAGAAAACAAAAAGAAAATGAGAAGTTCAATTTCTAAAGATGAAGCGATTTGACATGCAACCCAATGTTGAAAGAAAAAGAAGAAGGACAAGTTCAATTTCTAAAGATGACGTGGTTCGACATGCTAAACAATGTTGAAAGAAAATAAAAATAAAAGGAGAAGTTTAATTTCTAAACATGACGCGGTTTGATGTGCAAACCAATGCAAAAACACACACTAAAATGTTGTTTTGGTGTCTTAAAACATTTTTATTCATAAAAAATGATTAAGAAATAAAACCAAGAAGGCCATATTAAAAAAAGAAGAAGTTCGATGATTATAGAGAACTCAGATTTTCATCGTTATTTTAAATACGTGAGAGTGAAAACAGCAAGAAGTTCAACGTGAAAACAACAGGAAGTTCAATTACTACACTGAATGAATTTCGGATGAAAAACTTTTAAAACCGTCGCGAGTATGAAAAAATGATCAACACGGGAAAGTTGCGTGTTTACAGCATCTTTCCATCGGTATATCGCTTGCTCAATTCCGGAGAGTGGGTGGAGAGCTGCGAGCTAAAAAGCACGTGAAAAAGAGAGTGAAGTTCAAGTACACGTGCCCAGAAGTTCAGGTTCTTCACGCGGTGCATTTTCGAAGAATCAGTTTCGCGATAAAGGCAGAACAAATGATCTCGCCATTTTCAAAATTACTTGAAAATGGATAGGAATCAAAGAAAACCATCACCATGAAAAAGTTTTGCATTTTCCATAGCTTTTCAACGGTATATTATTTGCGCCATTCCGATAAAGTTTGGAGAAAATACGGCAAAAATACGTTTTTTGCCATTTTCGAAACTGACTTAAAACCATAGAGAATTGGGAGAAACAATACATACCAAACATTTTCGCATTTGTTGCTTTCCAATGCCATATCATTTGCTGCATTCGGACGCACGATTAAAAAATGAGCTCGAAAATACGAACTCGGTAGGACTTGTACCGTTTTCTAAATTACTCTTAAACCGTTCAAAATTAGAAACAACTTCCAAAATGAAAAATTAGCGCATTTTCATAAGCTTTCCAACACCATATCATATGCCTCAATTGGATTAGCCGTTTAGAAATGACATCAAAAATACGAACTTGGCTGTTCGATTTGCGAAATTTTATGTTTTTTCAAATTACTATTTAACCATAGGGAATTAGAGAAAACTTTCAACATATGGAAGGAGCGGTTTTGCAGCAGCTTTCGAACACCATATTACATGCTTCATTCTGGTAAACGGTTTAGAAATGCGATCGAAAATATGATTCACGTTTTTTGTGTGAAGAATAAACGGTTTTCAAAACTGCTCTTAAACCGCTTACATTTTACCAAAAAATTAAGTTGGGTCATGATACTGGTGTCCATAGCAATGTTGGCGGAAGTTCAACCTAGTTCACAGGGAAGTTCAACGTACTACTAGCGGGGCAGGTCAGGTTGTGATCAGAATATTATTCTCATCCCGTGATCAGAATAGTATATATATATATATATATATATATATATATATATATATATATATATATATATATATATATATATATATAATTTGAACCATCACTCGAAGAGGAGATTCTTCGGGCACTGCGCCTCTATCAAGCGGGCACCCTCCGTGACCTGCGCCAAGTAGTGCCTGGCCGGATATTGACGTTCATCGGTTGTCTAGCTTAGGGACTTCAATAAGTCCAGCATGTCACCAAAGGGTGAGTCCTGAAAAACGTCTGCCGCGGTGAACTCCATCACCGGAGCCCAACCAGGATCGGCGGGCTCGGGGGTGCGCGGACTGGAACCTGCATCCGGATATGAATCCGGGGGTCCGGAGTCACAGGTTCCCACAGAGGTGAAACCTGTGTTCGGCTCCATCGCTGATGAAGGTACGACCTGCGCGGCGGGGTCCAGCCCTCCGTCCTTAGGCGAAGTAACCTGTCCCGAATTTATATCCGAGGCTTCTGCCGGGACGATATCCCGAGCGACCTCTGACAGTAGGTCTAAGCCGTGCTCATCGCGATTGTTCGGCGCTTCACGAGCTGGCCCGAATCCATCAAAGATCAAGTCTCCGCGGATATCCGCCGTGTAGTTCAGGTTTCCGAACCTTATTTGATGGCTGGGGGCATAGCTATCGATCTGCTCCAAGTGGTCAAGGAAATTGGCCCGCAGCGCGAAGCCGCCAAACACGAAGATCTGTCCGGGAAGGAAAGTCTTACCCTGGACCGCATCGTTAATGTCGACTGAAGGAGCCATCGAGCCTGACGGCGACGTCACAGAGGAACTCTCAATGAAAGCACCAATGTCAGTGTCAAAACCGGCAGATCTCGGGTAGGGGGTCCCGATCTGTGCGTCAAGGCTGATGGTAACAAGAAGTAAGGGACACAGATGTTTACCCAGGTTCGGGCCCTCTCGATGGAGGTAAAACCCTACTTCCTGCTTGATTAATATTAATGATATGGGTAGTACAAGAGTAGATCTACCACGATATCATAGAGGTTAAACCCTAGGAGCTAGCCTATGATGGTATGAATGTAATTGTGATCGGCCTTCTAAGGACCAACCTCTCCGGTTTATATAGACACCGGAGAGAGCTAGGGTTTACATGGACTCGGTTACAAGGAAGGAAATATAATATCCGGATCGCCAAGCTTGCCTTCCACGCCAAGGAAAGTCCCATACGAACACGGGCCGTAGTCTTGAGTCTTGTATATCCACGCTTCAATAGTCTGGACGTTGTACACAGTCCGGCTGTCCGGATACCCCCTAATCCAGGACTTCCTCAGTAGCCCCTGAACCAGGCTTCAATGACGATGAGTCCGGCGTGTAGTATTGTCTTCGGCATTGCAAGGCAGGTTCCTCCTCCGAATATTCCAAAATGGTTATCGAAAAGGTAGACCGTGTTCGGATCCGCAAGATGATGTTCACATACCACCGTAGAGAGAATGATATTTCACAAATGCGATCTGCTGACAACTTTTTCTGATGACGTGACATGTTATTATGGTCGGATCACTATCCGAACCGTTTCTCCACAACCAGCTACAACGCATATCACGAGGCAGTTTCTGTGACACGTCTTGTCAAAGCAAAGATCGTGTCCCCTTATTACGAGATTCTCATCAATACGGGCATGGGTAATCTAACCGTGCCATTAACCGTGGCGCTTGGGAAACAAGCGATTCCCAACGGGTAAGTAGGGAGGCGCACCGCTTCTGGAGCCTCTATAAAGGGATAAGATTCCCGCATTTTTACCCACGCCTTCTTCCTCCTTTGCCCACTCTTGCCCCCTCAGGCTCCAGCGCCCAAGCCCAAGTCTTGCCCACACACCTAAACATGTCCGGAGCAGGAGGCAAGTGGGTGTCTTCCACCGTCAAGGAGAAGCACATCACCAATCTTCGGGCGGCCGGATACTTGGCCGCAGACATAGTGCACCGTCTACCAGACGCCGGGCAGGTCATTCTGACCCCAGGACCCCACGAGAGGGTCGTATTCATCGCCCACTTCGTCCGTGGACTGGGATTCCCACTCCATCCCTTTGTCCGCGGGCTTATGTTCTACTACAGGCTAGATTTCCATGATCTAGCCTCGAATTTCGCCCTCAAACTCTCGGCGTTCATCGTCGTGTGCGAGGCCTTTCTCTGCATCCGGCCTCACTTCGGCCTATGGCCGCAAACTTTCTGCGTGAAGCCGAAGTTGGTAAGAGGCCAACAGGCGGAGTGTGGAGGGGCCATGGTGGGCCGAATGCCCAACGTCACGTGGCTCGACGACTCCTTTGCGGAGACCGTAAAAGGATGGCAATCGGGGTGGTTCTACATCACCGAGCCGTGCGTCGCCAACTGGGCGGCGGCCCCCGAGTTCCGATCCAGAGCCCCCATGCGGCTTAGCTCCTGGGAGAGGAAGGGCCTGCCCTGGGGCGATTCCACAGAGCTGGCCGGACTCCAAACATGAGTTAAAAGCATGAAGGGAAAGAACATCAAGCTTGTCAACGTGATCCAGATCATGCTCGTTCACCGAATCTTGCCCTGCTAGAGGCGGGCAGTCAATCTGTGGGAGTTCGTCCCCACCGAGCACCGAACGCTCCAGAGGCTCTACGACATGACGCACAATGGCGCATGGAAGGAGCTGTTCAAGGCCTCCGAAGTGCCTCCTCCGACATCCGAGGACCGCGGGCTTCACTCCGCGCGGGCTCCTAGGCCGGTGAGTTCTTAGACCGACATCGGACCCAGTTCTTCCCGATACATTCACGGGAGTGCCTTAAGTAGTTGTGCATATTTACTTCAGGATTACATGGAGACAGCGGAGCAGGTTTACTGCCCGGCTCCGCTTCCAGAAGACCCAACAGATGTTCTCCTGAAGGAGATGCTGGTCCCGACGCTATACAAGGTGCCGGAGAAGGAGGCCGAGAAGAAGGCCCCGGGGATCCGAAAGGGTCTCCGGCGTAAGGTTGTGCCGGAAGCCTCGTCAGAAGACAAAGAGGCGGACTCCTCCCATGAAGGGGAGGAGGAAGAAGAATAAGACGCCCCATCCAGAAACGATGAGGGGTCCGGGGAGGCGGACCCGGGGGCCGGAAAAGGTCCTCGGCGCAGGGGCGTCATTCCCCTGTTGTCCGATGACGACGAGTCGGATTCCTCCCGCGAAGGCGGGGGGAATCAGGAAGAGATCGTACCTTCCCCCACCGGGGGGGGGGAGAAGAAGAGAAAAGCCGCCCCAGGAGGGGAGGCTGGGGCGTCCAAGAAGGGGAAGGGGCCCCTTCTGGACTACTCCGCCACGGCCACTCTCAGCGAGGAGGGGTGGCTGCCCAGGGGAAAGCCCATAGCACGATTGTAAGTGTTTGCACTCTATTATGACTTCACTTCACAGTTTTTGTATTTATAATGCCGAACATATGTGCAGTCCGGCCAGGGATCACCCCGAGGTATCCTCCTCCGGGTCCCTGAGCAATTCGGAGATGAATTCGCTTCCAACGGCCACTACTCCTCAACCCGCGGACGACACGGAGGTATTGTCCCAAAGGTTCCCAGAGCGGGGGGAGGTGACATACCAAACATTTTCGCATTTGTTGCATGCCAACGCCATATCATTTGCTGCATTCGGACGCACGATTAAAAAATGAGCTCGAAAATACGAACTCGGTAGGACTTGTACCATTTTCTAAATTACTCTTAAACCGTTCAAAATTAGAAACAACTTCCAAAATGAAAAAGTAGCGCATTTTCATAAGCTTTCCAACGCCATATCGTATGCCTCAATTGGATTAGCCGTTTAGAAATGACATCAAAATACGAACTTGGCTGTTCGGTTTGCGAAATTTTATGTTTTTTCAAATTACTATTTAACCATAGGGAATTAGAGAAAACTTTCAACATATGGAAGGAGCAGTTTTGTAGCAGCTTTCGAACGCCATATTACATGCTTCATTCTGGTAAACGGTTTAGAAATGCGATCGAAAATATGATTCACGTTTTTTGTGTGAAGAATAAACGGTTTTCAAAACTGCTCTTAAACCACTTACATTTTACCAAAAATTTAAGTTGGATCATGAGACTGGTGTCCATAGCTTTCCAACGGTATATCGCAAGCCCCATTTGAGCAATGTTGGCGGAAGTTCAACCTAGTTCACAGGGAAGTTCAACGTACTACTAGCGGGGCAGGTCAGGTTGTGATCTAAATATTATTCTCATCCCGTGATCAGAATAGTGTGTGTGTGTGTGTGTGTGTGTGTGTCTATATATATATATATATATATATATATATATATATATATATATATATATATATATAAACGGCCGCACAGGGGACACAATCATATTTTTAGACACAAATTATAAATATAACCTTCTAATCAAAATGTTTTTACAATAATTTGAATCATCACTCGAAGAGGAGATTCTTCGGGCACTGCGCCTCTATCAAGCGGGCACCCTCCGTGACCTGCGCCAAGTAGTGCCTGGCCGGATATTGACGTTCATCGGTTGTCTGGCTTAGGGACTTCAATAAGTCCAGCATGTCACCAAAGGGCGAGTCCTGAAAAACGTCTGCCGCGGTGAACTCCATCACCGGAGCCCAACCAGGATCGGCGGGCTCGGGGGCGCGCGGACTGGAACCTGCGTCCGGATATGAATCCGGGGGTCCGGAGTCACAGGTTCCCTCAGAGGTGAAACCTGTGTTCGGCTCCATCTCCGATGAAGGTACGACCTGCGGGGCGGGGTCCAGCCCTCCGTCCTTAGGCGAAGCAACCTATCCCGGATTTATATCCGAGGCTTCTGCCGGGACGATATCCCAAGCGACCTCTGACAGCAGGTCTAAGCCGTGCTCATCACGACTGTTCGGCGCTTCTGGCGCTGGCCCGAATCCGTCAAAGATCAAGTCTCCGCGGATATCCGCCGTGTAGTTCAGGTTTCCGAACCTTATTTGATGGCCGGGGGCATAGCTATCGATCTGCTCCAAGTGGCCAAGCAAATTGGCTCGCAGCGCGAAGCCGCCAAACACGAAGATCTGTCTGGGAAGGAAAGTCTCACCCTGGACCGCGTCGTTAATGTCGATTGTAGGAGCCATCGAGCCTGACGGCAACGTCACAGAGGAACTCTCAATGAAGGCACCAATGTCGGTGTCAAAACCGGCGATTCTCGGGTAGGGGGTCCCGATCTGTGCATCAAGGCTGATGGTAACAAGAAGTAAGGGACACAGATGTTTACCCAGGTTCGGGCCCTCTCGATGGAGGTAAAACCCTACTTCCTGCTTGATTAATATTGATGATATAGGTAGTACAAGAGTAGATCTACCATGAGATCGTAGAGGCTAAACCCTAGGAGCTAGCCTATGATGGTATGAATGTAATTGTGATCGGCCTTCTAAGGACCAACCTCTCCGGTTTATATAGACACCGGAGAGGGCTAGGGTTTACATGGAGTCGGTTACAAGGAAGGAAATATAATATCCGGATCGCCAAGCTTGCCTTCCACGTCAAGGAAAGTCCCATACGGACACGGGCCGTAGTCTTGAGTCTTGTATCTCTACGCTTCAATAGTCTGGTCGTTGTACATAGTCCGGTTGTCCGGATACCCCCTAATCCAGGACTTCCTCAGTAGCCCCTGAACTATGCTTCAATGACGATGAGTCCGGCGTGTAGTATTGTCTTCGGCATTGCAAGGCGGGTTCCTCCTCTGAATACTCCAAAATGGTTATCGAACAGGTAGACCGTGTCCAGATCCGCAAGATGATCTTCACATACCACCGTAGAGAGAATGATATTTCACAAATGAGATCTGCTGACAACTTTTTCTGATGATGTGACATGTTATTAGGGTCGGATTACTATTCGAACCGTTTCCCCACAATCAGCTACAAAGCATATCACGAGGCGGTTTCTGTGACACGTCTTGTCAAAGCAAAGATCGTGTCCCCTTATTACAGGATTCTCATCAATACGGGCATGGGTAATCTAACCGTGCCATTAATAGTGGCGCTTGGGAAACAAGCGATTCCCAACGGGTAAGTAGGGAGGCGCACTGCTTCTGGAGCCTCTATAAAGGGATAAGATTCCCCCATTTTCACCCACGCCTTCTTCCTCCTTTGCCCACTCTTGCCCCCTCAAGCTCCAGCGCCCAAGCCCAAGTTTTCCCCGCACAACTAAACATGTCCGGAGCAGGAGGCA
This sequence comes from Triticum aestivum, assembly GCF_018294505.1. Lineage (NCBI taxonomy): Eukaryota > Viridiplantae > Streptophyta > Magnoliopsida > Poales > Poaceae > Triticum > Triticum aestivum. Next base: position 702,455,717 of record NC_057798.1, on the reverse strand, counting down.
AGTGGGTGTCTTCCACCGTCAAGGAGAAGCACATCACCAATCTTCGAGCGGCCGGATACTTGGCCGCGGACATAGTGCACCGTCTACTAGACGCCGGGCAGGTCATTCCGACCCTAGGACCCCACGAGAGGGTCGTATTCGTCGCCCACTTCGTCCGTGGACTGGGATAACCACTCCATCCCTTTGTCCGCGGGCTTATGTTCTACTACGGGCTAGATTTCCATGATCTAGCCCCGAATTTCGTCCTCAAACTCTCGGCGTTCATCGTCGTGTGCGAGGCCTTCCTCTGCATCCGGCCTCACTTCGGCCTATGGCTGCAAACTTTCTGCGTGAAGCCGAAGGTGGTAAGAGGCCAACATGCGGAGTGTGGAGGGGCCATGGTGGGCCGAATGCCCAATGTCACGTGGCTCGATAGCTCCTTTGCGGAGACCGTAAAAGGATGGCAATCGGGGTGGTTCTACATCACCGAGCCGTGCGGCGCCAACTGGGCGGCGACCCCCGAGTTCCGATCCGGAGCCCCTATGCGGCTCACCTCCTGGGAGAGGAAGGGCCTGCCCTGGGGCGATTCCGCAGAGCTGGCCGGACTCCAAACATGAGTTAAAAGCATGAAGGACAAGAACATCAAGCTTGTCAACGTGATCCAGGTCATGCTCGTTCACCGAATCTTGCCCTGCCAGAGGCGGCAGTCAATCTGTGGGAGTTCGTCCCCACCGAGCACCGAACGCTCTAGAGGCTCTACGACATGACGCACAAAGGCGCATGGAAGGAGCTTTTCAAGGCCTCCGAAGTGCCTCCTCCGACATCCGAGGACCGCGGGCTTCACGCCGTGCGGGCTCCTAGGCCGGTGAGTTCTTAGACCGACATCGGACCCAGTTCTTCCCGATACATTCACGAGAGTGCCTTAAGTAGTTGTGCATATTTACTTCAGGATTACATGGAGACAGCGGAGCAGGTTTACTGCCCGGCTCCGCTTCCAGAAGACCCAACAGATGTTCTCCTGATGGAGATGCTGGTCCTGGTGCCGTACAAGGTGCCGAAGAAGGAGGCCGAGAAGAAGGCCCCGGGGATCCGAAAGGGTCTCCGGCGTAAGGTTGTGCCGGAAGCCTCGTCCGAAGACGACGAGGCGGACTCCTCCCACGAAGGGGAGGAGGAAGAAGAATAAGACACCCCATCCAGAAAGGATGAGGGGTCCGGGGAGGCGGACCCGGGGGCCGGAAAGGGTCCTCGGCGCAGGGGCGTCATTCCCCTGTCGTCCGATGACGACGAGTCAGATTCCTCCCGCGAAGGCGGGGGGAATCAGGAAGAGATCGTACCTTCCCCCACCGGGGGGGGGGGATAAGAAGAGAAAAGCCGCCCCAGGAGGGGAGGCTGGGGTGTCCAAGAAGGGGAAGGGGCCCCTTCCGGACTACTCCGCCATGGCCACTCTCAGCGAGGAGGGGTGGCTGCCCAAGGGAAAGCCCTTAGCGCGATCGTAAGTGTTTGCACTCTATTATGACTTCACTTCACAGTTTTTGTACTTATAATGCCGAACATATGTGCAGTCCGGCCAGGGATCACCCCGAGGTATCCTCCTCCGGGTTCCTGAGCAATTCAGAGATGAATTCGCTTCCGACGGCCACTACTCCTCGACCCGCGGACGACACGGTGGTGTTGTCCCAAAGGTTTCCAGAGCGGGGGGAGGTGACTCTGGAGACGCCCCGAGGAGGGGTCCCAGATGTCTGACACGCGGGGTTCAAGATCCTCGCGGATCGTGTCGACGAGAGCCACGGCCAGCCGGGCTTTGAGCCGAACACAATTCCGGAACCTTCGATGGTTCCGGACTCAGGCAGGCGACCCCTCACTAAGGATGGCAAGCCGTCTGTGTCGCGGACTTCCATTGCACATGAAGCGCCAGACGGTCTGCTAGAAGCGCTTTGCGGTGCTTCCCTGGACGAAGGGCACCATACTCTTATGAGTACGGTGATTCGGAAGGTTTCGTCCGCCAAGAGCGGACTAACCGAAGCTTGCACCAGCCTCCTAACAGGCTTCAAGGTAAGTAATAAATATGTGCAAAATTACCACCCGATAGGTAGTAGCCCCTGGTACTCTGTTTGGCGTTCGGAAAGAAATCCAAGCAGAGGGTCAATTAAAATCCACAGGAGTCTAATCATAAGTATTGTTTTGAATAAGCAGGTTGTGCTGCTTGCTGCTGCTGCCCGTACTGCCGAGGTTGCCGATCTGAAGCGGGACCTGGAGCAGGCGCAGGGAGAGCTCGACCTCACGAAGAGGCAGCTCGAAGAGAACAAGGGTAAGTAATTCCCGTTCTTATCTATTTAAGGATAAGCAAAATTGGTGGGTCTAACAACTAAGTGTCGTGACTGTGTAACATGGCCCCCCACCGAAGTGGCGGCCCTGAAGAAGGCGCTGTCCGAGGCCGAAGACAAGGCGGCCTCGGAATGTAAGGAGCGCAAAAAGAAAAGTGCTAGGGTAGGTGAGGTACAACAGGAGCTCCAGGACCTCGGCAAGAAGTGTGAGTCCGTGGAGCATGATCTGAAGGCCAAAGAGGCCGAGCTTGCGAAGGCCCTTATGAGCTTAAAAGACGCCAAGGCCGAAGCCGAGAAAGCACAACAGGAGATCCAGGAGGCCAAGAAGATAGCAGCGGGTAAGAAGTTCTTTATGCAAAGAAAACATGTGGAGGAGGCGTTTCTATTACTTACTTGAATTCGGAGCTCTCCAGGGGCATTCACAGATCTGCCATGCAGCGTATCAGACACTGCGGAGTTCTACCGTACGCAGGAGGGGAACTCAACAGAGAAGTTATTCTGGTCCCAGTATGCTGGGGCCGAACACCCGATGCCTCTGAGTGACCAACTGAAGCAGTTGGTCGAACTCCACAGGGCGGCCGAACTGGCTATGAAAGGGTTCATAGTCCGGATGTGGCCTGGTGAGCTCGTGCCCAGTAGCTACTTCAGCCTGATCAAGCGGATGGTGGATGGCTGCCCGCGGCTTGAGGTGATAAAGCGATCCGTGTGCATCAAGGGTGCCCGCCGGGCCCTTGCCCACGTCAAAGTGCATTGGGGCAAGATGGATGCGGAGAAGCTGGTCAAGGACGGACCGTCGGAGGGCAAGGCGCATCGCCATCCCGAGCTGTACTATGATGGCGTTATGAAGGGTGCTCGTCTCGTGGCTGACGAATGTACCAAGTACACCATTTTTGAATGAATTCGTTTATGTCATGTTTGTATTTTAAGGACGAAGTTACTTGCGCTATGTAGCGCTTTTGTTATTTAAAATATTACCTTCTGTGCGGCTGTTTATAAAATCCTGAAAGTAGGCCAGTCGTCGGCTTCCGCCCCCGCATGACTAGCACTAGGGTATTCATGGAAAACCCGGACACTCTTTATCCAAATGTTTGGTCCCTTAAGGAGGTGTCCAGCGCAGCGACTGAGGCAATTGGACTATGTGGCTTTATAACTTTCACTTAGCCATAGAAGTCTACAATTTTAAATTTTGGTGAAGCCCCTAGAATCCAGAAGGCCGAATTGGGGCGCTATATACGCCTTGGTCGGACAAAGCCGATATATCGCCTAAAGAGGAAAATCTTTCAGGATTTTAGTACCTCTCGAACAGCGACCAGCTCTCGCCACATCATGCCAGTCAGTTTTCGGCTTTCTCTACTGAGGTGCTCGTCCGAAAGAACCGGGACACAATCGCAGTAGTTCTCCCTGTGCTACCTTAGCTGATATAACGGAACGTAAGGCACCAAAACAAGGGAGCCGCGCTATCCCAACTTTAGACCCAAGACATGATTCGGAGCTGATGCATATAGTGCAATAAGTTCGGGGTGCCGTACTATTGAAAGTGTTCGGACTTTTAGTTGCCATATTACGTGGCGTCATAAGAAGCCCCTGGCAAACTGGCCATACCAAGGTGTACGGATGCAATACCAAATAAACATTTATAAGAGAAAAATACTCAAATAAGGATAATAAGCTGACGCTATATATAATCTCCATTGACGTTTAAGCGTATGTTTACAATGGATGCATTAGGCAGAGATAAAAATAGGACTATTTGACATGTCCTATCCAGGGGCAAGCCGTATGCGGATAGATGAAGCAGGTATAATGATCGTAAATAGGTTCCACCTGGGTATTTCCTTCTGCGCACAATGTCTGTTGCCTCCTTGGGTGTCTCTTCCATATGAGTCCTGCGATTCGGCTCTTCTAAGGATGCTGCACTAACGCGGTGTCCTGAAAGGTAAAAAGGGAAAGAGTATGAAGGTATCTAGCGGTTACCCGCATTATCGACTGAGTCGTTGATGCGCCTCCGCCTATGCCCAAGGTATCTTGAGTGCGTAATCGTGTATGCGTGGCACGAATGCTGCTTTGGAGGGGCTTGAGCGGAGGCCGGACTGCTAATCACGATCTTGACATTCGTGTTGATCCTATTGCAGGGTGCTCCGGACTCGTTTGACAGTGCTCGAGGTTGTCGCTGGATGGGTTTGTCGGAGGAGGCCGCATTGTACTTCTGCCGCGGGGGCTGCCGTATGCTCTTCTGTTTGAAGGGAGCGGTCCATATTTCCGTTGACAGTGATGACCCCGCGCGGTCCCGGCATCTTGAGCTTGAGATATGCATAGTGCGGCACCGCATTGAATCTTGCGAATGCGGTTCGCCCGAGCAGTGTGTGGTAGCCACTGCGGAAAGGGACGATGTCGAAGATCAGCTCTTCCCTCCTGAAGTTGTCTGCGGATCCGAAGACCACTTCCAATGTTATAGAACCCGTGCAGTGGGCCTCTACTCCAGGAATAACACCTTTAAAGGTGGTTTTGGTGGGCTTGATCCATGAAGGATCAATGCCCATCTTGTGCACTGTGTCCTGATAAAGCAGGTTCAGGCTGCCGCCGCCGTCCATAAGGACACGCGTGAGGTGGAATCCGTCGATGATTGGGTCTAAGACCAATGCGGCTGAGCCGCCGTGACGAATGCTGGTAGGGTGATCCCTACGGTCAAAGGTGATCGAACAAGCTGACCATGGGTTGAACTTAGGGGCGACTGGCTCCATCGCATAGACGTCCCATAGTGCCCGCTTCCGTTCCCGCTTGGGGATGTGGGTGGCATAGATCATATTGACCATTTTCACTTGGAGGGGAAATTTGTTCTGCCCCCCCCCCCCCCCGTAATCGGATGCCGGGGCTCATCGTCATCGTCGCTATGCAGCCCCTTGTCCTTGTTTTCGGCGTTTATCTTGCCGGCCTGTTTCAACACCCAGCAGTCTCTATTGGTGTGGTTGACTGGTTTGTCCGGTGTGCCATGAATTTGGCACGAGCACTCTAGTATGCGGTCCAGACTGAACGGTCCCTGATTATTTCTTTTGAACGGCTTTAAATAAATTCAGATTATTTCTTTTGAACGGCTTTAAATAATTATGTAACTATGTGAAGACTCTCTCTCATTAAATAAATTCAGATCTTGGTATTGTATTCAAAAAGCAAGCAAAAATAAATAAAATGACATAGCAAGGATAGAACAACTCATGTGAAGAAGCAAAAACTTAGGCTCAACCGATACTAACCGATAGTTGTTGAAGAAGAAAGGTGGGATGCCTACCGGAGCATCCCCAAGCTTAGATGCTTGAGACTTCTTGAAATATTATCTTAGGGTACCTTGGGCATCCCCAAGCTTGAACTTTTGTGTCTCCTTAATTCCTCTCATATCATGGTTTCTCTTTTTATCAAAAGCTTCATCCACACCAAACTCAACAAGAACTCGTGAGATAGGTTAGTATAAACCAATGCAAAAACCTTATCATTTTCTACTGTAACAAATCACTAAAATTATTATTCAACATTGCATACTAAATGCCTCAGCATATTTAATACTCCTATCCTAAAATAGAATAATTAAACAAGCAAACATATGCAAACAATGCAAACATAACAGCAATCTGCCAAAACAGTACAATCTGTAAAGAATGCAAGAGTATCAATACTTCCCTAACTCAAAAAATTATGAAATAAAATTCCCACTGTAGTAAATTTATCAGAGATCAAGATTCAAAAGGTTTCAACATTATAGCATTCTCTGACTTTTCTAGGGAATTTTTGCAACAGCGATAAACTTTCTGTTTTCAAACAGCAACAAGTATACTAGCAAAATAAGCATGGTAAAGGCTATCCGTGACTTTTTTATTGAAAATAAAGATGCAAAACATTAATCTAAATAACAGAAAGCAAATACTAACAAAATAAAATGACACTCCAAGCAAAACACATATCATGTGGCGAATAAAAATATAGCTCCAAGTAAAGTTACTGATGAACGAAGACGAAAGAGGGGTTGCCATCCGGGGCATCCCCAAGCTTAGGCTCTTGGTTGTCCTTGAATATTACCTTGGGTTTCCTTGGGCATCCCCAAGCTTAGGCTCTTTCCACTCCTTATTCCATAGTCCATTGAATCTTTACCCAAAACCTGAAAACTTCACAACACAAAGCTCAACAGAAAACTCGTAAGCTCTGTTAGTATAAGAAAACAAAACCACCACTTACGTACTGTAATTAACTCATTCTAAATTCATATTGGTGTAATATCTACTGTATTACAACTTATCTATGGTTCATACCACTTAATACTAGCCATAGATGCATCAAAATAAGCAAACAACACATAGAAAACAGAATCTGTCAAAAACAGAATAGTCTGTAGTAATCTGTATCAAACGTATACTTCTGGATATCCAAAAATCCTACCAAATTAGGAAGTCCTATGAAATTTGTGTACCAACCCATAGAAAAAAGAATCAGATCATAAGCACATTTCTGTGAATTAAAAAAACTAATTTACTGGGTGAAAAAGTTTCTGATTTTTAGCAGGATCAACACAACTATCACCGTAAGCCATCCTAAAGGTCTTACTTGTCACTTTATTGAAACAAAAGCTATAAAACATGATTGCTACAGTAGCATAATCATGTGGAAACACAGAAACAGTAAGGGTAAATATTGGGTTGTCTCCCAACAAGCACTTTTCTTTAATGCCTTTCTAGCTAGGCATGATGATGACAATGATGCTCACATAAAAGATAAGAATTGAAACATAACGGGAGCATCATGAAGCATATGACTAGAACATTTAAGTCTAACCCACTTACTATGCATAGGGATTTTGTGAGCAAACAACTTAAGGGAACAATAATCGACAAGCATAGGAAGGTAAAACAAGCATAACTTCAAGATTTTAAGCACATAGAGAGGAAACTTGATATTATTGCGGTTCCTACAAGCATATATTCCTCCCTCATAATAATTTTCAGTAGCATCATGAATGAATTCAACAATATAACCAGCACCTAAAGCATTCTTTTCATGATCTACAAGCATAGAAAATTTACTACTCTCCACATAAGCAAAATTCTTCTCCTTCGGAATAGTGGGAGCAAACTCAACAAAATAATTATCATGTGAGGCATAATCCAATTGAAAACTAAAATCATGATGACAAGTTTCATGGTTATGATTATTCTTAATAGCATACAAGTCATCACAATAATCATCATAGATAGCAACTTTGTTCTCATAATCAATTGGAACCTCTTCCGAAATAGTGGAATCATCACTAAATAAAGTTGACACTCTTCCAAATCCACTTTCATGTTCATCATAATAAGATTCAACATCCTCCAAAATAGTGGGATCACTACTTCCTAAAGTTGACACTCTTCCAAACCCACTTTCATCAATATAATCATCATAAATAGTAGGCATGCTATCATCAAAATAAATTTGCTCATCAAAGCTTGGGGGACAAAATATATCATATTCATCAAACATAGCTTCCCCAAGCTTGTGTCTTTGCATATCATCAGCATCATGGATATTCAAGGAATTCATACTAACAACATTGAAATCATGCCCATCATTCAAAGATTTAGTACCAAGCATTTTTATGCATTCTTCTTCTAGCACTTGAGCACAATTTTCCTTTCCATCATACTCACGAAAGATATTAAAAAGATGAAGCGTATGAGACAAACTCAATTCCATTTTTTTCGTAGTTTTCTTTTATAAACTAAACTAGTGATAAAACAAGAAACAAAAAGATTCGATTGCAAGATCTAGAGATATACCTTCAAGCAGTCACCTCCCCGGCAACGGCGCCAGAAAAGAGCTTAGTTGACGGGGTGTGAGTGAGTGCCTCTTACCTAGCCTCCCCGGCAACGGCGCCAGAAAAGAGCTTGATGTCTACTACACAACCTTCTTCTTGTAGACGTTGTTGGGCCTACAAGTGCACAGGTTTGTAGGACAGTAGCAAATTTCCCTCAAGTGGATGACCTAAGGTATATCAATCCGTAGGAGACGTAGGATGAAGATGGTCTCTCTCAAACAACCCTGCAACCAAATAACAAAGATTCTCTTGTGTCCCCAACACACCCAATACAATGGTAAATTGTATAGGTGCACTAGTTCGCCAAAGAGATGGTGATACAAGTGCAAAATAGATAGTAGATATAGGTTTTTGTAATCTGAAATAATAAAAACAGCAAGGTAACTAATGATAAAAGTGAGCGTAAACGGTATTGCAATGATAGGAAACAAGGCCTAGGGTTCATACTTTCACTAGTGCAAGTTCTCTCAACAATAATAACATAGATAGATCATATAACAATCCCTCAACATGCAACAAAGAGTCACTCCAAAGCCACTAGTAGCAGAGAACAAACAAAGAGATTATGGTAGGGTACGAAACCACCTCAAAGTTATTCTTTCGGATCAATCTATTCAAGAGTTTGTACTAGAATAACACCTTAAGACACAAATCAACCAAAACCCTAATGTCACCTAGATACTCCATTGTCACCTCAAGTATCCGTGGGCATGATTATACGATATGCGTCACACAATCTCAAATTCATCCAACCAACACAAAGTACTTCAAAGAGTTCCCCAAAGTTTCTACCGGAGAGTCAAGAAAATGTGTGCCAACCCCTATGCATAGGTTCATGGGCGGAACCTGCAAGTTGGTCACCAAAACATACATCAAGTGGCACGTGATATCCCATTGTCACCACAGATAAACATGGCAAGACATACATCAAGTGTTCTCAAATCAAAGACTCAATCCGATAAGATAACTTCAAGAGGGAAACTCAATTCATCACAAGAGAGTAGAAGGGGAGAAACATCATAAGATCCAACTATAATAGCAAAGCTCGTGATACATCAAGATCGTGCCATAGAGAGAACACGAGAGAGAGAGAGATCGGACACATAGCTACTGGTACATACCCTCAGCCCCGAGGGTGAACTACTCCTTCCTCATCATGGATAGCGCCGGGATGATGAAGATGGCCACCGGTGATGGCTTCCCCCTCCGGCAGGGTGCCGGAACGGGCTCCTAAGAGGTTTTTGGTGGCTACAGAGGCTTGCAGCGGCGGAACTCCCGATCTATCTTGATATTCGATGGTTTTAGGTATGTAGGCTTATATAGGCGAAAGTAGTCGGTCGGGAGGTGCTCGAGGGGCCCACGAGACAGGGGCGTACCCTACAGGGGGGCGCGCCCTCCTATCTCGTGGCTACCTCGAGGATCTTCTGACGTGAATTCCAAGTCTCCAGGATCATATTCTTCCAAAAAATCACGCTGCCGAAGGTTTCATTCCGTTTGGACTCCTTTGATATTCCTTTTCTTCGAAATTCTGAAACAGGCAATAAAACAGCAATATGGGTTGGGCCTCCGGTTAATAGGTTAGTCCCAAAAGTAATATAAAAGTGTATAATAAATCCCATAATCATTCAAAACAGATAATAAAATAGCATGAATGCTTCACAAATTATAGATACGTTGGAGACGTATCATTTAGTTTTTTGCTTGTAGTCACTGCAGTTCTTTTTCTGTGTTTTTCTAGTGGCCACAATAGCCTATTTTTGGTAAGTAGGCCAAAATAATCATGGCAGCACACAAACTGTTGTAACCCTGGGCCTCCTGCAAGCCGTATGATCCATGTGCCATCTACGGTCGTAGGATCCATTGGCCTTTGTACAGGCCGTAGGATCCATGGGCCTTCTACGGGTCGTAGGGTCCATGGGCCTTCTATGGGCCGTAGGGTCCATGGGCCTTCTACGGGCCGTACGATCCATGGGCCTTCTACGGGGCGTATCATTGTTTCGCCAATCATGGGTCGTACTATTCATGGACCATAACGGGCCGTATTTGATAACTGTATGAAAACAGCCCAACGGTTTTTTACATGAAAACGGCCCAACGTATTAATGGTCCACAAACGGGCCGACTGTAACGACGGGATGAATTTGGCCCACAAGCAAAAAATGACAGTAACGGGCCGTAAGTAACCGAATGCTGCAAATGAGCCCAAGAATAAATGGGCCCTGAGAAAGCCGAAAGATAACTTGGGCTGGAAACAGCCCAGTGGTATAATGGGCCATTAATAGGTATAAAGTGATACACTATTCAGTACGGGCCAGTTTCACCACGGGCCGTTAATGGGCCAAGAGTTACAAAGGGCCTCATATGGGCCGAAAGAAGTCATGGGCCACACATGGACCGAAAGTTAAAACAGGCTGGAATCATATTGGACGGCCCAGATGACGGTACTGGGCCTAATTCGGATAGGGCGTAACGGGCCCTGGGTTATCGGGTTGTAAATGGGCTATATGCGGACTGGCCGTTAATAGGCTTTCCGTGGGCCGGCCCGCCACCTTTTGACCATGTCAAACGGGCCGGCCTTTTCACAGGAATGGGCCTCTGTTGGGTCGTGCCACGTGTCGGCGTATCATAGGCGCCTTGGGTCCAATGAGTGGATGACATCTGTCCCAACGGTAAGCCGACACGTGTTTCCTCCAACCAATGATGATTTTACACGTGGAAAATCCCCATTGGTCGGGGCTGTTAACGGGTTATCGGATCCAAAACCCGACCCGATAGCTTAACGGCGTTTCGTTATGGTGGATGCCTCGTGTCGGTCACCCTTGACGAAAGCACTTCTGTGATGCGCGATTTATCGTCATGGAAGTGGACACTTCCGTGATGATAATTTTGGTAATGTCATGGAACACTTCTACGACAGCACAGGTATGACTATCCTGATTGTGTCATAAAATCGTCATGGATGTACATGCATGACAAAAAACGGGACCTACTGTGACAAACATGTATCATCACGGAAGTGTATTTTTTTGTAGTGAATGATGTCGTTCTTCACAAAAAATGTGTTTACCAATGCATGCATGAACACTAGTTACTCTAACCCCCCTCTCTTCTTTAATTCTTTGCCACATCAGCATGTTTGCTATTCCTGTGTGCATGATACCAGCTAAGATACCACCATTATGGCCAGCCTTAATCATCACATGCAATAATTTAGTGCACCTTGAAATATGAACATGTGTGGCACGTGTATGTTTTTAATTACTTGAGATTATACCTAGCCTGGCATGCAAGATGACTTATTATACACCGTTCCCCATACCTGCAGGAAGCCCGTTCGTCTCCAAATCTTTTCCTCTCCATGTGTGGAAACAATATGCCTGCCAGACTCTCCTTCTCCCTCCGGCGGTCCCACCACTCCACCCTGTGTGGAAAAAATCTGCATGCATGACTCTCCTCCCCCCACGCTCGTCCAATCCGTTGTGACCAGCAATATTTCCACCCCTTCCCTCCCCCGTAATTTAATCCAACAAATATGCCCACGTAGTTGTTACATTAATCACGCAACATATCTTCCGGGACGCTGCTCCAGTTACTTAACTGCAGGTGCATTGGGTCACTGACATATGGGCCCAACAAGGGTCTGGCCCACATGTCAGTGATGCAACTGGACCTGTAGTTAAGTCAGTGCAGCTCAGTCCATATCTTACGTAGGTGTGCCATTGCTCGCTATGAATACTGCGCCTCCCATGACATTCGGAAGAACGCTCACGTTCATCGCTATCTCCCCCCCTCCCCCTCACGTCGACCACCATGGCATCGCCCCACCCAAGCCCTAAGCGCCCCTCGCTGCATCGCCCCGACGATCATGCGTCTTCATTCCGTTCCTCGCCGCCACTAGTCGAGGAGGACGCGTTGGCGTTCCACTCCTTGCCGCGACGCGTCGAGGTGGACGCGTCAGTGTTCCCAATCTTGCTAGCACACGTGTCGGAGGACGCGTCGGCTCCCCTCTATGAGGAGAACGCCGCGCCGCCCGCCGAGCCCCACCCCCCAGCCTTGAGGAGCTTTGGAAAGAAATGGATGTCGCCATGTGGGAGGCTTTGCCGCCGGCAGAGCACGCTAAAATAGAGGCGTAGAAGAAGGCCAAGGAAGAGAAGCGCGCCACGGGGCAAGCTTCCTGGCAGGTCTATGTCGCGTCCGAGAGAGTCAGGCAATTGGCTCTTTGGCAGAAGGCTCATGCAAGGGCCGTGAGGGTGGCGGAGGACGCCGTGCCAAAGCCCTAAGTGCAGTCTGGCCCAAGCACCTCATCTACGCTTGGCGATACATGGACCAGGTGCATGCTTCCAGCGAGGCGGAGTACCTGCTGGCACCGGATCACCACACCGGTGAGATCGCGCTCGCCTGTCGGCAAGCCACCAATCAGCACCTCACGAGTTGCGAGGCTGAGGAAGAGGCGTTGTGTCGGCGCGCTGGGAACGGCCGCGCACCAGGGCACTCGTGGCGCGCCGCAAGCGCTCCTGCAAGCGCCGTGGCTTTTAGTAGCGAGTATAATTGAGTTTCGTAAGGTGATCTCATTAGTTTTGGGATGCAAATAATAAATCCCGAACGTCCGGGAATTATTAGCGTCCTTAATTAAGTATGTAAGAGGGAAAGTTTGGAAACCTTGTGTATCCGTACGCATTTTGTAAGTAGGTGCATACAGCACAAACTTTAGTACTATATACTATCGCACTACACATCTCTCTATATATATGCTTGCAGACTGTTTTACTCCCTCCGTCCAGGTGAATAAGTCATCTTTGGTTGTGCACCGTGACCAAGTAGGAGGGAAGACTTTATACACCTAGACGGAGGGCGTACTACTATTACTTATGTACGGGAAAATGCACGTTTTAACATTACGATGTGGTTTTTGTAAAAGTAGAAAACAGCACTAGTCAAGCTTGTGAAACGATTCACTGCAAAACAAATGCAAAAATGCTTGTTTGATTGTTTACTTTTAGCTTCCTTCTCTGTGGTTATTTCTCTGTCATACTTTGTATGGAGTATCTCACTGGTCGGAAAGGCATGCAAATTCCCAAACCGCTTCCTACACCCTGTATCGAATTTTTTTCCTAAAAAGTTGCGCCGTGCAATTGGAATTCCAACTTGACTACTAGTACTACTAGTAGGAGTACCAGGGGCCTGTTTGTTTAGGCTTCTAGATTAGTATAATCCCTTTACTACTAGCTCCGTCCTGGTTTATTGGTCCCCATTGTAATCTGTGTCAAATTTTGATCATAAATTTAACTAATGAAATGTTTGTGATGTCACATGCACTAACATTTTATCAGTTAAATCTTTGGTCAAAATTTACCACAAATTACATTGGTGACGAATAAACCAGGACGGAGGTATTCCCTCCATTTTTCTATACAAGGCCACTATAAAAACACATTTTGCATCTATACAAGGCCACCAACAGTAATAGAGACAAATATTAATTATGTTTCCTCGTACTAGTAACCCATGGCTTAATTACTAGCATGCATGTAGTGGATGATAATGACAAACTCATCTAGTTCCTCTCTCACGGCCACTCAATTTCTTCTAATGTGCAAGCACCCTATTAATTAACCTGGTAAACGAGAAAATAAATTGACTTGTAAAGCACACATTGATTTTTATCTTGGTACCTATAATTTGAGTTTGTGGCCTTGTATATAAAAATGAAGGGAGTACTAGTAGTAGTTTAGAAGCCCAAATAAATGAGTGAGGTGCCTTAATGTTACTCTCCACTGTGACTACTCTTATGGGAAAAGCTGGGGAAGAGACGGCTTATTTTTTAAGCCGCCAAAAGAACTGACCCTAGGAGTAGTAGCTAGGGATACTAGGAGTAGTAGCTAGGGATCGAGTGTGCGAGATGAACCGGAGAAAGTAAATGCAGAGAGATGAAATGCAAAAAAGACGGAGGGATGTGATGGTTGCTTGTCCGTTTATTTTACCAGGCCACTTATTACTGGCAGTGGTTGGGTTTTGTGATATGATGGCTTTACTTCCGCGCCACAAGCGGGGTGAGACTCCCGTGCAGCGCCGCCCTCTACACTTGTACTACATCGGTCGTGGTTTATTAGTCCCCCATTGAATTTGACTGAAGATTTAACTGACAAAATGTTAGTGCATGTCAACAAAAACTATATCGTTGGATTCGTATTTGAACATAGTTTTGAATGATATAATTTTAGGTGACATGCATCAGCATTTATCGTACTATATATAATGTTAGTTCAATTTTTGGTCGTACTAATCTATAGTAGTAAGGTGCCCGTGCGTTGCACCGAAGAGTGAAATGCATTGATCGGGGAGTTGTTTATTTTGACAAAGGATGTGGGGGTCATCTCATGTGTAACGGGTACCGATAGGTTTCTTCAGATATTATTTCATCTCTAGAGCTCACAAACATCCGGGTGAAATAGATAAAAAGGTAACTTTTGCAAACAAAAGCGTTCAACTGTTCAACCTGCATCCAAAACTTGTGAAGAAATAACACTTATTGTGCTTTGCAAGAAATGATCTTTAAGAATTAGTTTTTGAGTATCGATTGTTATACATGTTGGCTACAGATGACATGGTACTTTCTTATAGTCAATAGTTGGCTATACTATTAAGTATTAACCATGCCCTTATACACCTAGACGGAGGGATTAAATCCGGATGACTTGGAAGGGGGCAGAGGAGATGTAAGAAATGGTTCATCGTAAGTCTTTCACCAGTACTTTAGTAAAAAATCATACATGGAAGATTCTAGACTAAACCATAAATGGATACACTTTTATTCATGCGCGATACTCCAATAGAGCAAGATCATGCATGGAAGTCTCCACTTGCTTAGACAGCGAATTTCATTGAGCGAAGACTAATGATCAACATTTAACTTGGTAATGCATATGTCCAAGTGAACCTCCTTGGAGTCCCCGTGCACCACGTTACGGGGTAAATCATACCATGCGTCTTCCATGTCCACATTGGCGGGAAGGTCCCAGCTCTGCATAGTCCTAGTCAGCATGATGGAGCCGGTGTCGCCGCCCATGTACCTCTGAGGGGTAGTAACAGTGAGCACCCACCCGTACATCGGCCTCATGTCAGTGTCAGCGTCAGCAGTGTCGCCCCTGATGCACACTACAGAGACGGGACGGCCGCCTGCACGGGCCTCACCGGTGACCACGATCAAGATGAAGACGATGTCGTCCTCCTCAGAGACTAGCAGGCGGCGGTGATCCTCCAGCGACTCCGGCATGGTGAACGGGTAGCACGTCTCGTACTTGATGTTCTCCGCCAAGGGCCAGTAGTGACCGCTGCACGCATCCGTGAGGTGATGCACGATGTCCGTCGGCGAGCCCCAAAACGGCATCAGGCACTCATAGCAGTAGACGAAGGGCCCCTTGGAGGCATCGACCAGGCCGTCCATGAAACGGGAGTGGCTGTAGGGGACGTTGCGCCAGTTGAATATATGAGCAAGTTAGTACGAGATTTAATCTGAATAAGCACAAAATAAATCATGACGGCTATAACAGAGATTAAACTAATCATGTGGACCAGCATAGTAGATGAACAGATCTAATCTAGTAGGATACAGAGTAGAAACATGAATTCTACCACGATTTCGAACAGGAAGGACAGAAACACATACGGTGCAACGGGAGCAGCACCGTTGGCTTTAAGAATTAGTTTTTGAGTATCGATTGTTATACATGTTGGCTACAGATGACATGGCACTTTCTTGTAGTCAACCGTTGGCTATACTATTAAGTATTAACCATGCCCTTATATACCTAGACGGAGGGATTAAATCAGGATGACTTGGAAGGGGCAGAGTAGATGTAAGAAATGGTTCATAGTAAGTCTTTCACCAGTACTGTAGTAAAAGTTCATACATGGAAGATTCTAGACTAAACCATAAACAGATACACTTTTATTCATGTGTGATACTCCAATAGAGCAAGATCATGCATGGACGTCTCCACATGCTTAAACAGCGGATTACATTGAGCGAAGACTAATGATCAACATTTAACTTGATAATGCGTATGTCCAGGAACCTCCTTGGAGTCCCCGTGCACCGTGTTGGCGGGTAAAGAAGACCATGGGTTTTCCAAGTCCACATCGGTGGGAAGGTCCCAGCTCCGCAGAGTCCAAGTCCGTTCGATGTAGCCAGTGTCGCCGCCCACGTGACCCGGAGGGGTAGTAACACTGAGCACGCACCCGTACACCGGCCTCGTGTCAGTGTCAGCGTCAGCGGCGTCGCCCCTGACGCACACTATAGAGACGGGGTAGCGGCCTGCGCGGGCCTTGCCGGTGCCCACAATCAAGGGGAAGATGTTGTCGTCCTCCTCCGAGACTAGCAGGCGGCGGTGATCCTCCAGCGACTCCGGCATGGTGAACGGGTAGCACGTCTTGTACTTGATGTTCTCCGCCAAGGGCCAATAGTGACCGCTGCACGCATCCGTGAGGTGATGCACCATGTCCGTCGGGAAGCCCCAAAATAGCATCGGGCACTCATAGCAGTAGACGAAGGGCTCCTTGGAGGCATCGAACAGGCCGTCCATGAAACGGGAGTGGCTGTAGGGGACGTTGCGCCAGTTGAATATATGAGCAAGTTACTACGAGATTTAATCCGAATAAAGCACAAAATAAATCATGACGGCTATAACAGAGATGAAACTAATCATGTGGACTAGCATAGTAGTAGGATACATAGTAGAAACATGAATTCTACCACGATTTCGAATAGGAAGGACAGAAACACATACGGTGAAACGGGAGCAGCACCGTTGGCGTTGAGGTTGTCGCCCATGTCGTTGAGGAAGAGGTTGCCGAGGTCGGGGAAGAAGTCATCATCGGTGAAGTCGTGGCTGCCAGCAGTCGCGAGAGTGCGCTCCCCAAATTTCAACAACGCCCGCTGAATGGAGCGCAGGAGGGAGTGGTTGTAGGGGACGTTCCGGCCACCAAATGGAGCGCTGGTGAGGGAGTCCTGGATTAGGGGGTGTCCGGATAGCTGAACTATCACCGTTGGCCGGACTCCTGGACTATGAAGATACAAGATTGAAGACTTCGTCCCGTGTCCGGATGGGACTTTCCTTGGCGTGGAAGGCAAGGTTGGCGATACGGATATGTAGATCTCCTACCATTGTAACCAACTCTGTGTAACCCTAACCCTCTTCGATGCCTATATAAACCGGAGGGTTTTAGTCCGTAGGAGGAACAACAATCATACCATAGGCTAGCTTCTAGGGTTTAGCCTCTCTGATCTCGTGGTAGATCTACTCTTGTACTACCCATATCATCAATATCAATAAAGCAGGATTAGGGTTTTACCTCCATCGAGAGGGCCCAAACCTGGGTAAAAACATCGTGTCCCTTGTCTCCTGTTACCATCCGCCTAGACGCACAGTTCGGGACCCCCTACCCGAGATCCGTCGGTTTTGACACCGACATTGGTGCTTTCATTGAGAGTTCCTCTGTGTCGTCATCCTTAGGCCCGATGGCTCCTCCGATCATCAACAACGAAGCGGTCCAGGGTGAGACTTTTCTCCCCAGACAGATTTTCGTATTCGGTGGCTTTGCACAACGGGCCAATTCGCTTGGCCGTCTGGAGCAGATTGAAAGCTACGCCCCTGGCCATCAGGTCAGATTTAGAAGTTTCAACTATATGGAAGACGTCCGCGGAGACTTGATCTTCGACGGGTTCGAGCCACAGCCAAGCGCGTCGCACTGTCATGATGGGCACGATCTAGCTCTGCCGCCGGACAGTGCCCTGGAGGCCGCACAAGTGCCCGCTCCGACCCTTAGCTCGGAGCCGACTACGCCGACCGAGGATGGGTGGCTGGACACCGCCTCAGGGGCTGCTATCTCTACGACGATGGAGCCGAATACTATCCCTGTCCTTTGCAAGGCTCGTAACTCCAAGGTACTGGACTCCTCTTCGGACTCCGACCTTCCGCTCCCCTTCCAATCAAATCCGATTGGGCGCCGGTCATGGAGTTCACCGCCGGGGAAATTTTTCAGCACTCGCCCTTTGGCGACATCCTGAATTCACTAAAGTCTCTCTCTTTATCAGGAGAGCCCTGGCCGAACTATGGTCAGGAAGGTTGGGATGCGGACGATGAAGAAATTCAAAGCCCACCCA
Source organism: Triticum aestivum (assembly GCF_018294505.1). Taxonomy (NCBI): domain Eukaryota; kingdom Viridiplantae; phylum Streptophyta; class Magnoliopsida; order Poales; family Poaceae; genus Triticum; species Triticum aestivum. The sequence goes on along the minus strand of NC_057798.1, from coordinate 702,437,413 downwards.
CCACCCACTTCGTAGCCACTGTCGATGATTTAACCGACATGCTCGACTTCGACTCCGAAGACATCGACGGTATGGACGACGATGCAGGAGACGACCAAGAACCAGCACCTACAGGGCACTGGAAGGCCACCTCGTCATACGACATTTACATGGTGGACATCCCAAAAGATGGGAATGGCGATGGAACAACGGAGGATGACCCCTCCAAGAAACAACCTAAGCGCCGGCGTCAGGGGCGCCGCTCTAAATCCTGCCACAGCAAAAACGGTGATTCCGGCACGGGAGACAATAACACCCCAGAAAGTGCCGAAGACAACCCCCTCCAGCAAGATTCAGCACAGGAGGATGGAGAAGCCAGCCTTCCTGAGAGAGCAGCAGACAGAGAGGTAGAGGACGATAATTACATGCCTCCCTTCGAAGACGAGGCAAGCCTCGACGACGACGAATTTGTCGCGCCTGAGGATCCCGTTGAACAGGAGCGTTTTAAACACAGGCTTATGGCCACCACAAGCAGCCTCAAGAAAAAGCAACAACAGCTTAGAGCTGATCAAGATTTGCTAGCTGACCGATGGACTGAAGTACTTGCGGCTGAAGAGTACGAACTCGAACGCCCCTCCAAGAGCTACCCAAAACGCAGGCTGCTACCCCGATTAGAGGAGGAAGCACTCAAACCTACATCACCAGCGCAGGATGTGGCAGACCGGCCACCTTGTGGCCGTGACAAAGAGGCCTCTCGGTCCTCCACTCAAACCGCACCCCGGCGCCCTCAAAAAATACCAAGGCACGTGGAAGTGCGCCAGAACTGCGAGACATATTGGAAGACAAGGCAAGGCAACAAGATTGATCTACGGATCGCGTGGGCGCCTCACTACACGTGACGACAACCATCATGCCGGATACAGCAAATCCGACCGGGCCGAACACAGCAGACAAAGCCCATTCGAGCTACGTCGTCATATAGCCCAATACAGAGGCGCCGCACACCCACTATGCTTCACAGACGAAGTGATGGATCATCAAATCCCTGAGGGTTTCAAACCCGTAAACATTGAATCATACGATGGCACAACAGATCGTGCGATCTGGATCGAGGACTATCTCCTTCATATCCACATGGCCCGCGGTGATGATCTACACGCCATCAAATACCTCCCACTCAAGCTTAAAGGACCATCTCGGCATTGGCTTAACAGCTTGCCAGCAGAGTCAATTGGTTGTTGGGAAGACCTGGAAGCCGCATTCCTCGACAATTTCCAGGGCACCTATGTGCGACCACCAGACGCCGATGACCTAAGCCACATAATTCAGCAGCCAGAGGAATCGGCCAGACAATTCTGGACACGGTTCCTAACCAAGAAAAATCAAATCGTCGACTGTCCGGATGCAGAGGCCCTTGCAGCCTTCAAACATAACATCCGCGACGAGTGGCTCGCACGACACCTAGGACAGGAAAAGTCGAAATCCATGGCAGCCCTCACAACACTAATGACCCGCTTTTGCGCGGGAGAAGACAGCTGGCTAGCTCGTAGTAACAACATGACCAAGAGCCCTGGTAATTCGGATACCAAGGACAGCAATGGCAGGTCGCGTCGCAACAAGCACAAGCGCCACATTAATGGCGATAATGCTGAAGATACGGCAGTCAATGCCGGATTCAGAGGCTCTAAACCCGGTCAGCGGAAAAAGCCATTCAAAAGAAATACTCCGGGCCCGTCCAATTTGGACCGAATACTCGATCGCTCGTGCCAGATACACGGCACCCTCGAAAAACCAGCCAACCACACCAACAGGGATTGTTGGGTGTTCAAGCAGGCAGGCAAGTTACATGCCGAAAACAATGACAAGGGGCTGCATAGCGATGACGAGGAGGAACCCCGGCCGCCGAATAATAGAGGACAGAAGGGCTTCCCCCTACAAGTGCGGACGGTGAACATGATATACGCAACCCACATACCCAAAAGGGATCCGAAGCGTGCACTAAGGGACGTATATGCGATGGAGCCAGTCGCCCCAAAGTTCAACCCGTGGTCCTCTTGCCCGATCACTTTTGATCGAAGGGACCACCCCACTAGCATTCGCCACGGCGGATTCGCCGCATTGGTTCTAGACCCAATCGTTGACAGATTTCACCTCACTAGAGTCCAGATGGACAGCGGCAGCAGCCTGAACCTGCTTTATCAGGATACAATACGCAAAATGGGCATAGACCCCTCAAGGATTAAACCCACAAAGATGACCTTTAAAGGCGTCATACCAGGTGTAGAGGCCAACTATACATGCTCAGTTACACTTGAAGTGGTCTTCGGATCTCCGGATAACTTCCGAAGCGAGGAGTTAATCTTCGACATAGTCCCGTTCCGCAGCGGCTATTTACGCACTGCTCGGACGAACCGCATTTGCAAAGTTTAATGCGGTGCCGCACTACGCATATCTCAAGCTCAAGATGTCAGGCCCTCGAGGAGTCATTACGGTCGATGGAAACACCGAACGCTCTCTCGAACGGAGGAGCACACGGCAGCTCTCGTGGCGGAAGTACAAAGCAGCCTCTTAAGGCAATTCTCGAATCCGGCTATTAAACGTTCGGACACCGCCAAGCGCACCCGGCGTAACCTACAACAGGACCACCCGGCACGTACCGAGCACGCGTAGCAATGTGGCCCCAACCCCAGCCCTCGCGACATTGCGAAACCAGTACTACGCGTACATAATTACGCTCTGGAAATACCATGGGTATAGGGAGAGGGGCACGACCATGGCAGGCCCAGAATGCGACTCAACCGCACTAGAGGCTCCCGATTATGTAATTCTTTTTCTTACTTTCAGGACTCCTTTATCAAGAAGCCCTGCCAGGTAGTAGAATCGCCGAACACACGATGCAACAGCCAGGGAAGCAGAAAGCTACGTCGAATGTCCAGGTGGTCTCTATAACGAGTAGTATACTTGTTTTACATATCATCCCGCAGCTCGCTCCTGGAGGGGGACATGTCAAATAGTCCCATCCCTTGCTTATCGCACTATTTGTATCGTTCTGCTTTTACCGCAGCTTTTTTAATGAACAATGCACAGCTTTTGCCTATTATTGCATTCCTTTTTCTTATCTATATATGTTCACTTATGACATATTGCATCCATACGCTTTGGTACGGCCAAATACACCAGGGGCTTAAGTACCCCAAAATATGCTGTGATAAGTCCGAACACTTTCACAAGTGCAGCACCCCGAACTTATAGCATTATATGCATCGGCTCTAAATCATGTCTTGGGTCAATAGTTGGGTTTGCCCGGCTCCCATGTTTTGGTACCTTACGTTCCATTATATCGGCTAAGGTAGCACTGGGAGAACCACTGCGATTGTGCCCTGGTTGAGCTGGGTTGAGCACCTCAGTGGAAAAAGCTAAAACTGACCGTCATGATAGGGCGAGAGCCGGTCGCTGTTCGAGAGGTTCTTCGAGTCCCTAAAGACTTATGCCGCTTAGAGCGAGGAGCCGGCTTTGTCCAGCCCAGGCGTGGATAGTGCCCCGAAATCGGTCTTCCGAATACTAGGGGCTTCGCCGAAATTTAAAATTATAGAATTCTATGGCTAAGTGAGAGTGTTCAAGCATTATAGTCCGGTTGCCTTGTTCGTTGCGTTGAGCGCCTCCCTCGAAGGACCCAAGAATGGGAACAAGAGCGCTCAAGTTTATCCCGAACACCCCAGCACTCGCGGCATGGGGGCAGAAGCCGACGACTCGCCATCTCTCAAATTTAATAAACGGCCGCACAGAAGGTAATATTTTGAATCTACAAGCATTGCTTAGCGCAGATGAACAAGTTTTCAAGCGCACATGATAACAAATGCGAGTTTACTCAAAAATTACATCTTTGGAGCATTCACCCGCTATAAGGCAGGCACCCTTTAGGACGCCCGCATAATACATCACGAGCTTGCGATACTCCCTACCCGGCGGTGGAGCGTCCGTAACAAGCTTCTCAGCGTCCATCTTGCCCCAGTGCACTTTAGCACGGGCAAGGGTCCTACGGGCACCTTCGATACAGGCGGAGTTCTTGACGACTTCAATCCATGGGCAGACGTCCACCAGCCTCCTCACCAGCCCGAAGTAGCTCCCAAGCATGGCCTCCTCAGGCCACAGCCGAACTATGAGGCCCTCATGGCCTGTTCGGCCACCTTATGGAGCTCGACCAGCTGCTTCAGCTGGTCGCTCAAGGGCACCGGGTGTCCGGCCTCAGCATACTGAGACCAGAACACCTTCTCCGTTGAGCTCCCCTCCTCGGCCCGATAGAATGCGGTAGCATCACACACACTGCGGGGCAGATCTGCGGATGCTCCTGGAGAGCTCCGGATTCGGGTAAGTAACAAGTAATTCACTTTCACGTGCTTGCTTTGCATGAAGAATGCCTTACCCGCCGCTATCTTCTTCATTGCCTCAATCTTCTGAAGGGCTTTCTGGGCTTTGGCCTTAGCGTCTTTGGCGCTCTCAAGAGCCGAGGCAAGCACGGATTCTCGAGTCTTTGAGTCACGCTCCAAACTCTTGTGTTTTTCCACGAGAGCCTGGAGCTCTTGCCGCACCTCCGTCACCCGCGCCTCCTACTTCTCTCGCTCAGTGTGCTCCACGGCCGCATTGCTTTCGGCCTTGGACACCGCATCCTTCAGGGTCGCCACCTCGTTCGTGGCCCCTACAATTCTCACGTTATTCCTGCTATGTTTTGCAACCACATCTTTTATATACTTCCATAAGGTATTACTTACCTTCCTTGTCCTCGAGCCTCTTTTTGGCAAGGCCGAGCTTGTTCTCGGACCGCTCGAGGCTCTGCTTCAATGCATCGACCTTCACAGTCAGTGCGGCAGAGGTCAGCAGTGCAACCTGCATTCCCCATATTGACATACCTATGTTAGACTCCTGCGAACATCTTTTTAGATCCTCAGTTCGACTTTTCTTTCCGAACACCAAACTGAGCATCAGGGGCTACTGTCTATGCGGTAATATTTTTTACATATCTTAAATACATACCTCAAAGCCTGTTAGAAGGCTGGCACAGGCTTCGGTCAGCCCGCTCTTGGCGGACTGAACTTTCTGGATCACCACACTCATAACAGTGCGGTGCTCCTCATCGATGGAGGCGCCGTTAAGCGCCTCCAGCAAATTATCCGGTGCCTCCGGTTGGACGGAGGTCACCGGCATCGCAGTCTCGCCCTTCTTACAAAGGGGTTGCCTGTCGGACTCCGGAACCACTGAAGATTCCGGTGTGGAGTCCGGCCCAGGGCCTGACTTGGAGCCCTTTGGGGTTTGATCCCCCTTATGCCCGGAGCCCGGGAGGTTGCCTTGCGGCGCCTCTGGGACCTCCTCCTCCTGGCTGGGCCCCTTTTGGGACCCCACCTCGGCATCGTCCGCAGCGCGAGGAGAGGAGGCGGCCCGAAGTGAAGTACTATTCACGTCCGACGGAGCCAGGGAGCCACTCGTTGAAGTGTCGAGCCCGTCCTTGGGCGGGCTACAGGGTTGTATTCGGCGTTAGGAGACCCTATATGACAAACGAAACGCCATGAGTTATTCTGGTATTCGGATACTTATGATGTCGCCGGGGGCTTATCTCTCGGTGGCCACTCCTCTTCATCATCGTCGGCATTGGTGGAAAATTCCGGAGGAAGGGTCCTTCCCTTCTTGGACCCTCCGGCCTCCCCAGTTGGGGCGGCCTTCCTTTTCTTCTCTCCCCCCGCTGGGGGGAGGCCTCTTTTTCCTCCTCCTCGTCTTCACGGGAGGAGTCCGCCTCAGAGTCATCGGACGATAAGTCCGATAACACCTGGCGCCGAGAACTCTTTCGAGTTCCCGTGGCTTTCTTCTTGGCCTTCTTCTCCGGCACCACGTGAGGTGCTGGAACCAGCAACCCCGTCAATCGGGCGTCCGCTGGGTCTTCTGGCTAGGGAGCCGCGCAGTTAACCTGCGCGTACTTCTTTTGCCAGGCCTGTCAAATGTAAGGGAGTTTAGATCCCACATAGAGTCAAACTATGAAAAATGAGTGTCCTATAAAGGGTAAATAGCTTACCTCGCTGGCTTGACGCTGCGAGCTGAATCCGCGATCTTCGGTAGCGGATGCGGGAGCCTCGGCGCCCTTGAAAAGCACCTTCCAGGCATCTTCGTACGTAGTGTCGAAGAGCCTACTCAAGGTCTGGTGTTGTGCCGGATCAAACTCCCACAGGTTGAAGGCCCGTTGTTGGCACGGGACGATCCGACGGATGAGCATGACCTGGACTACGTTGACGAGCTTGAGATTCTTGTTCACCAGGGTTTGGACGCAGGTTTGGAGTCCAGTCAGCTCTTCCGAATTACCCCATGTCATGCCCATCTCTTTCCAAGAGGTGAGCCGTGTATGGAAGCCAGATCGGAATTCGGGGGCCGCCACCCATTTGGGGTCACGCGGCTCGGTGATGTAGAACCACCCCGATTGCCACCCCTTTATAGTCTCCACGAAGGACCCTCGAGCCATAAAACGTTGGGCATCCTGCCCACCATGGCACCTCCGCACTCTGCCTGGCGGCCGCCCACTACCTTTGGCTTCACACTGAAGGTCTTCAGCCATAAGCCGAAGTGCGGCCGGATGCAGAGGAAGGCCTCGCACACGACGATGAACGCCGAGATGTTGAGGACGAAATTCGGGGCCAGATCGTGGAAATCCAGGCCGTAGTAGAACATGAGCCCCCGGACAAATGGGTGAAGTGGAAAACATAGTCCGCGGAGGAAATGGGTGAGGAACACCACCCTCTCATGGGGCCTGGGGGTGGGGATAAGCTGCCCCTTGTCGGGGAGCCGATGTGCGATGTTGCTGGACAAGTATCCGGCTTTCCGCAACTTTTTGATGTGTCCCTCCGTGACGGAGGAGACCATCCACTTGCCTCCCCCTTCGGACATTGCTGGGGAAGGTTGAGGCGAGATGTGCAGACTTGGGCGCTAGAGCTCGAGTGCGCGGAGATGGATAAGCACAGGAGGAAGAAGACGTAAATGGAAAGAGTGGATCCTTATCCCCCTATATGGACGGACGAAACCATGCGTCCCCACCAGCCTGGTAAAACTCGCTTATCTCCCAAGCACCGTAATCAATGGCGCAGTTGGGTTACCCACGCCCGTATTGATGAGAATCTCGGAATGAGGGGACATGATCTCTGCTTTGGCAAGACGTGCCAAGGAAACCGCCTCGCTAAACGCACTGAGGTGGGACAATAAAACGATTCGAATAAAGGCTTGCTCACGGTGTGATGCCACGCCACGGAATACATCAGCAGATTGAATTTGTGTGAATATTATTCTCTCTATGGTGGTATGTGGAACTTATTTTGCAGAGCCGGACACTATCCTTGTGTTCAAAATCTTCTATGAAGTATTCGGAGGAGGAACCCGCCTTGCAATGCCGAAGGCAATATGCGCGCCGGACTCGTCGTCATTGAAGCCTGGTTCAGGGGCTACTGAGGGAGTCCTGGATTAGGGGGTGTCCGGATAGCCGAACTACCACCGTTGGCCGGACTCCTGGACTATGAAGATACAAGATTGAAGACTTCGTCCCGTGTCCGGATGGGACTTTCCTTGGCGTGGAAGGCAAGCTTGGCGATACGGATATGTAGATCTCCTACCATTGTAACCGACTCTGTGTAACCCTAACCCTCTTCGATGCCTATAAACCGGAGGGTTTTAGTCCGTAGGAGGAACAACAATCATACCATAGGCTAGCTTCTAGGGTTTAGCCTCTCTGATCTCGTGGTAGATCTACTCTTGTACTACCCATATCATCAATATCAATCAAGCAGGAGTAGGGTTTTACCTCCATCGAGAGGGCCCGAACCTAGGTAAAAACATCGTGTCCCTTGTCTCCTGTTACCATCCGCCAAGACGCACAGTTCGGGACCCCCTACCCAAGATCCGCCGGTTTTGACATCGACAGAAGGAGTAGCACACGAAACAGTAGATGGCGTCCTTACTAGTACTCCCTAGTCTCTATCTATCTACTCTTATAGAAAACCGAGTTGGTGATGATAGTGTGCCTGCCATATTGTAATATAGACCGTCCGATCTATATCTGACGGATAGAAAGCCAACTATGACAATTTTACAAAAGATACCCGCACCTCTCTCCACATTTACAGATAAGGTCTTGCCTCGTTCATCCTTATCTCCCACAACCTCGTGCTCCTCCCTAAGTCTCTATCTCTACTCTTATCTCTATCTCTACTACTCTTCTTTGTTTTTATAACAAATCGAATAGTACTGCGCCGTCTGCTGCACGCCCGGCTGAACACACCTCTTCGCCTCCATCATCACCAACTGAGTCTTTTAGAGGAGTAGGAGTAGAGAAAAAACCAAGTTGGTGATGATGGTGTGTCGTGCAGTGCACGGGCATCTTGCTATTTTTTGCATATAATTCCAAACACCACGTAGACACGGTCTTTGAGCACGGTTCATAGTCGTTCCACGCTCGGGCATTGAAGTTTGTAACTATTTTAGATTAGAATATACTACTCCTCCGGTGCTAATAGTAGAGCAGAGTCCTACTCTACTACTCTACTCAAGCAAGTTAGGGCATAGTAGTAGGTACTGTAGGGAGTACCAGTACTGTGATCACTCAAGCAAGTTGTCTGGCGTCGATATGACCCTACGCTGCCGGTTTGTGTCTCGTAAGTCAAGCGGCATGATGTAGTCATCATCACCTGTCCACTTCCCGCAGCACATATTCGCTTCTCCATCTTTGTCCGCACATAATCTCGTCCAATCTTCCATCCCCGCTAAGGCGTCTCCCCCCCTCGTCCGAAACCCGAGCACTAACAATGGCAGAACCGAGCAGCGTCCACCGAAAGAGTGGCCGGAATTCGCTCCCCACATAGGTAATCAAGATCATTGTTTTGCGTGTGGACAATCTCAGTACCATGCCGCTCGCCGCGTGCTCGTCGGGGCTGTACCGTTTACTCAAAGCCCTCAGCCCGAAGCTTTTTAAGCCAGCTCCTTGCTTGCTGATGCCGCCTGATCTTCAGAAACGGCGTGTCATGCAGCATAACGATCGTAGGGTGGCAAGCATCAACCCCCTTGACTGCGATCCGATCCCCGTCACCCTCAACTACATTAACGGCATGTACTGGGTCGGCATGAACACGTCTTGGATGGTGCTCGTCGACGGTCATGGCAGCTGGATGCTCGTGGAGGTCTACACCCAGCGATTGATCCCCCTTCCTTGGATTAACACTGCACTGCTTTAGCACCGTGGCCCAGAATACTCGGAATCTTATAGTAGCCAACATGACACCAAGTTTGATTTGCTCAAGGTTGTAATCTGCCAAGTGCCCTCAAGATCTGTGAATTATAAAGACTTTAGGCTAATTGTGTTCTTCAACCGCGGTCTCTTCTATCTGACAGGTCACTGCGGTAAGTGGATAAATCTGCACGTCCATCACAGGATCATACATCCTCCATGGTTCTCTGATGCCATTGGACACAAGGGCTTCATTTACGCTGTCAACTCCTTCTATGTCTGGACGTATTGATGGCCTACTCTAGTCATCGCTACAAACGACTGTTACAGCAGTATGTTACTTTCCTATGATATCATGATGGCTTGCTTATATTAATGTCAAGATTTACTGAAAAAAATTCATGCTCATAACATGCTGTTCTTAAGATTGACTACATCAAGAGCCCTTTTTTATTACTCCAACTTGATATGATGTTGTAGGCCGCCTAGTGTCCCTACCCTTCCTAATCCCAGAACCTTTCAAAGAAAAGTGGCATGGCAGTTGCAGGTGGTTCCTGGCTCGATCAGATGACGGCGAACGATTGATGATCGTTCGCACGTACCAGACGTGTTGTTTCGCGGAATACAATCACAGTCACTGCAAGGTCTTTGAGCAGGATCCCAGCTTCTCTGGGCCTTCAGGAATTTTTGACTGGAGGCTGGTAAGTAGCCTTGGTACACACTCTCTGTTTGTCGGACTGAATTATCCGATTAACCAGGAGATAACCGACGACAATGATCATGATGGCAGCACGGTTTCGTTCATCAGGCAAAACTGTGTGTACATAGCGTACCATGCGTCACTGCATGCACCATACCCTGATATGTGCCGCCATGCTCTGCAGCCCAAAGTAGTTGAGAGGGTCGCAAGTATCAGACTTCGACCTGCTGGCTGGAGTTTCCCCTGTCAGGCACCCATCTGGTTCAAGCCGTCAGCCAATCTCCACAGCTTAATAAATAGTAACATCTAACTGAGTCAGTTAGTTAGATGCATACACTTGGTGTAGTAGGATCTTTATGTAGTTTGATGCATACATTTGTTCTTTTTTGGTAGCCCTTTTGTAATAATGGCTGATGTTTGGTTTGGAAGAGAGAGCTGTGTCTTCACTCTTCTGGCCTGCTTACTGCTTCTATTGCACCCCCAGCCCTGGTTGTTGCTGCTGCTGTTTTCAATGTACAATCAGTAGTATATTTCGTCTGTTGGTTGAATAAATGTGTTGTTAGAATGACAAACATAATGTTTTGGAAGTCGTTGCACGGTTCGATCCTTAGTGCCCCGTACCGTACGTAACGCATACTATTTTTCGTATGGAACAAATTTTCCACTTGTTGATAACATGCAGCCCACTGATGAAGGCCCAATAGAGGAGCCCATAATTAACTGGAAGGGAGGCTCTCACATGAATCCGGCCCAGATACATGCTCATGGTCCCCTAAACATAAATAAGTAAATAAATAAATAAAGCTAAATGCTCATGCACCAGTTCTTTAAGTTCATGATTTAACAGGAGGATATTATTTCCTATGATAGTGTCGTTACATTCAGTCGATATTATTCTTAGGCTACATAGTGACCAGTCTTCTTTCTCCCAGTATTTTCTTCCTGCAACCAGCGGACCCATGCAAATCGTAGTCAACGTCGTAAATAGTTCCGGCCCATTTTTATTTTTCAATAAGAATGTCCAACCCAGCCCAGCACATTGGCGACAGCACTTTATCCTCCGCCTTGGTGTGCTCGCCGCAGCGCCGCCGTCCGGCCCTGTAAACATAGTTTTTTTTGAAATGGTCCCTGTCAACATAGTGAATCGGGAGAGAACTGTAGTTCTGAGTATGACAGTACGGACCCACCAGGTCCACTCCCGAACACAAGCAAGCGCCTCTTTTACTACTCAGATGCACCCTCGTTTTTTTTACTCTAATCCACCCTGCTGATATCCGGGACCCACATCATTTTTAATGTATAGTCAATTAACGACAGAATTGCACAACTTTTTTTTGAGTAGTAATTCAGAGGAGCAGGCTATAAACTGGGTTGTGCGGTCTCTATGGCCCGTCTAACAACATGACCAACCCAGCAGGTTTTTCTTTGGGAAAATAGGTAGCCCAGTATTTCTTTTTGAAGAATACGCAAGCTAGGCCTATTTGTTTTCTTTGACTTATGGGCTGAAATCTTTCAAGACGAGGAGGGATGCATTCCGGCCTGGCCAAAGAGTATGGTCAATGTATGTTAAAAGTAATATCAAAGGGGTTGAAAATTCCAAAAAAAATATAGCAAATGGGATATTAGTTTCTTTTTTTGTTTTTTCTTCACTGATATTTTATAGTATTTCATTGGATTTAACATGACATAGTACTAATTTATTTTTAAATTTGTTTTAGTATGGCTACTAATTTTTGGATTAAGAATATTTTGTTCCCTAGCAAAATTTGCGAATTTTCAAAATTTCGCACATATTTAGTTAATTTTTTAACCCTGGTACTGACCAGAAAATGGACAGCAATTCTAAAAATGGAAAACAGGCTACAATAAATTCCATATGAATTAGAAAATGAGTAAAAATTATAAAAATAATAGCAAATGGGATGAACACGCGACATATTTGGAGGCTGACTTCTTTACGCAAGGCTTTGTCAGTCAACACACGATTCTAGCAGCAATGACTGTTGGATGTCCATCCAATGGCCGACGTGCTTCTTCAATCTCTGATCTTCCTGCTCCAGCCGCCTAAACTAGCGCCGGCGGGACTGCCTGCTCCCTCCTCTTGTGGCCCGCTGTGATGCTGTGCGGGCTTCCCCGGCCCACCCTACTCCCTCCGATGGCCTAGTCGCACGCAATCAACTACCTCCTTATTACGCGAAAAAAATGATTCCTACCACTGACATCTGGGGTGCACCGGTTGGGAGGCTGACTTGTGGGCCTACTAAGTTTACGCCTACGCAGGGCTTGTCAACTTAATCAACAAACGATTCTAGCAGCAGTAACCGTTGGATTGGAATCGAATGGTCCTGCTGCTTCTTCGAGTGCTGCTCTTCTTGCACCAGCCGCCCGAACCTGCGCCGGCGAGACCGCCTGCTCCTGCCTCCAGTGGCCAGTTATGCTGCCGTTGAGGCCTCACCGCCCCCTACTACTCCCACCGCTAGCCAGGCCCTACGGCGACGACAGCCTGACACCATAGCCGAACCAGTGAACCCTCGTATTGCTCTCTACGTGGGCATCCACTGCCGCATCTTCCCCGGCTCCATGTCGTCCCCTTCCTAGGCCTCGCTGTCGTCCACCACCCTGGTGCTCTCGGCGCGGCGTTGTCAACATGGTCATGGAACGACTTCCATCGGACGTGGACTATACGTGGAGAGGCTAACAGCTGGGACCACGGCCGCACACAAGGAAATGCCTCCTTATTACACGCAAAATAATGATTCCTCCAGCTGACATCTGCGACCCACCGGAAGGGCCTCTGTATTTCGTGAAAAAAATGTTCCCCTCGCTGAGAGGTCGGACCATCATCAATATCTTCACATGCAAGGAAGTGCCTCCTTATTACGCACAAAAAAATGAATACCCCCTGCTATCTGGGAACCACCATAGTGGGTGGCTGACTTGTGGGCCTACTAAGTTGACGGGGACGGAGGGCTTTGTCAACTTAGTCAATACTCCAATGACCGTATGATGTCCATCCAACAGCCATAGTGCTTCTTCATCCTTGGTCTTCTTGCTCCAGCCGCCCAAAGCAGCGTGGTCGTGCCGCCTGCTCCTGCCTCCCGTGGCCGGCTGTGCTACCGCGGAGGCCTCACCGCCCCCATACTACTCCCACCGCTGGCCAGGCCATCCCTCTACACACCCACACCCCCTGTTATTCTGCGGCGACGGCAGCCTCACATCGCAGCCGAACCAGTGAACCCTCGTACTCCTCTCTGCATGGGCATCCACTGTCGCGTCTTCCCCAGCTCCGTGTCGTCCCCTTCCTAGGCCTCGTCGTCGTCCACCGCCGTGGTGCTCTCGGCGCGGTGTGATCAACGTGGTCAAGGAACGACTTCCATCGAACATGGACTGTACGTGGAGAGGCTGATAGCTGGGTCCACGGACGGGCCACATTGTATTTCGTGAAAAAAAACATTTCCCCCTGACAGCTGGGACCCACCAGCTACATCTCTGCATGCAAGGAAGTGCGTCCAGGCAAAAAAAAACGATTCGCCCCCTGACTGTTGGGACCCACCAGCTACATCTTCGCACACAAGGAAGTGCGTGACAGTCGGGGCCCACCTGGTCGAAGTGTATGTAGCGTTGTCATTCCGTTTGCGAACGTGTACGTAGACACTGGTCGATGTAGAGGCGTGTACGCGTCATAGTAGAGGCGCGCACGTGTCGTAGTAGAGGTGCGCACGTAGGATGTACACGTACGTACAGCGGCCAGGGTGCAAGAAAGTAAATACGGCCACGTATGTACATACGGGCGGGGTCTCGAACGCCTACTCGCACATACGTACAGCCAGGGCTCGTGTACATGGCTGGGTCGGAAAGGAGAAACAGCGTCGTCGTCATGTTCATGGGAGCCAACCAGCTGGGTCAAAACAGAATGCGTCGTCGTGTTCATTGGGAGGGCTTGGACGGAACAAGCGATGGAAATGAGGCTTGGCATACCGCAAAACGGAGGAAACGACCTTGTGTTCGACCGGCCACGTTCGAAACGGGATCCTGTTCATCGGGAGGGGTCTGGCGTACCGCAAAACGAAAGAAACGGACCTCCTACGGTCAAAACGGGTCCTGTTGATCGGAGGGTGTGGCGTACGCAAAACGGATGAAACGGACTTGTGTTGGAGCGCTACGGTCGAAACGGGGATCTTGTTCATCGGGAGGGGTGTGGCGTACCGCAAAATGGGACTCCATGGGATACTGTTCATCTCCACCGTCGACCTCCTCCAGCCTCCACGGGCTACTGTTCATCCACCATCGACCTCCTCCAGCCTCCACCTGCGATTGTTCATCCACGGGCTCCTGTTCATCCAGCCTCCACCGCGCGATACTCCACCGGCTACTGTTCAACCACCCCTCTCCACGGGCTCCTATTCAACCACCCCTCCACGGGCTACTGTTCATCCACCCCTCCACCATCTACTATTCATCCAGCCCTCCACGGGGTCATCCTGTTCATCCAGCCCTCCACGGGGGTCCTGTTCATCCAGCCCCAACCGGCTCGATCGATAGGGGTCCTGTTCATCCAGAGGCAACGCCACGGGGTCCTGTTCATCCACCCCACCACTCACTGTTCATCCAACCCCTCCCCCCTCCCCCCGCAATGCTCACTTTTCATCCAGAGGTAGCATCGATCGGCTTCAGTTAGCACCAGTAGCGAAGGAATCGCTCGATCGGGTTCAGTTAAGAGCCATCGGTCGATCGCTCGGGTTCAGTAACGCATAGCCTACAGTGCAATCGCTCGGGTTCAGTTAGAGCCCAACGCCTCGCACACACGCGCGTACTTGTACGAGACAAACGCGCATCACTCAGCCCCTGACCACCCACCGTAACCGGGAACTCACAAAAAAAATTCCTCGCCCTCGCTTCTACCATGGTTTTTTCCGTCATGGACGGCCCAAAGAATGTCATGCAGCTGCGTCTCCGGCCCGCCTAGGACGAAAAGCCCATTTTCTGTCATGATTTTTTGTCATAGAAGTAGGAGCCCACCACATCTATGATGATACCGAGTTTTGTCACAATTATCGTCATAGAAGTGTCATAAATATGACAGGAAAAAAATCCGTTTGGCCCAAAATGTCGCGGATGTGTCTTTTTTTTGTAGTGTGGAGATGCCCATCAATAGATATCAATGTGAGTGACTAGGGATTATCATGCGACGGGTGCACTAGAGCTATAAGTGTAGGAAAGCTCAACAAAAGAAACTAAGTGGGTCTGCATCCAACTTGCTTGCTCATGAAGACCTAGGGCACTTTGAGGAAGCCCATCATTGGAATATACAAGCCAACTTCTATAATGAAAAATTCCCACTAGTATATGAAAGTGACAACATAGGAGACTTTCTATCATGAAGATCATGGTGCTACTTTGAAGCACAAGTGTGATAAAAGGATAGTAGCATTGCCCCTTCTCTCTTTTTCCCTCATTTTTTTATTTTTTATTTTTTTATTTGGGCCTTTTCTCTCTTTTTTATGGCCTCTTTTTTTATTTAGTCCGGAGTCTCATCCCGACTTGTGGGGGAATCATAGTCTCCATCATCCTTTCCTCACTGGGACAATGCTCTAATAATGAAGATCATCACACTTTTATTTACTTACAGCTCAAGAATTACAACAAAATATGACTCTATGGTAATGCCTCCAGTGGTGTACCAGGATGTGCAATGATTCAAGAGTGACATGTATGAAAAATTATGAACAGTGGCTTTGCCACAAACACGATGTCAACTACATGATCATGCAAGGCAATATGACAATGATGGAGCGTGTCATAATAAACAGAACGGTGGAAAGTTGCATGGTAATATATCTCAGAATGTCTATGGAAATGCCATATAGGTAGGTATGGTGGCTGTTTTGAGGAAGGTATATGGTGGGTGTATGGTACCGGCGAAAGTTGCGCGGTACTAGAGAGGCTAGCAATGGTGGAAGGGTGAGAGTGCGTATAATCCATGGACTCAACATTAGTCATAAAGAACTCACATACTTATTGCAAAAATCTATTAGTTATCGAAATGAAGTACTACACGCATGCTCCTAGGGGGATAGATTTGTAGGAAAAGACCATCGCTCGTCCCCGACTGCCACTCACAAGGAAGACAATCAATAAATAAATCATGCTCCAACTTCATCACATAACGTTTCACCATACATGCATGCTACAAGAATCACAAACTTTAACACAAGTATCTCTCAAATTCACAACTACTCTACTAGCATGACTCTAATATCACCATCTTCATATCTCAAAACAATCATAAAGAATCAAACTTCTCATAGTATTCAATGCACTTTATATGAAAGTTTTTATTATACCCATTGAGGGCGTCCTAGATTAGGGGGTGTCCGGATAGCCGAACTATCACTGTTGGCCGGACTCCTGGACTATGAAGATACAAGATTGAAGACTCCGTCCCGTGTCCGGATGGGACTTTCCTTGGCGTGGAAGGCAAGCTTGGCGAAACGGATATGTAGATCTCCTACCATTGTAACCGACTCTGTATAACCCTAACCCTCTTCGATGCCTATATAAACCGGAGGGTTTTAGTCTGTAGGAGGAACAACAATCATACCATAGGCTAGCTTCTAGGGTTTGGCCTCTCTTACCTAGTGGTAGATCTACTCTTGTACTACCCATATCATCAATATCAATCAAGCAGGAGTAGGGTTTTACCTCCATCGAGAGGGCCCGAACCTGGATAAAAACATCGTGTCCCTTGTCTCCTGTTACCATCCGCCTAGACGCACAGTTCGGGACCCCCTACCCGAGATCCGCCGGTTTTGACACCGACATTGGTGCTTTCATTGAGAGTTCCTTTGTGTCGTAATCCTTAGGCCCGATGGCTCCTCCGATCATCAACAATGATGCGGTCCAGGGTGAGACTTTTCTTCCCGGACAGATCTTCGTATTCGGCGGCTTTGCACTGCGGGCAAATTCGCTTGGCCGTCTGGAGTAGATTGAAAGCTACGCCCCTGGCCATCAGGTCAGATTTGGAAGTTTGAACTATACGGCTCACGTCTACGGAGACTTGATCTTCGACGGGTTCGAGCCACAGCCAAGCGCGCTGCACTGTCACGATGGGCACGATCTAGCTCTGCTGCGGACAGTGCCCTGGAGGCCGCACAAGTGCCCGCTCCGACCCTTAGCTTGGAGCCGACTGCGCCGACCGAGGACGGGTGGCTGGACACCGCCTCGGGGGCTGCTATCTCTACGGCGATGGAGCCAAATACTATCCTTGTCCTTTGCAAAGCTCGTAACTCCAAGGTACCGGACTCCTCTCCGGACTCCTCTCCGGACTCCGACCTTCCGCTCCCCTTCCAATCAAATCCGATTGGGCGCCGGTCATGGAGTTCACCGCCGGGGAAATTTTTCAGCACTCGCCCTTTGGCGACATCCTGAATTCACTAAAGTCTCTCTCTTTATCAGGAGAGCCCTGGCCGGACTATGGTCAGGAAGGTTGGGATGTGGACGATGAAGAAATTCAAAGCCCACCCACCACCCACTTCGTAGCCACTGTCGATGATTTAACCGACATGCTCGACTTCGACTCCGAAGACATCGACGGTATGGACGACGATGCAGGAGACGACCAAGAACTAGCGCCTACAGGGCACTGGAAGGCCACCTAGTCATACGACATTTACATGGTGGACACCCTAAAAGATGGGAATGGCGATGGAACAACGGAGGATGACCCCTCCAAGAAACAACCTAAGCGTCAGCGTCAGCGGCGCCGCTCTAAATCCTGCCACAGCAAAAACAGTGATTCTGGCACGGGAGACAATAACACCCCAGAAAGTGCCGAAGACAACCCCCTCCAGCAAGATTCAGCACAGGAGGACGGAGAAGCCAGCCCACATGAGAGAGCGGCAGATAGAGAGGTAGAGGACGATAATTACATGCCTCCCTCCGAAGACGAGGCAAGCCTCGACGACGACGAATTTGTCGTGCCTGAGGATCCCGTCGAACAGGAGCGTTTCAAACGCAGGCTTATGGCCACCGCAAGCAGCCTCAAGAAAAAGCAGCAACAGCTTAGAGCTGATCAAGATTTGCTAGCTGACAGTGTTGGGGAACGTTGCATAAAATAAAAAAAATTCTATGTTGACCAAGATCAATCTATGAGTTCATCTAGCAATGAGAGAGGGGAGTGCATCTACATACCCTTGTAGATCGCGAGCGGAAGTGTTCAAGAGAACGAGGTTGAGGGAGTCGTACTCGTCGTGATCCAAATCACCGGAGATCCTAGCGCCGAACGGACAGCACCTCTGTGTTCAACACACGTACGGTCAGCGTGACATCTCCTCCTTCTTGATCCAGCAAGGGGGAAGGAGAGGTTGATGAAGATCCAACAGCACGACGGCGTGGTGGTGGATGCAGCAGGGATTCCGGCAGGGCTTTGCCAAGCGTCTGCGGGAGGGAGAGGTGTAGCAAGGGGGAAGGGAGGCGCCAAGTGCAAGGGTGCGGCTGCCCTCCCTCCCCCCCTCTTTATATAGGGTCCCCAGGGGGCACTGGCCCTAGGAGATTGAATCTCCAAGGGGGGGCGGCGGCCAAGGGGGTGCCTTGCCGCCCAAGGCAAGTGGAGGCGCCCACCCCCACCCTAGGGTTTCCAACCCTAGGCGCAGGGGGGCCAAGGGGGTGCACCAGCCCACCAGGGGCTGGTTCCCCTCCCCACTTCAGCCCATGGGGCCCTCCGGGATAGGTGCCCCCACCCGGTGGACCCCCGGGACCCTTCCGATGGTCCCGGTACAATACCGGTGACCCCCGAAACTTTCCCGATGGCCGAAACTCGACTTCCCATATATAATTCTTTACCTCCGGACCATTCCGGAACTCCTCGTGACGTCCGGGATCTCATCCGGGACTCCGAACAACTTTCGGTTTGCTGCATACTAATATCTCTACAAAACTAGCGTCACCGAACCTTAAGTGTGTAGACCCTACGGGTTCGGGAGACATGTAGACATGAACGAGACGTCTCTCCGGTCAATAACCAATAGCAGGATATGGATACCCATGTTGGCTCCCACATGCTCCTTGATGATCTCATCGGATGAACCACGATGTCGAGGATTCAAGCAACCCCGTATACAATTCCCTTTGTCAATCGGTATGTTACTTGCCCGAGATTCAATCGTCGGTATCCTAATACCTCGTTCAATCTCGTCACCGGCAAGTCACTTTACTCGTATCGTAATGCATGATCCCGTGACCAGACACTTGGTCACTTTGAGCTCATTATGATGATGCATTACCGAGTGGGCCCAGAGATACCTCTCCTTCATACGGAGTGACAAATCCCAGTCTCGATCCGTGTCAACCCAACAGACACTTTCGGAGATACCTGCAGTATACCTTTATAGTCACCCAGTTATGTTGTGATGTTTGGTACACCCAAAGAACTCCTACGGTATCCGGGAGTTACACGATCTCATGGTCTAAGGAAAAGATACTTGACATTGGAAAAGCTCTAGCAAACGAACTACACGATCTTGTGCTCTGCTTAGGATTGGGTCTTGTCCATTACATCATTCTCCCAATGATGTGATCCCGTTATCAATGACATCCAATGTCCATAATCAGGAAACTATGACTATCTATTGATTAACAAGCTAGTCAACTAGAGGCTCATTAGGGACATGTTGTGGTCTATGTATTCACACGTGTATTACGATTTCTGGATAATACAATTATAGCATGAATAAAACACAATTATCATGAACAAGGAAATATAATAATAATCCTTTTATTATTGCCTCTAGGGCATATTTCCAACAGTCTCCCACTTGCACTAGAGTCAATAATCTAGTTACATTGTGATGAATCAAACACCCATAGAGTTCTGGTGTTGATCATGTTTTGCTCGCGGAAGAGGTTTAGTCAACGGTATCCGGGAGTTACACGATTCATGTTTTGCTCACGACATTCAGACCGTATGTACTTTGCAAATATCTATGTGTCCACCTTGAACATTTTCACGGTTGGACTTGAAACGATGCTTGATGTGCCTGGTCTTCTTGTGAAACCTGGGCTCCTTGGCAAGAGCAATAGCTCCAGTGTTGTCTCTGAAGAGAGTGATCGGCCCCGACGCATTGGGTATGACTCCTAGGTCGGTGATGAACTCCTTCATCCAGATTGCTTCATGCGCTGCCTCCGAGGCTATCATGTACTCCGCTTCACATGTAGATCCCGCCACGACGCTCTGCTTGCAACTGCACCAGCTTACTGCTCCACGATTCAACATATACACGTATCCGGTTTGTGACTTAGAGTCATCCAGATCTGTGTGGAAGCTAGCATCGACGTAACCCTTTACGACGAGCTCTTCATCACCTCCATAAACGAGAAACATGTCCTTTGTCCTTTTCAGGTACTTCAGGATATTCTTGACCGCTGTCCAGTGTTCCTTGCCGGGATTAATTTGGTACCTTCCTACCAAACTTACGGCAAGGTTTACATCAGGTCTGGTACACAGCATGGCATACATAATAGATCCTATGGCTGAGGCATAGGGGATGACACTCATCTCTTCTTTATCTTCTGCCGTGGTCGGGCATTGAGCCGAGCTCAATCTCACACCTTGCAATACAGGCAAGAACCCTTTCTTGGACCGATCCATATTGAATTTCTTCAATATCTTATCAAGGTATGTGCTTTGTGAAAGACCTATGAGGCGTCTTGATCTATCCCTATAGATCTTGATGCCTAATATGTAAGCAGCTTCTCCAAGGTTCTTCATTGAAAAACACTTATTCAAGTAGGCCTTAATGCTGTCCAATAGTTCTATATCATTTCCCATCAAAAGTATGTCATCTACATATAATATGAGAAATGCTACAGAGCTCCCACTCACTTTCTTGTAAACGCAGGCTTCTCCATAAGTCTGCATAAACCCAAACGCTTTGATCATCTCATCAAACCGAATGTTCCAACTCCGAGATGCTTGCACCAGCCCATAAATGGATCGCTGGAGCTTCCACACTTTTTTAGCATTCTTAGGGTTGACAAAACCTTCCGGGTGCATCATATACAGTTCTTCCTTAAGATGTTCGTTAAGGAATGCCATTTTGACGTCCATCTGCCATATCTCATAATCATAGTATGCGGCAATTGCTAACATGATTCAGATGGACTTTAGCTTCGCTACGGGAGAGAATGTCTCATCGTAGTCAACCCCTTGAACTTGTCGATAACCCTTACCAACAGGTCGAGCTTTATAGATGGTAACATTATCATCCGCGTCCGTCTTCTTCTTAAAGATCCATTTGTTTTCTATCGCTCGCCGATCATCGGGCAAGTCTGTCAAAGTCCATACTTCGTTTTCATACATGGATCCTATCTCGGATTGCATGGCTTCAAGCCATTTGTTGGAATCTGGGCCCGCCATCGCTTCTTCATAGTTTGAAGGTTCACCGTTGTCTAACAACATGATTTCCAGGACAGGGTTGCCATACCACTCTGGTGTGGAACGTGTCCTTGTGGACCTATGAAGTTCAGTAGCAACTTGATCTGAAGTACCTTGATCATCATCATTAATTTCCTCTCCAGTCGGTGTAGGCACCACAGGAACATTTTCCTGAGCTGCACTTCTTTCCGGTTCAAGAGGTAGTACTTCATCGAGTTCTACTTTCCTCCCACTTACTCCTTTCGAGAGAAACTCTTTTTCCAGAAAGGATCCGTTCTTGGCAAAAAAGATCTTTCCCTCGGATCTTAAGTAGAAGGTATACCCAATGGTTTCCTTAGGGTATCCTATGAAGACGCATTTTTCCGACTTGGGTTCGAGCTTTTCAGGTTGAAGTTTCTTGACATAAGCATCGCATCCCCAAACTTTTAGAAATGACAGCTTAGGTTTCTTCCCAAACCATAATTCATACGGTGTCGTCTCAACGGATTTAGACGGAGCCCTATTTAAAGTGAATGTAGTTGTCTCTAGAGCGTATCCCCAAAATGATAGCGGTAAATCAGTAAGAGACATCATAGATCGCACCATATCCAATAGAGTGCGATTACGATGTTCGGGCACACCGTTACGCTGAGGTGTTCCAGTCGGCGTGAGTTGTGAAACGATTCCACATTTCCTTAAGTGAGTACCAAATTTGTGACTTAAATATTCTCCTCCACAATCTGATCGTAAGAACTTTATCTTTCGGTCACGTTGATTCTCTACCTCATTTGGAAATTCCTTGAACTTTTCAAAGGTCTCAGACTTGTGTTTCATCAAGTAGACATACCCATATCTACTCAAGTCATCAGTGAGAGTGAGAACATAATGATATCCTCCGCGAGCCTCAACGCTCATTGGACCAAATACATCGGTATGTATGATTTCCAATAAGTTGGTTTCTCGCTCCATTGTTCCGGAGAATGGAGTCTTGGTCATTTTGCCCATGAGGCACAGTTCGCATGTGTCAAATGATTCATAATCGAGAGACTCTAAAAGTCCATCAGCATGGAGCTTCTTCATGCGCTTGACACCAATGTGACCAAGGCGGCAGTGCCACAAGTATGTGGGACTATCGTTATCAACTTTACATCTTTTGGTATTCACACTATGAATATGTGTAACATTACGTTCGAGATTCATTAAGAATAAACCATTGACCATCGGGGCATGACCATAAAACATATCTCTCATATAAATAGAACAACCATTATTCTCGGATTTAAATAGTAGCCATCTCGTATTAAACGAGATCCAGATACAATGTTCATGCTCAAACTTGGCACTAAATAACAATTATTGAGGTTTAAAACTAATCCCGTAGGTAAATGTAGAGGTAGCGTGCCGACGGCGATCACATCGACCTTGGAACCATTTCCGATGCGCATCATCACCTCATCCTTCGCCAGTCTCCGCTTATTCCGCAGCTCCTGCTTTGAGTTACAAATATGAGCAACGGCACCAGTATCAAATACCCAGGAGCTACTATGAGCACTGGTAAGGTACACATCAATTACATGTATATCACATATACCTTTAGTGTTGCCAGCCTTCTTGTTCGCTAAGTATTTGGGGCAGTTCCGCTTCCAGTGACCCTTCCCTTTGCAATAAAAGCACTCAGTTTCAGGCTTGGGTCCACTCTTTGACTTCTTCCCGGCAACTGGCTTACCGGTGCGGCAACATCCTTGCCGTCCTTCTTGAAGTTCTTCTTACCCTTTCCTTTCTTGAACTTGGTGGTTTTATTGACCATCATCACTTGATGTTCCTTTCTGATTTCTACCTCTGCTGACTTCAGCATTGAAAATACTTCAGGAATAATTTTCACCATCCCCTGCATATTGTAGTTCATCAAAAAGCTCTTGTAGCTCGGTGGGAGCGACTGAAGGATTCTATCAATGACCGCCTCATCCGGGAGGTTAATGTCCAGCTGGGACAGGCGGTTGTGCAACCCAGACATTTTGAGTATGTGCTCACTGACAGAACTGTTTTCCTCCATCTTACAACTATAGAACTTGTCGGAGACTTCATATCTCTCGACCCGGGTGTGAGCTTGGAAAAGCATTTTCAGCTCCTCGAACATCTCATATGCTCCGTGTTGCTCAAAATGCTTTTGGAGCCCCGGTTCTAAGCTGTAAAGCATGCCGCACTGAACGAGGGAGTAATCATCAGCACGTGTCTGCCAAACGTTCAAATCGTCTTGCAGTGCTGGGAGAGTAGGTGGGTCACCTAGCGGTGCTTCTAGGACATATGCTTTCTTGGCAGCTATGAGGATGATCCTCAGGTTCCGGACCCAGTCCGTATAGTTGCTGCCGTCATCTATCAGCTTGGTTTTCTCTAGGAACGCGTTGAAGTTCATGTTGACATGAGCGTTGGCCATTTGATCTACAAGACATTTTTGCAAAGATTTTAGACTAAGTTCATGATAATTAAGTTCATCTAATCAAATTATTTAATGAACTCCCACTCAGATTAGACATCCCTCTAGTCATCTAAGTGTTACATGATCCGAGTCGACTAGGCCGTGTCCGATCATCACGTGAGACGGACTAGTCATCATCGGTGAACATCTCCATGTTGATCGTATCTTTCATACGACTCATGTTCGACCTTTTGGTCTCTTGTGTTCCGAGGCCATGTCTGTACATGCTAGGCTCGTCAAGTTAACCTAAGTGTTTTGCATGTGTAAATCTATCTTACACCCGTTGTATGTGAACGTTAGAATCTATCACACCCGATCATCACGTGGTGCTTCGAAACAACGAATTGTCACAACGGCGCACAGTTAGGGGGAACACTTTCTTGAAATTATTATGAGGGATCATCTTATTTACTACCGCCTTTCTAAGTAAACAAGATGCAAAAACATGATAAACATCACATGCAATCAAATAGTAGTGACATGATATGGCCAATATCATATAGCTCCTTTGATCTCCATCTTCGGGGCTCCATGATCATCTTCGTCACCGGCATGACACCATGATCTCCATCATCATGATCCCCATCATCGTGTCTCCATGAAGTTGCTCGCCAACTATTACTTCTACTACTATAGCTAACGGTTTAGCAATAAAGTAAAGTAATTACATGGTGTTAAATCATTGACACGCATGTCATACAATAATTAAGACAACTCCTATGGCTCCTGCCGGTTGTCATACTCATCGACATGCAAGTCGTGATTCCTATTACAAGAACATGATCTCATACATCACAATATATCATTCATCATTCATCACAACTTTTGGCCATATCACATCACAAAGCAATTGCTGCAAAAACAAGTTAGACGTCCTCTAATTGTTGTTGCATCTTTTACGTGGCTGCAATAGGGTTCTAGCAAGAACGTTTTCTTACCTACGAAAAAGCCACAACGTCATTTGTCAACTTCTATTTACCCTTCATAAGGACCCTTTTCATCGAATCCACTCCAACTAAAGTGGGAGAGACAGACACCCGCTAGCCACCTTATGCAACTAGTGCATGTCAGTCGGTGGAACCTGTCTCACGTAAGCGTACGTGTAAGGTCGGTCCGGGCCGCTTCATCCCACAATACCGCTGAAGAAAAATAAGACTAGTAGTGGCAAGAAAGTTGACAACATCTATGCCCACAACAGATTTGTGTTCTACTCGTGCAAAGAGAACTACACATAGACCTAGCTCATGATGCCACTGTTGGGGAACGTTGCATAAAATAAAAAATTGTCTACGTTCACCAAGATCAATCTATGAGTTCATCTAGCAACGAGAGAGGGGAGTGCATCTACATACCCTTGTAGATCACGAGCGGAAGCGTTCAAGAGAACGAGGTTGAGGGAGTCGTACTCGTCGTGATCCAAATCACCGGAGATCCTAGCGCCGAACGGACGGCACCTCCGCATTCAACACACGTACGGTCAGCGTGACGTCTCCTCCTTCTCGATCCAGCAAGGGGGAAGGAGAGGTTGATGAAGATCCAGCGGCACAACGGCGTGGTGGTGGATGCAGCAAGGATTCCAGCAGGGCTTCGCCAAGCGTCTGCGAGAGGGAGAGGTGTAGCAAGGGGGAAGGGAGCGCCAAGTGCAAGGGTGCGGCTGTCCTCCCTCCCCCCCCCCTCTTTATATAGGGTCCCTAGGGGGGCTCCGGCCCTAGGAGATTGAATCTCCAAGGGGGGCGGTGGACAAGGGGGTGCCTTGCCCCCCAAGGCAAGTGGAGGCGCCCCCCACCCTAGGGTTTCCAACCCTAGGCGCAGGGGGGCCAAGGGGGGCGCACCAGCCCACCAGGGGCTGGTTCCCCTCCCCACTTCAGCCCACGGGGCCCTCCGGGATAGGTGGCCCCACCCGATGGACCCCCGGGACCCTTCCGGTGGTCCTGGTACAATACCGGTGACCCCCGAAACTTTCCCGATGGTCGAAACTCGACTTCCCATATATAATTTTTTACCTCCGAACCATTCCGGAACTCCTCGTGACGTCCGGGATCTCATCCAGGACTCCGAACAACTTTCGGTTTGCTGTATTCTAATATCTCTACAACCCTAGCGTCACCGAACCTTAAGTGTGTAGACCCTACGGGTTCGGGAGACATGTAGACATGACCGAGACGGCTCTCTGGTCAATAACCAACAGCGGGATATGGATACCCATGTTGGATCCCACATGCTCCTCGATGATCTCATCGGATGAACCACGATGTCGAGGATTCGAGCAACCCCGTATACAATTCCCTTTGTTAATCAGTATGTTACTTGCCCGAGATTCGATCATCGGTATCCTAATACCTCGTTCAATCTCGTTACCGGCAAGTCACTTTACTCGTACCGTAATGCATGATCCCGTGACCAGACACTTGGTCACTTTGAGCTCATTATGATGATGCATTACCGAGTGGGCCCAGAGATACCTCTCTGTCATACGGAGTGACAAATCCCAGTCTCGATCCGTGTCAACCCAACAGACACTTTCGGAGATACCCGCAGTATACCTTTATAGTCACCCAGTTACGTTGTGACGTTTGGTACACCCAAAGCACTCCTACGGTATCCGGGAGTTACATGATCTCATGGTCTAAGGAAAAGATACTTGACATTGGAAAAGCTCTAGCAAACGAACTACACGATCTTGTGCTATGCTTAGGATTGGGTCTTGTCCATCACATCATTCTCCCAATGATGTGATCCCGTTAACAATGACATCCAATGTCCATAGTCAGGAAAACATGACTATCTATTGATTAACGAGCTAGTCAACTAGAGGTTCACTAGGGACATGTTGTGGTCTATGTATTCACACGTGTATTACGATTTCCGGATAATACAATTATAGCATGAATAAAAGACAATTATCATGAACAAGGAAATATAATAATAATCCTTTTATTATTGCCTCTAGGGAATATTTCCAACAGACAGATGGGCTGAAGTCCTTGCGGCCGAAGAGTATGAACTCGAACGCCCCTCCAAGAGCTACCCAAAAGGCAGGCTGCTACCCTGATTAGAGGAGGAAGCACTCAAACCTACATCACCAGCGCAGGATGCGGCAGACCGGCCACCTCGTGGCCGCAATAGAGAGGCCTCTCGGCCCTCCACTCAAACCGCACCCTGGTGCCGCTCAAAAAATACCAAGGCACAGGGAAGTGTGCCAGACCTGCGAGACATATTGGAAGACAAGGCAAGGCAAACAAGATTGATCTATGGATCGCGTGGGCGCCTCACTACACGTGACGACAACCGTCATGCCGGATACAGCAAATCCGGTCGGGCCGAACACAGCAGACAAAGCCCATTCGAGCTACGTCGTGATATAGCCCAATACAGAGGCGCCGCACACCCACTATGCTTCACAGACGGAGTGATGGATCATCAAATCCCTGAGGGTTTCAAACCCGTAAACATTGAATCATACGATGGCACAACAGATCCTGCGGTCTGGATCGAGGACTATCTCCTTCATATCCACATGGCCCGCGGTGATGATCTACGCGCCATCAAATACCTCCCACTCAAGCTTAAAGGACCAGCTCGGCATTGGCTTAACAGCTTGCCAGTAGAGTCAATTGGTTGTTGGGAAGACCTGGAAGCCGCATTCCTCGACAATTTCCAGGGCACCTATGTGCGACCACCAGACGTCGATGACCTAAGCCACACAATTCAGTAGCCAGAGGAATCGACCAGACAATTCTGGACACGGTTCCTAACCAAGAAAAATCAAACCGTCGACTGTCCGGATGCAGAGGCCCTTGTAGCCTTCAAACATAACATCCGCGATGAGTGGCTCTCCCGGCACCTAGGACAGGAAAAGCGAAAATCCATGGCAGCCCTCACAACACTAATGACCCGCTTTTGCGCGGGAGAAGACAACTGGCTAGCTCATAGTAACAACATGACCAAGAGCCCTGGTAATTTAGATACCAAGGATAGCAATGGCAGGTCGCGCCGCAACAAGCACAAGCGCCGCATTAACGGCGATAATGCTGAAGATACGGCAGTCAATGCCGGATTCAGCGGAAAAAGCCATTCAAAAGAAATACTCCGGGCCCGTCCAATTTGGACCGAATACTCGATCGCTCATGCCAGATACACGACACCCCCGAAAAACCAGCCAACCACACCAACAAGGATTGTTGGGTGTTCAAGTAGGTAGGCAAGTTACATGCCGAAAACAATGACAAGGGGATGCATAGCGATGACGAGGAGGAACCCCGGCTGCCAAACAATAGAGGACAGAAGGGCTTCCCCCTACAAGCGATGGAGCTAGTCGCCCCAAAGTTCAATCCGTGGTCCTCTTGCCCGATCACTTTTGATCGAAGGGGCCACCCCACTAGCATCCGCCACGGCGGATTCGCCGCGTTGGTTCTAGACCCAATCGTTGACGGATTTCACCTCACTAGAGTCCTGATGGACGGCGGCGGCAGCCTGAACCTGCTTTATTAGGATACAGTGCGCAAAATGGGCATAGACTCCTCAAGGATTAAACCCACAAAGACGACCTTTAAAGGCGTCATACCAGGTGTAGAGGCCAACTGTACAGGCTCAGTTACACTTGAAAAGCGAGGAGTTAATCTTCACATAGTTCCGTCCCACAGCGGCTATCATGCATTGCTCGGACGAACCGCATTTGTAAAGTTCAATGTGGTGCCGCACTACGCATATCTCAAGCTCAAGATGCCAGGCCCTCGAGGAGTCATTACGGTCAACGGAAACACCAATCGCTCTCTCCGAACGGAGGAGCACACGGCGGCTCTCGCAGCGGAAGTACAAAGCGGCCTCTTAAGGCAATTCTCGAGTCCGGCTATTAAATGTCCGGACACCGCCAAGCGCGCCCGGAGTAACCTACAACAGGACCGCCCGGCACGTTCCGAGCATGCGTAGCAATGCGGCCCAACCCCAGCCCTCGCGACATTGCGAAACCAGTACTACGCGTACATAATTACGCTCTGGAAATACCATGGGTATAGGGGGAGGGGCACGACCATGGCAGGCTCAGAATGCGGCTTAACCACACCAGGGGCTCCCGATTGTGTAATTCGTTTTCTTACTTTCAGGACTCCTTTATCAAGAAGCCCTGCCCGGCAGTAGAATCACCGAACACACGATGCAACAGACAGGGAAGCAGAAAGCTACATCGATTGTCCAGGTGGTCTCTATAACGAGAAGTATACTTGTTTTACATATCATCCCGCAGCTCGCTCCTGGAGGGGGACATGTCAAATAGTCTTGTCGCTTGCTTATCGCACTATTTGTATCGTTCTGCTTTTACAACAGCTTTTTTAATGAACAATGCACAGCTTTTGCCTATTATTGCATTCCTTTTTCTTATCTATATATGTTCACTTATGACATATTGCATCCGTATGCTTTGGTACAGCCAAATACACCAGGGGCTTAAGTACCCCAAAATATGGTGTGATAAGTCCGAACACTTTCACAAGTGCGGCACCCCGAACTTATAGCATTATATGCATCGGCTCCGAATCATGTCTTGGGTCAATAGTTGGGTTTGCTCGGCTCCCATGTTTTGGTACCTTATGTTTCGTTATATCGGCTAAGGTAGCGCTGCGAGAACCACTGCGATTGTGCCCCGATTGAGCTGGGTTGAGCACCTCAGTGGAGAAAGCTAAAACTGACCGTCATGATAGGGCGAGAGCTGGTCGCTGTTCGAGAGGTTCTTCGAGTCCCTAAAGACTTATGTCGCTTAGAGCGAGGAGCCGGCTTTGTCCGGCCCAGGCGTGGATAGCGCCCTGAAATCGGTCTTCTGAATACTAGGGGCTTCGCCGAAATTTAAAATTATAGAATTCTATGGCTAAGTGAGAGTGCTAAAGCATTATAGTCTGGTTGCCTTGTTCGTTGCGTTGAGCGCCTCCCTCGAAGGACCCAAGAATGGGAACAAGAGCACTCAAGTTTATCCCGAACACCCCAGCACTCGCGGCATGGGGGCAGAAGCCGACGACTCGCCATCTCTCAAATTTAATAAACGGCCGCACATAAGGTAATATTTTAAATCTACAAGCGTTGCTTAGCGCAGATGAACAAGTTTTCAAGCGCACAGGATAACAAATGCGAGTTTACTCAAAAATTACATCTTTGGAGCATTCACCCGCTATAAGGCGGGCACCCTTCAGGACGCCCGCATAATACATCTCAGGCTTGCGATACTCCCTGCCCAGCAGTGGAGCGTCCGTAACAAGCTTCTCAGCGTCCATCTTGCCCCAGTGCACTTTAGCACGGGCAAGGGCCCTACGGGCACCTTCGATACAGGCGGAGTGCTTGACGACTTCAATCCATGGGCCGGCGTCCACCAGCCCGAAGTAGCTCCCAGGCATGGCCTCCTCAGGCCACAGCCGAACTATGAGGCCCTTCATGGCCTGTTCGGCCACCTTATGGAGCTCGACCAGCTGCTGCAGCTGGTCGCTCAAGGGCACCGGGTGTCCGGCCTCAGCATACTGAGACCAGAACACCTTCTCCGTCGAGCTCCCCTCCTCGGCCCGGTAGAATGCGGCAGCATCGGACACACTGCAGGGCAGATCTGCGAATGCTCCTGGAGAGCTCCGGATTCGGGTAAGTAACAAGTAATTCACTTTCACGTGCTTGCTTTGCATGAAGAATGCCTTACCCTCCGCTATCTTCTTCATTGCCTCAATCTCCTGGAGGGCTTTCTGGGCTTCGGCCTTAGCATTTTTGGCGCTCTCAAGAGCCGAGGCAAGCTCGGACTCTCGAGTCTTTGAGTCACACTCCAAACTCTCGTGTTTTTCCACGAGAGCCTGGAGCTCTTGCCGCACCTCCGCCACCCGCGCCTCCTTCTTCTCTCGCTCGGTGCGCTCCGCGGCCGCGTTGCTTTTGGCCTTGGACACCGCGTCCTTCAGGGTCACCACCTCGTTCGTGGCCCCTGCAATTCTCACGTTATTCCTGCTATGTTTTGCAACCACATCTTCTATATACTTCCATAAGGTATTACTTACCTTCCTTGTCCTCGAGCCGCTTTTTGGCAAGGCCGAGCTTGTTCTCGGACCGCTCGAGGCTCTGCTTCAATGCATCGACCTCCGCAGTCAGTGCAGCAGAGGTCAGCAGCGCAGCCTGCATTCCCCATATTGACATACCTATGTTAGACTCATGCGTACATCTTTTTAGATCCTCAGTTCGGCTTTTCTTTTCGAACACAAAACTGAGCATCAGGGGCTACTGTCTATGCGGTAATATTTTTTACATATCTTAAATACATACCTCAAAGCCTGTTAGAAGGCTGGCACAGGCTTCGGTCAGCCCGCTCTTGGGGGACTGAACTTTCTGGATCACCACACTCATAATAGTGCGGTTCTCCTCGTCGATGGAGGCGTCGTTAAGCGCCTCCAGCAAATTATCCGGTGCCTCCGGTTGGACGGAGGTCACCGGCGTCGCAGTCTCGCCCTTCTTACGAAGGGGTCGCCTGCCGGACTCCGGAAGCACTGAAGGTTCCGGTGTGGAGTCCGGCCCAGGGCCCGACTTGGAGCCCTTTGGGGTTTGATCCCCCTTATGCCCGGAGCCCGGGAGGTTGCCTTGCGGCGCCTCCGAGACCTCCTCCTCCTGGCTGGGCCCCTTTTGGGACCCCACCTCAGCGTCGTCCGCAGCGCGAGGAGAGGAGGCGGCCGGAAGTGAAGTACTATTCACGTCCGACGGAGCCAGGGAGCCACTCGTTGAAGTGTCGAGCCCGTCCTTGGGCGGGCTGCAGGGTTGTATTCGGCATTAGGAGACCCTATATGACAAACGAAACACCATGAGTTATTCTGGTATTCGGATACTTACGATGTCGCCGGGGGCTTATACCTTGGTGGCCACTCCTCTTCGACGTCGTCGGCGTTGGTGGAAAAGTCCGGAGGAAGGGTCCTTCCCTTCTTGGACCCTCCGGCCTCCCCAGTTGGGGCGGCCTTCCTTTTCTTCTCTCCCCCCGCTGGGGGGAGGCCTCTTTTTCCTCCTCCTCGTCTTCACAGGAGGAGTCCGCCTCAGAGTCATCGGACGATGAGTCCGATAACACCTGGCGCCGGGAACTCTTTCGAGTTCCCGTGGCTTTCTTCTTGGCCTTCTTCTCCGGCACCACATGAGGTGTCGGAACCAGCAGCCCCGTCAATCGGGCGTCCGCTGGGTCTTCTGGCAAGGGAGCCGAGCAGTTAACCTGCCCAGACGTCTTCTGCCAGGCCTGTTAAAGGTAAGGGAGTTTAGATCCCGCATAGAGTCAAACTATGAAAAATGAGTGTCCTGTAAAGGGTAAATAGCTTACCTCGCTGGCTTGACGCTGCGAGCTGAATCCGCGATCTTCGGTAGCGGATGCGGGAGCCTCGACGCCCTTGAAAAGCACCTTCCAGGCATCTTCGTACGTAGTGTCGAAGAGCCTGCTCAAGGTCTGGTGCTGTCCTGGATCAAACTCCCATAGGTTGAAGGCCCGTTGTTGGCATGAGAGGATCCGGCGGATGAGCATGACCTGGACTACGTTGATGAGCTTGAGCTTCTTGTTCACCAGGGTTTGGACGCGGGTTTGGAGTCCGGTCAACTCTTCAGAATTACCCCATGTCAGGCCCGTCTCTTTCCAAGAGGTGAGCTGTGTAGGGAAGCCAGATCAGAAATCGGGGGCCACCAATCATTTGGGGTCACGAGGCTCGGTGATGTAGAACCACCCCGATTGCCACCCCTTTATAGTCTCCACGAAGGAGCCCTCGAGCCATAAAACGTTGGGCATCCTGCCCACCATGGCACCTCCGCACTCTGCCTGGCGGCCGCCCACTACCTTCGGCTTTACATTGAAGGTCTTCAGCCATAAGCCGAAGTGGGGCCGGATGCAGAGGAAGGCCTCGCACACGACGATGAACGCCGAGATGTTGAGGACGAAATTCAGGGCCAGATCATGGAAATCCAGGCCGTAGTAGAACATGAGCCCCCGGACAAATGGGTGAAGTGGAAAACCTAGTCCGCGGAGGAAATGGGTGAGGAACACCACCCTCTCATGGGGCCTGGGGGTGGGGATAAGCTGCCCCTTGTCGGGGAGCCGATGTGCGATGTCGCTAGACAAGTATCCGGCTTTCCGCAGCTTTTTGATGTGTCCTTCCATGACGGAGGAGACCATCCACTTGCCTCCCCCTCCGGACATGGCTGGGGAAGGTTGAGGCGAGATGTGCGGACTTGGGCGCTGGAGCTCGAGTGCACGGAGATGGATAAGCAAAGGAGGAAGAAGGCGTAAATGGAAAGAGTGGATCCTTATCCCCTTATATGGACGGAAGAAACCATGCGTCCCCACCAGCCTGGTTAAACTCGCTTTCTCCCAAGCACCGTAATCAATGGCGCGGTTGGGTTACCCACGCCCGTATTGATGAGAATCCCGGAATGAGGGGACACGATCTCTGCTTTGACAAGACATGCCAAGGAAACCGCCTCGCTAAACGCGCTGAGGTGGGACAATAAAACGATTCGAATAAAGGCTTGGCCGCGGTGTGATGCCACGCCACGGAATACGTCAATAGATTGAATTTGTGTGAATATTATTCTCTCTATGGTGGTATGTGGAACTAATTTTGTAGAGCCGGACACTATCCTTGTGTTCAAAATCTTCTATGAAGTATTCGGAGGAGGAACACGCCTTGCAATTCCGAAGACAATATGCGCGCCGGACTCGTCGTCATTGAAGCCTGGTTCAGGGGCTACTGAGGGAGTCCTGGATTAGGGGGTGTCCGGATAGCCGAACTATCACCGTTGGCCGGACTCCTGGACTATAAAGATACAAGATTGAAGACTTCGTCCCGTGTCCGGATGGGACTTTCCTTGGCGTGGAAGGCAAGCTTGAAGATACGGATATGTAGATCTCCTACCATTGTAACCGACCCTATGTAACCCTAACCCTCTTCGATGCCTATATAAACCGGAGGGTTTTAGTCCGTTGGAGGAACAACAATCATACCATAGGCTAGCTTCTAGGGTTTAGCCTCTCTTATCTCGTGGTAGATCTACTCTTGTACTACCCATATCATCAATATCAATAAGGCAGGAGTAGGGTTTTACCTCCATCGAGAGGGCCCGAACCTGGGTAAAAACATCGTGTCCCTTGTCTCCTGTTACCATCCGCTTAGACACACAGTTCAGGACCCCCTACCCGAGATCCGCCGATTTTGACTAATTTTAGGACTAATTTTATAACCAAAGAAATTTACCATGCTGTTCTAAAAGACTCTCAAAATAATATAAGTGAAGCATGAGATATCAACAATTTCTATAAAATAAAACCACCGCCGTGCTCTAAAAAGATATAAGTGAAGCACAAGAACAATATTGTCTAGCTCAAAAGATATAAGTGAAGCACATAGAGTATTCTAATAAATTCCGATTCATGCATGTCTCTCCCAAAAGGTGTGTACAGCAAGGATTATTGTGGTAAACTAAAAAGCAAAGACTCAAATCATACAAGACGCTCCAAGCAAAACACATATCATGTGGTGAATAAAAATATAGCCTAAAGTAAAGTTACCGATAGACAAAGACGAAAGAGGGGATGCCTTCCGGGGCATCCACAAGCTTAGGATTTTGGTTGTCCTTGAATTTTACCTTGGGGTGCCTTGGGCATCCCCAAGATTAGGATCGTTCCGCTCCTTATTCCAAAATCCATCAAATCTTTACCCAAAACTTGAAAACTTTACAACACAAAACTTCAACAGAAAATCTCATGAGCTTCGTTAGTATAAGAAAATAAACCACCACTTTAAGATACTGTAATGAACTCATTATTTATTTATATTGGTGTTAAACCTACTGTATTCCAACTTCTCTATGATTCATACCCCCCGATACTACTCATAGATTAATCAAAATAAGCAAACAACACACGAAAAAAAGAATCTGTCAAAAACAGAACAGTCTGTAGCAATCTGTAACTTTCGAATACTTCTGTAACTCCAAAAATTCTGAAATAAATTTGCTGACATGAGGAATTTTTCTATTAATCATCTGCAAAAAGAATCAACCTAAAATCACTCTTTTGTAAAAAATGACAGCTATTCTCGTGAGCGCAAAAGTTTCTGTTTTTATAGCAAGATCGCAAAGACTTCACCCAAGTCTTCCCAAAGGTTCAACTTGGCATAAACACTAATTAAAACATAAAACCACATCAAAACATAGGCTAGATGAATTATTTATTACTAAACATGAGAAAAAAGCAAAGAACAAAAAATAAAATTGGGTTGCCTCCCAACAAGCGCTATCGTTTAACGCCCCTAGCTAGGCATAAAAACACGAATAGATCTAGATATTGCCATCTTCGGTATGCAATTCTTCAATTGAACATACATAACCCTTAGGAGGTTCTTTGGTTGTGTTAATGATCA
The DNA here is from genome assembly GCF_018294505.1 of Triticum aestivum. Lineage (NCBI taxonomy): Eukaryota > Viridiplantae > Streptophyta > Magnoliopsida > Poales > Poaceae > Triticum > Triticum aestivum. The sequence goes on along the minus strand of NC_057798.1, from coordinate 702,402,208 downwards.
AACTCCTAGGTAAGAAATAAAGAAATTCATTTGTGGCAAAAGGTTCCTTAATGATATCAAAAAAATTGGGGTGAACACTTATTGATTTGAGATCTTCATTTTCCTTACTAGAAGATTCACCCTTATTCTTAGGGACGTAGATAAACTTGGCAACTTTAGCAGGAGGAGGATTTGAGGTATTTTTAACGGCAGAAAAAGCGGAAACCAAGTTGGTAATAATATCTTCGAGTTTATCAATTCTAGTTGAATCTTGATCTATCTTTTCATTAACTATGGGTTCTTTTTCCTTAAGATTCTTTAGAGTGACTCCTACCTTAGATCCATATTGAGTAATTTTATTATGAATCTTTTTATCCAAATTTTCGATTAGCTCTACAGTAGCAATTTTATTTTCAATAATATCAAGTCTTTGCATCACATGTTCCAAGGTTAAAATGGTTCCATTGACCAAAAGAGGTGGTGGGCCTAACAAATCTATCATGACATTATAAGAATCAAAAGTATGGCTTCCCAAGAAATTCCCTCCAGTAATGGTGTCAAGAACATATCTATTCCAAGGAGTAATGCCTACATAAAAATTGCGAAGAAGAATGGAGTGGATTGCTTTCTAGTAGATCTATTTTGAGCATTTCAAATTCTATACCAAGAATCTTTTAGATTTTCTCCCTCCCTTTGTTAAAATTGAGAACTTCGTTATCGGGAGTACTAACAACGATAGGAGGACTAGCCATGAGGGCGAGACAAATGATCTAACACACGAACGCACAAGAAGCAAGCGGAAAGAGACGAACGGAAGAGGGGCGAAGCAAAGGTTTTCGAAAAACGTTTTAGAAGTGGAGGAGAGGAAAACGAGAGGCGAATGGAAAATAATGTAATGCAAGGGAGAAGATTTTATGATGGGTACTTGGTATGGCTTGACTTGGCGTAGATCTCCCCGACAACGGTGCTACAAATCCTTCTTGCTACCTCTTGAGCTTGCATTGGTTTTTCCCTTGAAGAGGAAAGGGTGATGCAGGAAAGTAGCATAAGTATTTCCCTCAGTTTTGAGAACCAAGGTATCAATCCAGTAGGAGACGACGCACAAGTCACAGAATACCTGCACAAACAATCAAGAACCTTGTAACCAACGCGATAAAGGGGTTGTCAATCCCTTCACGATCACTCGCAAAAGTGAGATCTAACAGAGATAATAAAGTAAATATTTTTGGTATTTTTGTTGTATAGATTGGAAAGTAAAGATTACAAAATAGTAAACAAGATTCAATAGTATGGAAAAGAGATGCAATATAATAGAAAAGAGACCCAGGGGGCATAGGTTTCACTAGTGGCTTCTCTCGAGATAGCATGTATTCCAGTGGGTGAACAAATTACTGTTGAGCAATTGATAGAAAAGCGCATAATTATGAAGACATCTAAGGCAATGATCATGAACATAGGCATCACGTCCGTGTCAAGTAGACCGAAACGATTCTGCATCTACTACTACTACTCCACACATCGACCGCTATCCAGCTTGCATCTAGAGTATTAAGTTCATAAGAACAGAGTAACGCATTAAGCAAGATGACATGATGTAGAGGGATAAACTCAAGCAATATGATATAAACCCCATCTTTTTATCCTCGATGGCAACAATAAAATATGTGCCTTGCTGCCCCTACTGTCACTGGGAAAGGACACCGCAAGATTGAACCCAAAGCTAAGCACTTCTCCCGTGGAAAGAAAGATCAATCTAGTAGGCCAAACTAAACCGAAAATTCGAAGAGACTTGCAAAGATATCAAATCATGCATATAAGAATTCAGAGAAGAACCAAATAATATTCATAGATAATCTTGTTCGTAAATCCACAATTCATCGGATCTTGGCAAACACACCGCAAAAGAATATTACATCGAATAGATATCCAAAAACACCGAGGAGAACTTCGTATTGAGAATCAAAGAGAGAGAAGAAGCCATCTAGCTAATAACTATGGACCCGAAGGTCTGTGGTAAACTACTCACGCTTCATCGGAGAGGCAATGGTGTTGATGTAGAAGTCCTCCGGCAGATCGTCGGAAAAGGCCCCAAGATGGGATCTCACGGTTGCGGCGGTGGAAAAGTGGTTTCGTGGCTCCCCCTGATGTTTTTAGGGTATGGGAGTATATATAGATGAAAGAAGTACGTCGGTGGAGCTAAGAGGGGCCCACGAGGGTGGGGGCGCACCTACCCCCCCTAGGCGCACCCTCCTACCTCGTGGATGCCTCGTTGCATCTCTGACTTCAACTCCAAGTCTTCTGGTTTGCTTTTGGTCTAAGAAAGATCATCGCAAAGGTTTCATTTTGTTTGGACTCCGTTTGGTATTCCTTTTCTGCAAAACTCTAAAATAGGCACACACAAAAACAGAAACTGGCACTGGGCCTCCGGTTAATAGGTTAGTCCCAAAAATAATATAAAAGAGCATATTAAGCCCATTAAACATCTAAAACAGATAATATAATAGCATGGAACAATCAAAAATTATAGATACGTTGGAGACGTATAACAAGCCTATTTCGGTAAACCACCTAAGGGGGTGATTCCCACGGTATTGAAGATTTAGGTGTAAAAATTATAGCAAATTGAGTTCATGAGGACATGGGTACATTGAGATTGATTTGGGGTGATAGAAACTCTCTCTTTTCACTCTAACCTCACTATTTTAGGGGAGGTCCTATTTAACGACATTTCTTATTCTACTTGTGGATCGCTCGATAGCGAAGAGCTCCTATTCCTTGCCTTAAGCCTTGAATTGCCCGTATAACGCACAAACGGGTAGGACCATTATGACCACTTACGCCCAACTGGGCGCCAGCTTGGCTCGAACCACTTGGCTCGCTAATGGTACATAAATCTACTGGCATAGGAAAAAAAATGAAATTTGGTTTTTAATAGATTGGAAAATTCAGATTTCCAAAAAATTGTGGATTTTAAAAAGTTTCACAAATTTGGAAAAAAATGAATTATAAATTCTCATATGTTTTATAAATCAATATTTTGAAAAACTAATCAAATTATTCAACAAGATTCATGAATTTATAAAACTTCACGAACTTTACCAAATGCTCACGGATTTTGAAAAATGCTAACGAATTTTAAAAAATCAAGAATTTCATAAAGTTCATGGATTTTGGTTAAAACATCACGTGTTTCTAAAAATTAATAAAATAAAATAAAAAGGAGAAAACACCAAACAAAAACAGAGTAAAAACCAAAAGAAAATAAAAAAATAAAAAATAAAAATTATTAAGGTTCGCAAAATCGGAACTGGTTGGAGGCTTAGGCTGGTCATAGTGGGGAGTAACTTAGAGTAGTAACATACATATGTTACTATTCTATGTTACTATCCTTATAGTGGGAAGTGTCATATGTGTAGTAACATACACATGTTCATTTATTGTCTTGTAGACTCATTTTGCATTGAAAAGCGCTATGTGATGGTAACATATTATGCTCATTAACTACTTGCCACATCAACATTTTTGCTTATGTAGCATCTATGTTACTACCTATGTTACTCCTACTATGACCAGCCTTATATGGCCCAACCCATAGGGAAACAGGTGTGGGCGTTGCGTACCAATAACGAAGTATTTGGTTCGCGCTGGATAGGATATTCCCGGATAGCCACCACCCGAGTACCCTCGCGGGCGCACTGCATGCTATATGCAACGACACAATTATTTCCCTCTGTCCATCGGTTTTGGCTACCTTCCTGATATGTTTCTTTTTTCTGTTTTTACTTTTGGTTTTATTATTGTTTCTTATGTTCTTTTTTATTATTCATTTTTTCTATTTTTAAATTCATGAATGTTTTCAGGGTACATGTATTCTTTTGTTGAAGGTCGTTTGAGGTTTTCTTGGGAGTATAGTATGCAGCTTTGAAGATGCTTTTTTTAACACATGGCGTAGCTAGAATCCCTCCAAATCGTGATCAATTTTTAAAGTTCATGAAAAAATCAAATTCACAGACATATTAAAGTTCACATTTTTAAAATTTAAATTATTGGATATTTTTCAAATTTGAGAACATGTTTCCAAATTCATGATCATTTGTTTGAATTCATTAACACTTTTGGTATTCCTGGACATTTTTTAATTCAACATTTCTTCAATTGTATCGATTTGTGAATATTTACAACAAACTTATTTTCAATTTGAAAATATTTTTAAAATCCAAGAGATTTTGAATTGTTTTTTGGGTATTTCTTAAATCCTCGTATGTTTTTAAATTTTGGGGTTTTTTGAAAATCTGGATCAATTTTAGTTTTGGTGCAAAATCAGGCTCCAAGCCCGGTAAGTTTCCCAAAATTAATAAAAGTCGTCCAATGTGCCAGCCCATCATGGGCGTGGGTGGGCTATTGCTCGTTGTTAACCACGTTACACAATTGAATAGGAGCTCCCATATTTGTTGGCACCCTTTGTCCCAAATTGCTTACCTCCTGTGCACATGGCAGCTCTACTGGGTTGGCCCATTTTTCTTTTTTTTCTTTTTGATTTGTCAATTTTTAATCCCGCTAACAAATAATCCCTCTGTTCCATAATATAAGGTGTTATTACATCCAATATGTAAGGATATTCGGTGTAATAACATCTTATATTGTGGGACAGAGGGAGTAATTTTTTTATCAGTTTTATTTTTTCTAGTAAACATGAGTATCTATTTATTTAAAACAGTTATTATTTTTGAAAATTATGATAAGGTTTTTTGAATAAAACGTGAACATTTTTAAAAATCAAACATTTTATAAAAACATTTAATATGGACACATTTTAAAACACCACCATTTCCTAAATTTATGGATGCTTTTAAAAAAGTTTTGAAAAAGGGGACCGCTACGCGTCTGCCGGTTGACCTTTTTAAAAGATTGGCTGGCTCGCGGGCCATCTGATTTGGCGCATCGGTGCCCTCCATCCTTGCAACATAGGTATTGTTGCAGATTTTTTTTTTTTTGAAATAGAGGTCTTATTGCATAATTTTTTTGCAACTGAGATTTTGTTGCAGAATGTTTTTGCAACAGAGGGTTAGTTGCAGAATTTCTTTTTTCATCTTCATATTTTTACAAACTTTTTTAGAACTGCGATTTTGTTGCAGATTTTTTTTGCATCAGAGGCTTTGTTGCAGAATTTCTTTTTTCATCTTTGTTTTTTGCAACATAGCTAATGTTACGGAAGAAACTTTGTGCAAGATGGGTGGTGTTGCAGAAATTGCAAAAAGAAAAAATCGTCAGAAGCCAGCAGCATGTCACGTGGGACACGTGTTGTGCGAGCGAGGTGGCGGACGAAATGAAGGAAGTAGCTACCAGTACTAGTTAGGCGGCAATGCAATATTACGTGAAAGGCTGTAAGTCAAAACGCACACGTACTCATCCGAATGTTGTGTGACACATATATTGAAAGTATCAACCAATGGACCACACGGCTTGCATGCTTTCGTGTTAACACTTTCAGCACAGGCCGAATGAAATCGCCACGAAGCGATCCGACGGTGCAGCGTCCGATGGATGCGCAAGTATGATCAGCCGGCTGATTAAGAACGTTTCCCTTTGAAAAAAGTGAACATTTTCTGAAACTGTGAACAATTTTTAATCATGAACACTTGTAAAACTCCAAATAATCTTTGAAAATTTTGAACAATTTTTATAATGTTCTTTTGTAAGAAATAAAAATCTGGAAAACAAAAACAGAGAAAAAGATAAAAAAAATGGTAAAGAAAACAACAAGAAATAAATTTACAGGAAAAGAGCAGAACGGAAGGTTCCCAAAGCCGGATTCTTGTAAACTATAGTATACCTAATTGTACCTGCCTATTTACTTCGCTCGTTCCCTCCCTTCTGTGCGAAACAACGACAATTTGGTTCAACGTGGGTTATGTAGGAGTTGCCTTGTTTAGGTAAAATACTAAAACCTACGGAGTTTCTCAATGAAAGAATACCTATGAAAAATGAGTAACACCTTCTTAATATCGCCCAATCCACTCGTGCAATGTCCTTTACAACATAGCCTTCAAAGTTATTGCTAATAGCCTCAAGGTAGTTCTACCTAATATTATTTCTGAGGAGCAGTCAACCTTTGTGTTTGAGCATTTGATCACAAAACAATATTATATTGACCATTGAATAATTTACATTTCGTGAAGAGAAATAGGACCCAACAACTTGTTTTTTCTTTGGGAGTGAGAGATTAATTTTTTTTTCTGAGAGGAGTAGTACGGGAGAGTTAATAGACTGGCCCATGGTAGTGACTAGCTATGCCCGCGCAGCGACACGCCGCGCCCCGTTGATACATCATATATATAAGTTTTATCTGGTGAATTAATCAGAAGTTGAAGTAGAAATTCTAGATGCATAAGTTTTTGGTTACAAAAAGGCAAGTCATGTGTGAAAGCAAATTGGAGAGGATGCATTTATTATTAGCATGGGTGCTATCTCTTACAAGGTAGGAAATACACTTCACCACTTTCTTAATAAGACTACTAAACACACTACATTCATTTGTAGCTTATGTCATTCTAGTGCGCCTCATGCGGGACTGGTGCCTGCAATGAAGTGGTATAGAGCTATGCAAATTGTTGAGTGCGATCTTGTAGTGGGTTAGCACCGATGTATGAGGTTATTGGATCTTCAGTTTGTCGACGTTGAAGATAGATATGTGATGGTGTGAGGTCGGAAAAAATATTCCATATGTTTGGTACGATCTTAGTATGTCTTGTCAACTCATTTTGCTCGGTGGTTATCTGCTAATGAGTCACGTTGAACTGCCATTGCTTGGTGCGTTCCTTCTCTTGTGTTGAAAACAGACTTCTATTTGTGACTTCGTGGTGCACACCGTGCATTGTTATTGTGTTTCATTGAGATTTTGTGTGAAGTGGAGAAACACTAATGTGTTGATAATTTTTATTAATAATTATTTATTTCATGCCTTCATGGACCAGTTGTGTATATTTGTTGTTGTTGTATGTGTCAAATCTTGTATGCATGTGTCATTGAGTCTTAGTATATGTGGCTACGTGTTGGTGAGTATAGATAGTGATTGCCTATATCCATCATTGAAATGTGGGGTCGTGTTTCTCTCATTGAAAACATGGAAATGCTACATAGCTGGTCTGTGCCAATGATGGATGATGCCGAAGATGAAGGTTGGTCAATTTTATGAAAGAGTGGAATAGTAGCCCATAAGACTATCCCACATATTAAATTTAGTTTATTTTAAACACTCCATATATTAAGGACCCTGATAAAATCCGAACGTCGACTTTTAAATATTTCATCCCGAACGTTTTTACATGGCAACTTTAGTTGACACGTGGTGGCAACTTTAGTTGTTAAGACATGACAACTTTATCCCAATTCGTTTTTTTTGTCAGGAAATTGCATGTCAACCTCACGTGAACTAAAGTTTCCATAAAAACGTTCGGGTTGCCATGCTTAAAATCCGAACATTTGGGATTTATCATTGTTGTATATTAATTAATCAGAACAAATATTCTTACAATCATTCGTTACAGTATACACCATGCAGGGCGGAACAGACTTCATAAGAATCCCATTAGACTTAGTACTAAAGCTAAACTTAGCAATCTCATGTGCCACCCCAATCCGATTTATCTATGAAATATTAAAAATTTGGATCATCCTCGAGATAATTAGAGCCTCATTCATCAGACTTCAGTAATTGAACATCACAATGGGTTCAAATAAAAAAACATACCATAGGCTGTATCTTCTGTATGTCAAGAGCACAACACAACAAGTGTTTATATGTTTGAACAACATATGAAATTAAACCTGAATCAGAATTCCTTTTATCAAGAAATAGAACGTTATGTAATGGAGAAGCAAAACATAAACGTGACTCACCATAGCATATTAAAACATGTTGTTCCTGAATTTTGTTCGAGGAGTTTCCGAAGATCTCAAGGTAAAAAGAAAAGACAGTCCATTCATGTCATGTATATATTGCATGGTCTAAATTTTGGACAGATGATAATGGTGTATCATCGAGTCACTCTAAAATTATTTGGAGTAGGGGTAATGAAGTTGCTCACATTGGATTGATGATATGTGAAGAAGAAAAACTTCCTACAGTCAATCTCTATCCAGGCTTATACCATCCATGTATAACTTGAATGAATTCGATGGGGAATCATCACCATGGAATGCTGATTTGTATAATAAACATACATTACTTCATCATTGATTCATATCATCTATACATATATAACAACTGATAAAACCACCACACTATGGTATATATATCATTAATACACTTAATTATACCTTCATCCCTCTAACTATCATTTTTGCTTCTATAGATTTTTGGCTTTCAAAAATAAGAATTATGCAATAATATAATGTTGCATAATGCTACTTGAGTGGATGCATGAGTTTATATATCACCGTAACTAAAAAGAACATAAAGAAATAGAAACATGAACCACACCTGATTTCATAGAAGTGAGATCGGCAAAGTTAATATTACTTCCACAATTTTGTTTGGCAATTTAATAAATGCCCGCTCACCCCCATCCACAAGAATCGCCCCCAACACAATGTGATCCTAACATAAGATAACTATGCAGAAAATGCCACAAGTAATAACCCTAAAATTATCAGCAATACATGCAAACATGCACTCAAGGAGAAGCTCTAGTATTCGCCAAAAAAAAGGAGGAGCTCTATTAATACTTTGTTCATGGATCTTCACATATCACAATAGCATATATGCGATCCCGGCCAAAAGAAAGACTTTTAGAACCACACGACGGCCAACAAGAAAGCGATCGGCCCGGATGATGGACAACAAAGCTACCACGCCTCGCCATATAAAAAGGTAAAATAAGTCAAAGGAAAGCATACGAAGAATCAAAACCAGTACACACCTATAAAGCAGGCAATCTTTACATGTTTTTTATTGGCGGATTAGCACAAAACAGATCTTTACATGTAGAGACTTCTTTGGTCAGTTGGAGCTATTCAAAATCTCACGCCACCAGAGCAAATCATTGAAGCACTGAAGGGTTTGAGTTATCTCTCGCAGTACCGCCACAAATAGAAGACGAACGGAGGAAGATAAACCCAGAACACGAGAAAACTAATAACAACGGCTGCATTTTGCCGCTGCACAGCAAAGCACAGCATGCACACCACAGATACACATCTAGCCCGCGAACTACACACGACGCAGCCGAAGCATGCAAGCCGCACGCGCGAGGAAAGCCAGCGTGCACGGCCAAGAGCGAGCCGGAGGCAGTAATCATGAGCTCACCTTCCTGCAGCTGACACGGAGGCGGACAGACAATGAACTGGGGGCGCCTTCTCGCGTCCGCTTCCACGGTAGCCTAGCCGACGCGACATCTCCCTTGACGACGACGTGGGGCAGACGGCTCCGGTAGAACGGGGCGGTAGAGCGCTAGCGGTCTGGGCGGGCGTGGGGTCGAGGCGCCGGCGACGTGGACTCGTACGTCGAGCACGAAGTAACCTGGTGAGGAGGGAGCTTCGTGCTTCTGCAACCCAGCTGGCCTTGCGTCCTCGCCTAGCAGCGAAAGGAAACGGCGCCGCCCCGCCGCAGCAGCCGAACCCGCTCGACCCCGGCCAGCTCCTGCTCCAATCGCCCCCGCGCCGCGTAGCCGAGACTATCATGCCGCGCGCACCGCTTCTTCTTCACCCTGCCGCCGCATCCCCAGCGGGCCCACATTCGCCGGCACACACGCGCGCCAGGAGGACCCGCCCTCGCCACGGTTGCCTCCGTCGCTTCCTAGCGCGGGGCTCCTGCACGCTGAGCCAGCTCACGTCCATTAGAGCGTCCTTCTTGCGCTACAGCCACCGCTGGTGTAAGAACCGATCGCCCTCTTGGCGGCCGCCATCCATCGTAAGAGCCACGGCAGCCCTCCTCGATGGTCAGGTCACCGTTCCCAGCAGCCGTGAGGAAGAAAATGCCGGCGGAACATTGCCACCGCCGCCGCTCCAGGACTCGGTTGTGCTATTTTGGTAGAGATGGTCGCCTCCTCAGTACCCACTTCCCGTACGCTATTCAGTCACGTCCATGGCCACGGGAGAGAAGATTGGATGCATGGGACGGTATTTATAGGAACGTAATCCTTGGAGAAGATTCAGCAGCGGAAAACAACCAGAACAACGTCCGAAAATACTTGTCATCAAAATGGACAAAAGAGAATGTATGGAGAACTAAAATACATCTAAATACATCTCCTTTTATTTATTTTGGTGACAAGTATTTCCGGACGGAGGGAGTAGATGGAAGCAGCATCGAGAACGTACGTCTAAGGCGGCACCGCCTGAAGGTTCCACACAGCAGCCCACGCGTCAATATACAAATGAGCAATCTAACCAGTAGCCAACGTGGAAACCTCCAAATAAGCCAACACGAAAGAGGGAAACCGATGCGTATACAATATGACGTCTCGAACATGCGACTCTTTTCAACATGCAGCGCATGCACAATCTTTTGACCAGGTCACATGCAAATCCATTTCGACAACCGCATGGGGTCCCATCTATTAAATAGGAAACTGCCATATCCACGTAGTCAAATCAAAACAAACCATGCGCCGCACATGGGAGGCAGGCAAAATGTCCCAAATCTCATGCGGAATTGCTGCATCCACCTGAAACCGTACCTCGCCGTTTCCCCAGTAATTATCGTGTCATCACCTAACTGGCCGGATTTTCACTGATTGAAAAAAGTCAGAAAAACAGAGTAAATCAAACCTAGCTAGATTTAGTATATTAAGAATTATGTGCATTATTGCAACAACTTGACCCACACAAGTGTAGAATAGGAGCTCCGTAAGTCAATGTGATGCTCACTGCATCAAAATGCCGCAAACTCGCATAGGGGCTCATGCATCACAGGCCTGGCACAATAGGTTGGCGAGGGTAGGGAAACATTTTCTCAATTTTTGGTAGAAGTTTTTTTTTGTGGTCTCCCTTGTTTTATTTTTTCAGTTTTCTGTTTGATCTTTCAGCATTTTTTTGGACTACCTTTTTGACTTTTCATTTATCTATTTTTTCCAGTTTCTTTGTTTTTCTTTCTTAAGAAGTAATTTTTCAATAATATAAACACTTTGTTTTCAGTTTATTTTTTTCTTTTTCAAGACGTAGTTTTCCAATAATATAAACACTTTGTTTACAATTTCTTTTTTTCGAGAATTAATTTTCAATAAATAATCATTTCTTTCCTAACACATGACATTATTTTCCTATAATATTTTTAAATAACATTGTTTCCCAATACATGTAATGACAAACTTTTCCTTTTAATAATATTTTAAACTACATTATTTAAAAATAATTATGAATACTTTTTAAATCCAAAATTATTTTTTATTACATGAGATCTTTTGAGGGGCATTTTGTAAAGTATTAGGTATTTTCAAAAAGTGTCAGGAATTTTTATTTTTGTTGCATATTTTTGTAAATGTCATGTAATATAAAATAATGTTCACATACTTTTTAAATATATGTTCAGTTTTTTTACATAAAAGTACTCTTTATTGCAAGGTGATAACCATATTATCTTTTACAAGAGTATCAACAATCTCTACTAGGTCTTCCAATCACCCCACACACACTATTGAAAAATATATGTTCATTGTTTTACAAAAAATCTTGTTTTATGTTAAAAAAAACCGAATGATGAACCAGAGGTCCAGAGCGAACCTAGATAAACCGGAAAAAAGGGAAGGAGTGCTCGGAAAGGCGTTTACTGGGCCGGCCCATGATGGAAATTGCCGTTGCGTCGACTATGTTACTTTGAGCGACACACAGAGGGACACACCGGTTCTTTTCTGTACGGGGAAGGATCACACACTGTTCTTAGAAAATGGAGGACACAAATAGGAAATACTCCCTCCGTTCCGAAATATTTGTCTTTCTAGACATTTCAAATGGACACAATATACAGATGTATGTAGGCTTATTTTAGAGTGTAGATTCACTCATTTTGCTCCGTATGTAGTCACTTGTTAAGATCTCTAGAAAGACAAATATTTGGGAACGGAGGGAGTAGATGATAGCTCACTTGCTGAGAACCCTCGTAACTTATGCAACTTCTTCATGTTTGCTTTACCAATTGGAGAGACCATCTAGCAAAAAGTAATGCATACGGTAATTTTTTTTGTTGGCATGATTAAGAATCTGAGTCAAGTAAAAAATAACTACCCCAATGCAGCAACAACTCCACTTTTAACTTCAGAAGAAGAGAATGCCCTGGATAAGAATCTCTTATGGAGAGATCCATCATAATCCATTGCAATTCAAAACATATACTGGCATATCAATTGGTTATACATTCAAAAATCACGTCTTCTCTTTTCTTGTGCTGCTAAAATTAAATCGGACGATCTGTTTCTCAGACAGAGAGAAAACATGGTGAATAATCCAAAATACACCGACACAGTTCTTGAGAGGCCAAGTTTTTGAAGTGAACAATAACAGGGGCATTATTTACGTTTTAGCACAGGTAACCACTGTGACATGCAAGCATAGATTCAGATATGAAGATGTTGCACATTACACTGAATGTTGATGTCCACACCGAGAAGAACAAATGAAAAAATTGTCCTGTTTCCGTACCATTCATCGACAGCCTACTACAGACTGAAGCTAGAAGGGAAATAACAGGCGAGGAAACCCCATTTTCTCTTGCTTATAACATTGTTAGGAAGCAAGTGGCTACAAAGAGATCAAAAGCTATGATTCATCTCAGTCTTCTCCCTTTCCGATTCTTCACTCGAGAAAGAGTCTCAAATTGTGGCAGATGACAGGCCAGAGGATTTAGGCTCCTGATTCAACTTGCCCACGTGCTTGTGAAATACCTGAAAGCTTAGCATAGCGAGATTGCAAACAAGTGCTCATGTGCAAACAATTACTGTAATCCTCGTAAACTTCGGGTCGAGGCACTTACTGCAAACTTATCAAAGTAGCAGGCTAACAATTGAGCACAAGCTTAAATAACAACTCCTATTCATAGCCAGTACGGAATGGGTTCCATTTTATGAGAGCGAACAGCATCAACAATATAGCGATCAAGTTTTGAACACAGGTAACTAGGAGGTTTGACTTCAATGTCAAGAACAAAAGAAAACAAGAGCAGCCAATAATTTTATTCATTTGCGAACCTTCCGAGAGGAGGTATCTAGCGAAATTACCTCGTCATGATCCGGAATTACTCTCATCACATAATTATACTCCTCACTGGCCAGTGGCCGATGTGTTCACTATCGACTTTATATATGTGGAAAGCTTATCTGGAGCTTGGTAGGGTAATTCAAAGAATGGGCAAATCTGAAATCTAGATTGTAAAGCTAAATAAGAGTTCAACTCCAGTGCAAGAAGTCCTTACATTCCAGTCATTAGAAAAAGTAGTGTCTAGGGGATGTGGGAGGGAATAGACTCACGCCAAAGAAATGATTGAGAGGCCTATGCAATGTAAAGGTGACCCCAGGATGTGAGTGATGTTCCCGTTATCGATATTGCATAGGTAGTAGTAGGATTAGCCATTCTGCACATGAATATGGAAGTGACACAGACTATTTCTTCCTCTTGAAATGGTGCCCCTCTCTCTTTTTCTTTTCTTTCTTTTTTCATTTTTGTGTGAGAGAGGTGTCATTTCAGAATGATGAAATTTGGAGGGTTGATGACGATGACAATAAAGCTCTTTTGAATCTTCTCGAACTTTCATGAGTGTGCTTATGGAATAATCAACTAATATGGAATAGCAAGAGATGCGCTATATAGGTAGGTATGGTGTGAACACATGGAAGAAATGGTTTAATTTTTGAGATTTGTGTATGTACGCCAGTGGAGTATGTGATATATATCTTGATGAAGGAATGCAATGCCAAGTGTCGAAAATGAGTTACGCAAAAAGAATGACTGGCTTTGAAAGAGTTCACACTAGAGGAACATCAAACTCAACAATACGCACGAAATATTCAGATTGCAATAATCAAGGCTCACGAAATCTGCTCGGATTTTGGCATTGGTGGCACAGAAAATATTCTGGATTAAGTTGAGAATAAAATCAACTTCACCATACTTAACTTGGGGGCTATATGAATAAAGATTAACAAGACAGACTGTTTTTGCTCAATCGATGTTCATCAATCACCTAACAACAAGTATTCTCAACCCTTACAACTATATGTATCAGCTGAAAGCTCTCTTATGTTATTTAACTCAGCATGGCAATGAATTCAGAGATTATGAGCGTGCTCAAAAGTTAGAGTGCCAACTTATCAAGACAGCAGCAAGTTCTTTGACCTAGGTCTCATGAGGCAACAAGAGTTTGACAATTGCACATTGAATACAATCTAGCGTAGCTAAAGCGATCATGAATTTCCGCAGGGATTTACTAACCTTCCATCGTAAGCACAAGTAGGAGTTACACCTTCACCAATATGTTCCTACTAAATTGTTGCTTTTGCAAAGTTTTACCACATGTCACGTCAATCAAGAACCTAAGAAACCATTGTTGAATCTGAAAGTTTAGAACTTACAACAATTACACAAGTAATCTTTTAGCCGTCTATAAGGATGCAAAGGGAGAATGCTGGGCATACCAATTAATGACAGCCCAAGATCTGAAGTGGTTCTGCACAAGCACTGGTATGATATGGTATGAAGGTTATTCTTGCAAAGTTCCTGTAATTCATCACATTTCATTAAGCAAAACAGTTGCAACGAGTGCAAGAAAACCTTTTACTTGCATCAATGTAGCACTGAATTGGAAAAACTGCAAACCTTAATTTCAGTGGGAAATCGCCGAATCTCATTTATTCCATCATTATCGATGCTGATCTTTTGATCCTCACAGCCGAACCAAGTTTGGATAAATGACGATCAAAATCTGAATCTGAACTATCTAGAAACCACCAGATCGAACAAACACAAGAACACCTGCACAAGAAACAACGACAATGATAAATACATTGTAGATTTCGTCTAGGAAGGATGTCAACACGGTCTATGCAGTAGGCTTCAAGGAACCGAAGAATCGACTAGTCACTATGTTGTGGGAGGGATGCCAGGATCCCAGGCAGTATGATTCTCATATCATGATGGACTGAAGGAAAAGACACACAAAGATATTGGTTTGAATCCAATTCATGATTTCAGTTCAGGAGTGATTAATTCAATTGAAGTTTATGAACTACCTAGTGTGTGGAAACACAGAACTGGTCCTCTGTTGTTCTAAAATAAGAAACAAGAGAAGCTCCAAGATTAACTTCAGTGCTATATCATCTTTGGATAAAATACAAATGACGTACATGGAATCCGCATATCAGACCAATGAGGATTATGTTTCACAGATGAACAAAGTGTCACTTTTATTTTATGTATTGTCATGCCTGGAACACAAAACGTCATTTTTGAAGCACTGAGCAATTTACACAATGGAAATAAAATAAAATTGAATGGGCAAGCTCTTCAGTTGTCAAACACATAGTCATCATATGAATGAAGAACATCTGAACATGCATTCAGGAACTGAGAAGATGCTTTTCACATTTAAGCTGTCATGACTTTCTGTGCTATACTTACCCATGAATCCAAAGTCTACAAACAACAATGGCAACGTATTGCAAAGGGTACACAAATGAATTTTAAGCATTTAAAAAGTATTGTTCCATCTTGCATGTACTTACCAGATTTATGTACTGGAAAAAGGTAGCACACAAGACCCTCATGTGTCAACTGTAAATGGATGGATTGGAGACAGTTCCACAAGGCTAGAAGAGTGTACAACTCCAAGACAAAGATCTGCACGGTAGACGACTGCAAATATGAATATGCAATGATGGAGTAAACAAAACAATAAAAATGGGACTGTCATGTGTTGGATCAAGAACACGACATGATTTTTGGGAATTGGGATTTGTATGAACAAGGAAGCATTTGTTACCTTGGACTAGTATATTACTCAAGTATGATTTCCAGAATTGTCCCAGTTAACCGCCTGCACTGCTGTTTTAGCTTCATGCTGCCACAATTTCTGACATCTAATCCTTGCAGTGAAATCGGGAGGCCACCCTTGGGCAGTGACTGGAGAGATGGACATGAATCGATCCTTAATAATTTGAGGTTGGTGAGCTTGTTTAGCCCTGCAGGGAGGCACCACAGCTTGTAGCATTTCATAATCTCGAGTTCGTGGAGGGAGGTGAGGAGCTGAAGGGCTTCCTCTTGTTCCTTTGTGAAGTGCCCCACCTCTTGGTCACCATAAATAAACAACTGAGTGAGGGAGGAAGAGAGGAGGCTGCAGACGGGTGCTATGAGGACTCCTGCCACATCATCTGTCATGAGCAACCCCAGTTTGGAGGAACTGGGAAGCGACTGCTCTTGTTCATCCTTCAGCCCTGGACTGGGATGCAAACCAACAAAGAAATCGGGGCTTCCACAGACGACTAAATGACGAAGTTGACCTTGGGTATGGAGAAGCAACAGGCCCTCCCATCTTAAATTATCTCCACAATCATTTATATCTAATCGAGTGAGACAGGTGAGGTTTGAGAGGGGCTCCAACGTCTCCATGCCTTCTACATGGCAAAGAACGAGTTCTAACAAAGTGGAAGGGAAAGGGTGACAAGAAGAAGAATATGACGGTAATGAGCATCCATCTAGCTCGAGGGTGCGTAAAGCTTGGAGGGCATGGAGAGGGGGAACCACCATGCAATTACGCCCAATAGAATTAATGTTCAACCTCTGTAGAGAGTTATAGAGATGTGCAGGCAAGACCAACAACCCGTCATCTTTCTCTGCTGCTTTCTCCTCTTCTCCCAGTAATTCATCTTCCTCCTCCTCTTCGACTATTTTCTGCTTCTCGCCTTTTGCTCTTGAATACTCCATTTTAACATCCAAAGAGCTGGATGATGGTACTTCTATTGTTGTTTGTTGTCGATCCACCCCAACAACCAATTGTGTTATGTTTTCACAATTTACTATTACCAATACAGAGAGCTTTGGGAGGTGCGAGAGGAGTTGGCTAAATTCTTTCCCACTAACACCACAAGATATGATCGTAAAATGCTCGACAAGATGCTGCCATTCAATACCACCATGATCTCCTATTGGCCCAACCAGAGCAACTGGTCTTTTAGCAATCAATTCCTTTAATGAGGTTAGCATTACAAGGTGCTTCAACTCCAAAGATGGGCATTTCTCAATTTTCAATTTCTGAAGCTCTTTTAATTTATCGAATACTAATAGCTGACATAAGCTATGCAGATCCTCCTTTCCAACAATTTTCAATGCTACCCCAGAAGATGATTTTGAGTATTCCAACTTTTCCACTAGTTTAGATCCCACATGTTTTATCTTCACAGAGCATAAAGTTCGGGTCCAGGGGATAGGAGGCAATGACAAGACTTCAGGACAATTTTCTATTTCGAGCTCTTGTAGTTTGGGAAACCAATCTATGTTCCAGTCTTGCTCCTGTGGGTAAAGAATGTGTCTTAAACATGGCAACTCCAAGAGTTTAGGACATTCTTTAAGAATCAGTACTTGCAAAAGAGGGAACACATGAGTGTCATGTGGTACCCATTTTTCAAAACTTTCTAAGCCAACGAGTGTAAGCCTTATTAGCCCGTGAAAGCTTTGCTCTAGCACAAACTCTTTTATAGTGGAAGTATGCTCCAATGTTAGTTCACAAAGATTCCACATCTTCCCAAAAGAAGGAAAAACATCCCAAGAAACACCAACAAGATGAAGAGATTGTATAGCTTCAACAACAAGATTACCACCCAACCACGTTGGACAAGAAGGACCTTTGTGCCCTCTAATGCACAACTCTTGAAGATTTCTATGTGGTTGAAGGTTCTCAAGAACCACGGCTTCCACATCAGGCTCAGTATTAGATCGCTCATTATCCCAGTCTAACGTCAGTGTGTGCAAGTAGTCTTTTTCTATTAGTTTTGCTTCGACTGCTTCTTCTTTTGTGTGTATCCTTTCAAGGTTATAAATGCCAACCTCCCTTAGCTCGATCAAATGCTTTAGTTGATTTAGCTCAAACCCTTCACTTTCTTTGTTGACTGCAAATGCCTTTAACTCTTGCAAGAGTTCTAGTTTTCCAACATTATAAATATGAGAATGAAGCTTATCATGCATGGTAAGGAAATGGCATAATTTGGTAAGGTTGCACATGTCTCTAGACAAATCAGGACAGCCATGCCATCCGTGTAGATCTAGAATCCTCAGATGATAAAATCTAGAAATGGTTTTTGGTAAATGAACCTGGCTTCCACGTATTGTCCCTAGACTTAGGTACCGTAGGTGGACAAGTGCTGAAAAGTTGTGTAACATGGACTCCACAGGATCAGGCATTTTGGGTAAGCGAAGAACACGAAAAGAATTTGCTTCCCTAAACAAAACACCAAATATGACAGCAAAACTCTTATCCATTCCTCCAAATAACATTAAAGTTTGCAAATTTTCAACCCTTAATCTTGTCTTCAGTTTTCTCAATTCATTCTTAAAGTTTTCAACCATATTATTATCATCTACACTATCTATGATAATAGACAAGTGACGGATGGATGGGAAAATTTCTACTGATCTCACATTAGAATGGTGTAAGGTAAGACATTCATGAGATGCAACCCTCAATGCTAAATCATGTAACAGGTCATGGATAATATAATATGAATGTCCACTGGTTTTTTCTTTTCTGAAAAATCCATGGGTGACCAAATCATTTAAATTGCTCAGACCTATATCTTCAACTGTTTTGTTTCGACAACCAAAAGGTAAAATATTTAGTCCTATCCACAAGTGAATTAGCTCTTTGCTGTCGAACTTGTAATCTTCCGGAAACAATGAACAATAGGAAAAACATTGTTGCAGATGAAAAGGAAGATAGTCATAACTAAGCTTCAAGGCAGGCATAATGTCATGCTCACTGCTCTGCGTCTCCCATTCTTTACTCTCTAGGATTTTTCTCCAGTGGTACAAATCAAGACGGTTTCTCAGTAATCTACCAACTGTTTTGGCTGCAAGAGGGGATCCCTTTAGTTTTTCCATTATCTTATCTCCAGTCCGAAGCAACAAAGTATGATCCCTTTTACATTGCTCATCACCGAAGACAAAAGCTAGGAATAACTTCCTAAACTCTTCTGGGTGTAAACCTCCCAATTCTATTGAATGATCGGTTGTTTTAACCATTTGTGCTAGCTCTGGTAACCGGGTTGTGAGAATAATTACATTACCATTTTCTTGTGATTTTCTTAATGGCAGCAATAACCTTTTCCAGTCATCCTCGTTAGTGCATTCCCACATATCGTCCATTATAAGCAAAAATCTTCTAGATCTTAATCTTTGTTGAATTAGCTCTCCTGCTGTACCCTCCTTTTCCCCTTCAACTTTAGGAATTTTTCCTTCAATCTCTTGAAGCAGCTTAATTGGATTAAAACTGAGAGAAACACACACCCAAATAATGACTGGAAAATGTATTTGGATTTCTTGGCTATGATATATGTGTTGTGTCAGAGTTGTCTTTCCTATGCCCCCCACACCAACAATCGGAAGCACAGTTAGGTCTTTGCCACAGTATTTACCCTTAGTGATGTGATGTATGATGCTATTCATTATAAGGTCTCTCCCGTACAATTCTGGCTCTACACTTTCAGAGGTGGTGATGGGACGACTATGGGCAATGTCTGGAGCAATGCTACGGCCGCAACCTAGTAAAATGGTGGAAACCTCTTGACGCATGGACCGTAGTTGCTCTACGATTTGTTTCATTCTATTAGAGACATGCACCCTATCAAACCCCAACTTTGGTGTTTCTTCGAACTGATTTTTGTGTGGAGCCTTGCGGATGCAGGCACCACAGAGGATTAACTTCCTAGAATCATCTTCATCATGATCAGGTGGGAAAGACGAGCAAGGAAAGAGTTTACCCAATTTCCTCATGTTAGAGATTGG
Source organism: Triticum aestivum (assembly GCF_018294505.1). Lineage (NCBI taxonomy): Eukaryota > Viridiplantae > Streptophyta > Magnoliopsida > Poales > Poaceae > Triticum > Triticum aestivum. The sequence continues at coordinate 702,382,249 of NC_057798.1, read as the reverse complement.
CGTTGAGGAGGAATTGTGGTGTGACCTGTGCTTGGCACGTGGCCAAATGGAACAGTGTTGTGATGCATCTTCTTCTCCAAGATGACGAGGGCTGGCAGCGGATGAGCATGCCAACAGTTTGCCTAGAGCTTTGGTGGTGTGTTGTGCATTGAGGACGAGGTTGTGGCCGCAACCCTTGGCGTGCTTGGCGGCAGCCTCATAGGTGCCATAGAGCTCGTCCTGGATTCTAAAGTAATCCAGCTCATCAAGTACGTCCTCGGCATTGTGCGCGGAATCCCGCATTTTCTGCAGCAGCTTCTCCAGGGCCGGGCCTTCGATCTTTCGGTCACAGGAAGTTTCCAGCGTGGCCTGCGTGTACAACAGCTCCGTCTTGAGGCTGTCAATGCTGGGGCCAAGCTCATTGCTGGCAGCCCAAGCCTCAAGCAAGCTGCCCGAAACCGGAGCTAGGGCCTTGGCCACCACCGACAATGCTGCACTGACGGCTGCGTTCATCTTCACGTACGTTGGCACTGATGTGGCAGTACTAACGATGTTTGAGGATGCTACATGCAGGAAGGGGAATCGATTTGCACAACGCAGTTAATCGCCAAAAACACGGAAACGTACTAGTAGATAGTTGTTGCGGCCAGAGGAGGAAATGATTGTATACATACACAAGGTGTCACCTGCGGGGGTTGGCAGACGGTGGGAGCGTGCAGAGATGGGTCACCGAAAGGAGGAATGCCAGAGAGCTGAGCTGCGCAGAAATGTAGAGAGGCTCTGTATCAATGGCGGATGTATATGTGGGGTAGTTGTGCCTTGTGAGTAGCAAGAGGGGTGTTATATATAGACGTACAAGTGTCCATCCAAGCAAAAGAAGAGGGAGGAGATAAAATAATTGATCGACGGTGAAACATGCAGGAAAAAAACTTCAAATCAGAAGGGCTGCAAACTGATAACACGCATGGAACTTAACTAATTGCTGCCACGCAAGCATCCGGTGACATAAGCAAACGGATAAGATGGTTTCTGCACCCATTTCTGAACAAAACAAATCAAAAGACTCGTAAGGATGTTGCACAAGCAAACGCTGGGCAGTTGGCCTCACCCCTCATCTCGTCATGGCACACGAATGCGTGACAGTGGACGTTGACAGGATGATAGCAGCAGCAAATTTACACCAGAGTTTGGATTCTTCCCTGCTTATTCTAATCCTCTCGTGGTCGGCGAGGGCAATTGTTTAGTAAAAAATAAGAGAGTGGTTGGCGAGGGCAATTGTTTAGGTACAACAAATTAAGAGAGTTGTTGGCGATGGGAGAGAGGTTGACTCCGGACAGGGGGCGATTGGACTTGGACAACCAAACCAGCGGTCCCCCCATCTGCATATGAACGCTTCAGCTGGTGGGAGAAACTAAGCTATTCTAGTCTAGAAACTAAAATTACTAGCTTCAGACCTGGCACGAATCCCAGCGTGTGTCACACAAAAGTCTGCCCGACTCAACAACAGAGTTGCTGATGGCAGCTATGTGTGCGGGGGGGGTGCACTCGAAGAGCAAAATTCGGTGGTCGATTGGTTTTACTTTTCTACAAGCAGGCAAAGAAAAAAAAAGTTTCCAAAGAAACACGGTGCTGACGCAAAATACGGCTTACAGGAAACAACGAGGACAGATGACTGGCGGTGCGGCAGCGGAACAGCTCGCTCGGCACCGGGAACAAACCCAGAAAGCTCTTTTTGCCGGTTCCGGTGCATGCCGGTGAAACATCCATGGTTCAGTTTGCTCTGAGATTTGCGCATCGAGTCCCATCATCCCATAAGTATATCCATGTATTCAGCTGTATACACTTAATTTGGGTATCTCTCTTATTTTCTCTGACAGCTTTTTTGGCGTGTACGGCTCGCATGCATACTATTGCGAGTGTTTTGTCATACAAAGGTATGAGTGTGTCATACGAAAGTGCATGTGCATGCACAGAATAGACCCATTCTTTCTCATCTTTATCTCAACAAATCCCTACATTTTATTTTCCCTTTGACAACTTCAATCAATCATACCTTTTTAACTATAATTTCGTTTTCGAATTTCTTTATATATTTGAACTCTTTATGCCAAGACCTTTTGAACTAGAGCAAGCTTGTATATATTTAAAACACGTTTAAATTTCAATGTTTTGATCCACTTATTTCACTCAAACTATTTTCATTGTGTTTGTCAAATTGCTTATTCCAAGGAGGTTATTTAAAATATGTGGATTTTGCTGTTTCATTGTATGAAGTGATTATTTTCAAATATGTTAAACTGGTATGTTCAATTATATGAAATATATTTTGCTAGGTTTGTCAAGTTGCTTATTCCATTCCATGAAAATATATGAAACATTTTATTTCAAAATATGTGAAATAGATGGATTTAATGAGTGCATTTGGTTATTTCAAGTATATGAAAGTTGTATTTCCAAATATATGATACATATTTCAGTTTGTTTATCAATTAGATACGTCTTTCACACATTTCAAAAAACAACTTGTTTCATATATTTCACTTACTTCAAAATCTAATTTCATTCATTTCATACATTTCGTTTATTTCAGAGAATCGAAACATGTCCTTTTAATTCAAAATGAGTGAAAATTAATTTGTCGAAACAAGTGAATTTTTTCTCAAACAAGCAAAATCTATGTTTTGAAATGAGTGGATTTTTTTTGAAAATGTGTGAAATATGTGTTTTAAAATAAGTTAAACCAGTGTTTAAAATGTGCGAAATTTGCTTATTTTAAATAAGTGAAATCATTTTATGAAATTAGTTAAACATGCACTTTAAAATATATGAAACTAGTGTTTAAAAGGGAGTGAAATTAGTTTTTTATGAGTGAAATTATTATTTTTAAATTAGTGAAATTGTTTTTGAAAATGAGTGAAATATGCATTTTAAAATAAGCGAAACAAGTGTTTAAAAATGAGTGAAATTAGATTTTTAATGAGTGAAATTAGTTTTTTTTAATGAGTGAAATCAGTTTTTTGAAATTAGTGAAACAGTCAAAATCACTTTGATGAAATATCGAAACAACCTTATGTTTTATGAAAGTGATTTCAAAGATAATTAAAATATATAAATAAAAAATTGTTAAAATATATCCAAGATTGATCTTGTTTCAAAGGTCTTGTCAGCACCAATTCTAATATATAAAATGTTTCAAAAATAGACATTTAATTTAAAACATATCAATCATTCAAAATATAAGAATGAAAATTAATACATGACAGATGTATGGGAGAGAGAATGAATGCATGCATGCACGGTTATTTCTCTCGACCCAAACTCTTCTCTCCTCTGTAAAAGACCAACACACATTATGGCCGCGTTCGGCAGTCCACCCCTCATTCAAATCCTAGAATCTACGGAGCAGCTGTTAGCTCGCTCCAGGGATTATAACTCCAGCTCCGTCCAGGGACACCGAACGCGCCCTATGTATTTGTACTTCTATCGCGCCATACGTGTCGGTAGTATTCACGGTGTATACAGCTAGAAATGATTTACGTCGTCAGACCGCATGAATCTTGATGAAATGCATGTGTGGTGGATTTTCCATCATTACCTACAGGTTCCGATAGATTTACTTATTCGGGGAAGAACCCTCCTCGCCCACACAGAAGCCAAAGCATCCATCCAGGTCATGAGGCCAAGGATCAAAACAAGAAAAAATAACACCTGTGGATGCAAGATACCATCACGGAAAAGCAGGGCTTAAGAGCATCTCTAGCTGATCCTGCAAAACCACCCGACTGCTATAATAAACGCTGTTTTACGGGACCGGGGAGAAAAATCGTCACATGCAGGTCCCACAAAACGGCAGTTCCTGATTTTTTTTGGGGAGGGGTATATTTCGGCTCTCCCGCGCGCAGGTCCTGCAAAACCGTTTGTCCTGATTTCTTTTGCCCCCCCCCCCCGGATTTGTTGTTTCCTCTATCTAAAGCGCGGCTTGGTGGGAGGGACATTTTAGCTCGCACCCTTCACTTCAGCATCTCGCCGTCGATTCTTGCTGCACCCGGCCACCTCGCACCGTCGAGTAGTTCTGCCGCCCTTTGTCTCATCTTCTCCACCAATTTTGGAGCCCGCAGGTTGTCATTTCTTCCCGTGGACGCGTGGCAGCCACCGTCACATCTCGACGTCGATTCTTGCTGCCCGCGGCCACCTTATGCCTTCGAGTAGTTCCGCCGCCCTATGCCTCATCTTCTCCACCAATTTTGGAGCTCGTGGGTTGCCATTCCTTCCCGCGGGCACGTGGCCGCCGTCGCCACATCTCGTCGTTGATTCTTGTGCTGCCCCTAGCCACCTCACGCCATTGAGTAGTTCCGCCGCCCTCTGCCTCATCTTCTCCATCAATTTTGGAGCTCGCGGGTTGCCATTCCTTCCCGCGGCTGTGTGGCCGCCGCCACCATGGATTCATCCCAGAGCTTTGCAGGGGCCTCGTTGCCGATAGAAGAGGTTGCTCTAGGCACGATTGAGCAGTGAATTCGTCCTCGCACCCGCCGCGCCTGCCGGCGCCGCTGGTTTGGAGCCGTGGGGAAGTTGAGATGGCGTATTTGCTACTGGCCGGTGGTGGGGAAGAGAGCTCGGTTGCGCGGATTTGCTACTGGCCAAAGGTAATTTAGCTACTGTTTTCCGTGTGTTTTAATTCTAGGTGACCGGCGATATGTTTGATTAAATCGTGGATTTTTTAGATGGATAATGATTAGAGTTCGTCGTCGTCATCGGAGTCGGATGATTCTGATAGAGGATATGCTTTTTGACGACGATGTCGATCACCTCCTCTGTTTCGAAAATTTGAGGTCGACAAGAAGAGAAAGCACCGAGGATCGACGGTTGGTCGTATTTGCATTACGCGCAACCGAGCTCTCGGGCATACCATGCTCATGAAAGATTACTTGGCTGAGGTATCAACCTATCTAGCTCACCTCCTCCGTAGGCGTTATCGAATGTGTAGATTTCTTTTGTTCGCATTGTTGAAGCTTGCGAGCAAAATTGTTGCTTTTTCAATCGCCAGATGAATGCCTCCAATTTAGTTTGGTTTGGCTCATACCAAAAGCTGTCAACGATAATGAGTGATAGCATATGGCATTTGGGCGGATTATACCGATGAGTATCTTCGCATTGGAGAAGATATCGCGCTCAAATGCGTGCGGGGTGCTTGCCAAGGTTTTGATTAGGGCTTTTGGTCCTAGGTATCTCCGAGCTCCCAATGAGAAAAAAAAAAGTTGATGGCGATGCATGAAGCAAGAAGATGGTTGGGCATGCTTGGGAGTGTGGACTGCATGCATTGGAGGTGGAATAACTGCCCTAAGGCTTGGGCATGCCAGTACACTGGCCATAAACGTGATCCCACTATTGTGCTTGAAGCCATGGATTCTCACGACTTGTGAATTTGGCATTGCTTCTTTGGATTGCCAGGTTCTCTCAATGATATCAATGTACTGCAGAGATCACATGTTTTTTGCTTGGCTTGCTAGTAGAGATGCTCCGACTGCAACTACACCGTCAATCAACATGCATGGTATTATCTTGCCGACGGTATCTATCCTTCATGGTGTGTGAAGACCATCAGTAAGAAAAAAACGAAAGAAGCAAACTATTTATGCCCAAACACAAGAATCATGCTGAAAGGATATTCAGAGGGCATTTTGTGTGTTGCAAACTCGATTTGCCATTGTACGAGGTCCTGCTCGCTTCTGGGATAATAAATCCCTCTCAAACATCATGTGTAATTCTACACAACATGATTATCGAGGATGAAAGGGATTTAAACTTGGATTTTTTTATGACAATATTGTAGCCGTGTCAAGGCTAACAAGAACCCGGCTCAGATCCTTGCATTTCTAGAGACCTATCCTTGTATTTCTAGAGACCTATCGGGCAGATTGAGAGCAATGCCACAAACACCCAACTCTGTGATGATCTCATTTAGCACCAGTGGCAACTGTAAGGGAGATAGATTCTCATTTTATTCATTTGATCTTATTTGTATTCATGTGTGATTTGAACAATTCTTTTCATTTCGGATCATTTGTTATTGTTTTAATTATTCAGATTTGAACATTTGTTGTAATTGAGATGATTATTGTATTGTATGATGCTAAAGCATTAATAAGTTTAATTTATACCGATGTTGTATTAAGATTATGTTGTTCAAAATCATGAATTTGCCTAAAACCACGAAAGTTGTTTTGTGGTATGAGTTTACGGGACCTGTTCCGCGCCGGAGCCCACGCGGTACCGCAAAACAGCTTTCACGGGAACCTTAAAATGCTTTTGCGGGCGGTCGTTTCGCAGGATCTACTAGAGATACTCTAACGGGGGGAGGGGGCTCCTCGGATTCCTCGTTTTGCACTGTCAGATCAGATACAACAGATTAACAAGGCAATCATCATGCCAAGTGTGGCACGGAAGCAACACAGCAGAACAATAAGGATGGAGCAGGTAGCAATAAAAAGAACGTAAATAGAATGGCCAGTAAGATCTTACATATGAAAGTTTATGACTTAAAAGTAACTGTTTAAATTGTTGAGTACAAAAGCATGGGTGTATTAAGTGCTACAATATTCAGACAAAAACGAAAAGAAGAGAAAAAATCCTGACAGAATAATGTGTCTAAACAGCCTCGAAATGAAGGTGCTTCTGTTAGTATTTGAAAGAAAAAACCACACGTGAAAGAAAAGGTGGCCAAGCAAGAAGTGAGATAGAATGGGTCATTTGCATCAAGGCTGTCTTTCATAGGGCATACTGGGTTGAAACGTTCGGGGCTGTTTGGTTAGCGCCCAGGACTGCCCTGCCAAATTGAGGGCGTGCCAATTTTTTGGCGTAGGATTCTGCCGCCGCTGCCAAGCCAAAGCATGGGCGCAAAAAGTAAAGAGGAGGTGTACCAGTGACCAAAAAATTGGCAGGGTAAGAAAATGGTGGCACCAATCCAAACGCCCTCCTAGGTTGGTGGTCAACGCCAAAATATTGGCATGACAGCGCTCGGCTGCCATCCAAACAGACCAGAAATGCATCTCACTATCTTCCTTATGTCACATGGACAGAGGGTCTCTTTACAGAGCACATGGAGTTGAAAATGTAGATATATATGTAAAGAAGTTTTGGAAAGAAAAAGAAATTCCAGGCCTACATATGCATCGCATAATCCTTGTTATTTCTGGAACGCGTCACATACTCCTTGATATTCTAGGAAATATCATTCTTACGTTGACTAAATTTGGGAGTGAAATAAAATGTCACATTAATTGTTTCAGTTTAGAACGATTAGAGAAATTAGAAGAGGGAAAGAGAGAAACTAAAACAGAGAACAGAATGCATTTAATTTTATTTTATTTGCAGTCAATTGTACGATAAATATAACATACCTTCAGAGAGCATATACAAAATCAATAAGGTATGACTGCGTGTCCAAAACTAGCAGCCCCAAAGACGGGAGGAGCTCCATGCTGAATGATCCGTCAAAACCAACACAAGCAACCTCCTTGGCACGATCTGGTACCGGGAAACTCTCTGAATGCTGATGTTACAGAGAAATAAGAAACATTTGTAAGGTGACCGATTAACCTGTCAAGATCTGATATAACGATTATGACATCGCCTTCCCAATGGTGAGCAAACACAACTTAGCTATTTCTTCCTGACGGGAATCTTTCCAAGTTCCAGAACTTGGTTGAAGCTGTATATATATACTTGATCTCCATCTCAGCAAGTTCAGCAAGCTACGCACAAATCAATATTAGAATGTCATATTGGGTCATATACAGTGGGGTACTTCAGCACATCTATGTCAGATGATACTTTGATTTACTCCACCAGACAAATACTCCGTACTACAAAACAGAGGAAATTGACGAGGTCTAATCTAGAACAGCCTCATCAGCTTAACGCGTCTGGGCCCACCTACGGGCAGGACCGGCCGGGGGAGAGAAGGGATTGGAGAGATATGCACTTACGGAGTGGCGTTGGATGAGAGAGCTCGGGGACGGCCGCGGAGGCGCAGGCGGTGGTCGTAGCTGCCACCGCCGGCGGCGGCTGCGGCGCGGCCGGCCTGTCTCGTTGTCCTCCTTGTGTGTGACTCGTGTCGTGTGGGCCGACGAGTGGAGTAGGTCACAGAGACGGGAGATGTACCAAAAAGTCCAGTATGAAGCCCAGGTAAACGAGCCCATGTTGTCTCAAAAAAGAAAAAAGAAACTCACTAGTGTGATGCTCAAAAAAGAAACTCTCATCACATAATGATAATCCTCACTGGCCAGTGACCGTATTGTTTCCTATCTACTTATATTGGTGGAAAGCTTATCTGTAGCTTGGTAGGGTAATTCAAAGAATGCGCAAATCTGAAATCTAGATTGTAAGGCTAAATGAGAGTTCAACTCCAGTACAAGAAAGTTTTCATATGCCAGTCATTGTTTTTTTTCGAGAGTACGCCAATGGCGTACCATATTTTTATAGAAGGGAGCAACATAATTACAAGATACTAGACACGGATGCGAACATCCGGCTAGCGACACCCACACCACACGAAATGGATAGCCTACTCTCTCACAAAATGTTCTAATCTACCAACTCCCGCGGTCTTCCAATCCTTGAGCTCCACCATGATTTGGTCCACCAAAAGGTGAGGTATCCTTTGTTGCCCGAGGCGACCAAACACCCGCGCATTGCGTTGTTTCCAGACAGACCGGGCAATGGCTATGACCATCGTGTCAAATCCTCTCCTATGCTTCGCGATCACGGTCTGCCTAGCCCGAAGCCACCAAGCGGTAAAGGTCTCATTATGCTCCGGGTAAGGTGCAGCAACTCCAACCTTTACAATGCAAAGATGCCAAACTTCCTTAGCATAGCTACAGTGAACCAGGATGTGATCAACGGCGTCTTCCTCTTGGAGGCATAGGAAGCAAGCAGCTGTGTCATCCTGCAGGCCGTGCCTAGCCCTCCTGTCAGATGTCCACAGCCTATATTGAACAGCCAGCCAGGCGAAGATTTTGCATTTAAGAATGGCCCCACTTCTCCAAATGCACTCATATGTTGGCGATCTGATGAGGCCGATGCAAAGCCTTTGATACACCGAACTGGTCGTATACTTGCCAGAGCGATCACAGGGCCAGGTAAACACATCAGGCTGAAGATGGTCCCTCTGCACTCCCGCAATGGCCGCACGCAAATGCATGAGCTGAATCAAGGCCATGAAAGGTGTATCTCCAATAATGTCCTGTTCCCACTGGTCATTTGTCAATGCTTGACACACTATTCTCATGTTCAGCACTCTTGTCGGAACCAAGGACAAAATGGCCGGTGCTATGTCAGCCACCGCTGTGCCATCGATCCATCTATCCTTCCAAAAGAGGACTCGCTCCCCTATGCCAACTGTAATGTGAACCAAACTATTGAACACCTCTCGAGCATCAGCATCAATCATGAACGGTATGCCCTGCCATGGCCTATCCTGATCAGTCCTCCTCAACCACTCCCACCTCACTCTAAGTGCGAGTGCTTGCAGCTTGAGGTTTTTGATACCAAGACCCCCATAACACGTTGGGCGACATATCGTGTTCCAAGCGACAAGGCACTGCCCTCCGTTAACTTTCTCCTTTCCTGCCCAAAAAAAGGATCTCATCCAAGCATCGATCTCCTCAAAAACCCAGTCTGGGGCATTGAGGACCATTAACTGATGTATGGGTCTCGCCGCAACCACCGATTTGACAAGAACCAAACGGCCTGGCCTTTGAATGAGTCCTCTTTGCCAAGCAGGAATGAACTTCCTAACCTGGTCGATTAGAGGCTTCCAATTACCCCTCGTGAGCTGTTTAATTGCCAGCGGGATGCCCAGATACTTGCAAGGAAAGCTGCCCAACGCACATTGCAGAGTGTCCCTCACACGGTGCTGGTCTTCCTCATTTCCTTTTATCATGATTGCCATGGACTTATTATAGTTCACCATCATTCCTGATGCCGTGCCAAAACAGTCAAGAGCCATCCTGACGAAACTGAGATCTTGGCTGGTGGGCCTGATGAACAGAGCAACATCATCGGCATAAATGGATAGTCATTGAGTCGCCGAGATACCAGGGAAAGAGCTAACTGCCCCAACTTCTGCCCCCTTCCTGAACAAGGAAGACAGAGCTTCCATAGCAATCAAGAACAGAAGGGGGGACACCGGATCTCCCTGCCGTAGGCCACAAGCATGAGCAAAACTCAACCCGGGGCTGCCATTAACTAAGATCTTAGTGCTAGCTGTCTGCAGGAGTATTGCAATCCACCTCATCCATTTTTCCCCAAACCCCTTCTTGCGTAGAACTTGGAACAAGAATGGCCATGCAAGGGAGTCAAACGCTTTGGTGATATCAAGTTTAAGAAACACTCCCGGGGTCTTCCGAGCATGCAACTTCCGGGCTATTTGTTTCACCAATAGAAAGTTGTCGTGCAAACATCTCCCTGCTATGAATGCAGACTGGTTCATGGTAACGATCTTTGGCATTCTTTTCCTTGCTCGACATGCAAGAGCTTTTGCAAAAAGCTTGGCAAAGCTGTGAGTTAAGCTGATGGGGCGGTAATCTCCAACAGCCTCCGCGTCCGGCCTCTTGGGAATGAGTGTGATCAGCGCCTTGTTAAGTTTAGCGAACCCTCTTCCATCGCCCACATACAATTTCAGGATAGCAGCCATGATGTCATGCTTAATATTCGACCACGCCTTCTGATAGAATATCCCAATGAAGCCATCAGGTCCCGGCGCATGATCCGGGGGTAATTCCTTGACCACGTTCCATATTTCTTCCTCAGTGAAGATTGCCTCTAGCTCCTGAAGATCCATCTGTTCCATTCCAAGGTAGTCAAGATCCAGAGTATAATCTCGAGCTTGTTGCTTGCCCAGCAGGGCCCTATATTCCTCAGTAAAGATTTCCTCCTTTCTACTCTGCTCCATGATGATTTCATCCCTGTGTTTGATGTGTGCAATGTAGTTTTTGGTACGCCTTCTGTTAGCCACCGCTTGGAACAATCTTGTGTTAGCATCCCCCTCCCCAATCCATCGGATCCTGGAGCGTTGCCTTGATATGGTTCTTTCCAGGGAGGCGAGCCCCAAGACGGCCAACTTCAAGGGACGACGCAGCCAAAGCTCATCGCAAGTTAATGGCCTGCCCTCTTGTGCCTGTTCGAGCCGCAAGATCACCCAGTTAGCTATCGCTAGCTTAAGCTTTATGTTGCCCATCTTCCTCTGTCCCCACGCTTGCAGGGCCACGGCCGTGTTACGAAACAAAGCATCCAGACGTTTGAATGGATCAGTGATGCTCTCATCGCAGACCCAAGCATCCCTAATCGCATCCTCGAATCCCTCCAGCTTGGCCCAGAACAACTCAAATCTGAATCTCCGGTTTGGGCTGCAGATCGCATTTGTTGTGAGGAGCAGCGGGGCATGATCAGAAACATTAGTCCCCACGGCTTGCAAGAAACAATCTGGGTTCGCCAAGTCCCAATCCACTGACACGAGTACGCGGTCTATCTTGGTTAGGGTCGGGCAGTCTCTGTCATTCGTCCAAGTGAAACGTCTCCCATGCATATATGGCTCCTTCATTTCCATATCATCCACAAATGCTCTGAAGCTATTTAGCATCCTCCGGTTAATATTGGCATTATTCTTCTCCGACGCCCTGAGGATCATGTTAAAATCTCCCAAAAGCATCCACGGTCCAATGCACCCTACCCTGCGCTCACGTAGTTCATGCAAGAACACCAACTTCTGCTCATCTCCTTGAGGGCCATAAACTACCGTGATCCACCATTTGAAGCCGTCCTTGTTGTGCACGAGTCCGGTTATGGAATGTGTGTCCATGAGAATCATGTCCACCTCGAGCGCCATGGAGTCCCACGCCAACACAATTCCTCCACACGTATTAATCGCTGGAAGATAAGAAAAACCATCATAAGATGGTCCAATACATTGCATAATCATATAATGGTCTATAACATCCAACTTAGTCTCCTGAAAACACACCATGTTGCACTTCACCGAGGAGATAAACTCTCTAACCGCATTCCGCTTCGCTGGGTTGTTGAGGCCTCGCACATTCCAACATGTGATGGATGGGTTTATATCCATAACGCAAGCACAAATGTCCTACTCTATGCTCCATGCGCTCGGTATCATGCAGCCATGACCACCGTAACGCTGCCCTCGATCTCCGTCCTCGGCGGTGGTGTCTTGCCAAAGATAGTAGCAATCACCCTGACATGCTGCTCATGGAGCGGTGAGTCAAATAACTCCTTGAGCTCCTGCACCACACTCTCGTCCAGCTCCAAATCACCTGGGGCAAGGCCAAGTGCCCGGAGTAGGACATTCTCCGCCGGTGTTGCCTTCGATGTAGCCGTCGTTCCCGTCCTCTTGGTAGCTCGAGTGGTGCGGCGAGGTGTACATGGGATAGCCTCATTGGTCAGAGAGGTAGCTTGAACTTCCTTGATGAGGGGGGGCTAACCTTTTAATTATGTTGGCGCAAAACGCCTTCATGCGCGCGTATGCGACCTCCTCCTGTGGTGTCATACCCGATCCCCTCTCAACTGGCATAATTTGCTGATCATTAGGCCCTTGGTAATCCAGATTTGCGTTAAGCTCCAAAACACTGGGTGTTATGACAGGTACGTGCATGCATGCATCCGTCCCATCCACCAACTGCAACTAGTGCAGTTCCATCCCCTGCACAATCCTCTCCGGGATCTGTGCAACAGCGACCTCCTGCGGTGTGATCCCCAAGGTAGGTGCGAAAGCGACATCGGCTGCGGCTGCGGCACGCCCACCCAGACTGGCGCGATCTTCTGTCTTGTCTGCATGCGAATTGCATGCCTCCTCTATCCCGGGCGGGTGGGGTTCTGGGGCCACACATGGTGGGGCCTCTTGTTGAATCGGCTAGCCCATTGGTGTTGGTGCGGCACCTCCTTCCACGAGCCCAGTCCGGTGTGATGGACCCACCACAACCACATCCCTAGGCCACTGTAGCAGCCTCATCTGTTTGTTCCATTCCCACAGCAATGATCTCCCCCATTGGTTCCGGCCCCACAGCAGTGGCGTCGCCCAATGGGTCTTTCTCCACCAGCTGGCTCCCCCCGGGCGTGTGCTACGAGTTCCTGACTGGAGGGCTGCGCTCCGAAGCATCTCCAATCATTGGCCCCGCGCCCTCTGGCTGGGCAGGACACCGCACAATGCTCTCGATCCTTCTATTTGAATTATTGGGAGGAGCGATCTCTGGTCTCGTTATGCGGTCAAAAGCCGATGGCCTGACAGAGACCCTATCCTGAATCGTCACCCTGTGACGCACACCACCTGACTCAGCCAACGGCTCCATTGGAGGCAGCCTCCATTCCTGCGTCGCCGGAGATGAACCAGCAGCCGCCTCGCGCCCAGAACTCCGGCGACTGCCGCCACCCTGGCCAGGGCCATGCATTGCCTGATTGTCACGAACACCCCTCTGCCATTGTCATCGCCGCGTTACTGGCCCACCACCACCACTAGAGCTGTTGTTGGAATCTGGAATCCCGCTTTGCCCGCTACTCGACGATCCTTCATCCCGCCATGGCGGCTCAACCACGGCCGAGTAATCCCAAACCGCATCAATGTGAATCAGAACCCGATAATGCAGCATAGTAGGCTCCATGAGCGGCGACACCTGCCCAGGCTCAGGAACAGCAAGCCACCGGAGAGACGCAATGGACTCCGGGTCAGCAGTCCAAGCAGACAGCTTGAACGATGCAAGATCCGTGCAGGAGCAAGTTTCCGGCGCAACTTCATCCACCATGGCCGCCGTGCCGAGCAACTGCTCCGCCACCTCCCAATCCCACGCATGTGGTGGAATGCCCTCCATCTCGATCAGCACCTTGAAGCCCAGCATGGCGTGCACCACCTGCGCTTGACGGTTCCATGGACGGAAGTAGAGCCTGACCCCACGGTGCTCAAGGAAGGGGAGAGCACTGACTCTGTTCCGGTGCTCAGCGCGAGCAAAGACCACCAGGAAATCTTCCGGCTGATAGCGGATCACTGACACCCAATACCGATCAACATTCACTTGAGCCCTGAGCGCCTCCAAAACGAACTCCGACGAGATATCCCTCCTCGCACCACCGGCATAAGCCACCATAGCAAACTGCAGGCGGCACTCCAGATCCTCCATGGACCACGAGCGACGCACCACACAGATGTCTGCCGACTCTGCCTCAGGCACAGGTGGTGGCTGAAGGCGTGGGGCGAACAGTGCAGGCCACACCGGCGTCGGGGGAAGGCCGCCTTGGGGAGGTGGTGGAGGAGGGGGGGCAGGTCTGCCGGGAACGGGCGGAGACGACCGGGCTGAGATGGGGGCTCTCTGCTCCAGCTCGCGCCGTGCCGCTTTGGCCGTCGCCTCGCGCCGGAGATCCTCCGCAGAAGAGGGGCTGCATGGGTGCTTGCAGTCGCAAGAGCTGTGCCTAGATAGCCCGCAGCGGATGCAGACGATGTCATTAGTGCAGTACTTGCGAAAGTGCCCCTCGAGAAGGCATCTGAAGCACTTGTTCTCCATCTCCGGCGAGATCTCCCGGCGCGGCGGCGAGGGCTGATACATCTCCGTCGTATCTACTTTTCCAAACACTTTTGCCCTTGTTTTGGACTCTAACTTGTATGATTTGAATGGAACTAACCCGGACTGATGCTGTTTTCAGTAGAATTGCCATGGTGTTGTTTTATGTGCAGAAAACAAAAGTTCTCGGAATGACCTGAAACTCCACAGAATATCTTAGAATAAATAATAAAAAATCCTCGCCAAAGATGAAGGCCAGGGGGCCCACACCCTGTTCATGAGGGTGGGGGTGCGCCCCTCCCCCTTGGGCGCGCCCCCCTACCTCGTGGGCCCCCTGGTGGCCCTCCAACACCAACTCCAACTCCATATATTGGCTTTCGGGGAGAAAAAAATCAGAGAAAAAGTTTCATCGCGTTTTATGATACGGAGCCGCCGCCAAGCCCTGATCTGGAGACCGTTCGAGGCTCCGGAGAGGGGGATTCGTCGCCGTCGTCATCATCAACCATCCTCCATCACCAATTTCATGATGCTCACCGTCGTGCGTGAGTAATTGCATCGTAGGCTTGCTGGACGGTAATGGGTTGGATGAGATTTATCATGTAATAGAGTTAGTTTTGTTAGGGTTTGATCCCTAGTATCCATTATGTTCTGAGATTGATGTTGCTATGACTTTGCTATGCTTAATGCTTGTCACTAGGACCCGAGTGCCATGATTTCAGATCTGAACCTATTATGTTTTCATGAATATATGTGTGTTCTAGATCCTATCTTGCAAGTCTATAGTCACCTACTATGTGTTATGATCCGGCAACCCCGAAGTGACAATAACCGGGACCACTCCCGGTGATGACCGTAGTTTGAGGAGTTCATGTATTCACTATGCGCTAATGCTTTGTTCCGGTTCTCTATTAAAAGGAGGCCTTAATATCCCTTAGTTTCCAATAGGACCCCGCTGCCACGGGAGGGTAGGACAAAAGATGTCATGCAAGTTCTTTTCTATAAGCACGTATGACTATATACGGAATACATGCCTACATTACATTGATGAACTGGAGCTAGTTCTGTGTCACCCTATGTTATGACTGTTACATGATGAACCACATCCGGCATAATTATCCATCGCTAATCCGGTGCCTACGAGTTTTCCATATACTGGTTTACGCTTATTTACTTTTCCGTTGCTACTGTTACAATCACTACAAAAATACCAAAAACATTACTTTTGCTGTCTTTACTTTGTTACCGTTACCACCACTATCATATTACTTTGCTACTAAACACTTTGCTGCAGATACTAAGTTTCCAGGTGTGGTTGAATTGACAACTCAGCTGCTAATACTTGCGAATATTCTTTGGCTCCCCTTGTGTCGAATCAACAAATTTGGGTTGAATACTCTACCCTCGAAAACTGTTGCGATCCCCTATACTTGTGGGTTATCAAGACCTTTTTCTGGTGCCGTTGCCGGGGAGCATAGCTCTATTCTTTGAGTCACTTGGGATTTATATCTGCTGGACACTATGAAGAACTTGAAAGATGATCGAACTACTATTTTGCCCTCAACTACGAGGGGAGGTAAGGGATTGCCATCTAGCCTTGCACTAGATTCTCCTTCTGTTATGAGTAAGTTTGCGACACCTAAACCTACTACTGCTATTGATTCTGATATGTCGCATGTTATTGATGATGCCACTTCTGCTATGCATGATACTTATGATGAAACTACTTCTATGCTTGATACTACTGTGCCACTCGGTGAATTTCTTGATGAGCAAATTGCTAGGTCTAGAGAAAGAGAAATTATTGAACCTGAACACGATGATATGAGTGATGATGAACCTATGCCTTCTATTCCCGAGGGTTATCTTTTTAATGCTGAATCTTTTGAAGCTGTTGTTGCTTGCCAGGATAGTCTTGAACGTAAGAGGTTGCTAATTAAGTGGATTAAAGAATCTTTTAGAGGTAGGATGAGACCCGACCCTGCTTTTGCTACTTCACCTATCCGTGTTCCTGATCATGATTATTATGATATTTCTGTCGATCCAGATATAATTACTTTGGTTGAATCTGATCCTTTTTATGCTTATGAATCTGAAACTGTTGTGGCACATCTTCGTAAGTTAGATGATATAGCTGCCCTGTTTACTAATAATCTGAGATCGCGCCACCTTTATTTACTTAAAATAATTCCGTTCTCATTAAAGGGTGATGCTAAGAAATGGTTTAATCCTCTTGATCCTGGTTGTGTGCAAAGTCCCCAGGATATGATTTATTACTTCTCTGCTAAATATTTCCCTGCTCATAAGAAACAAGCTGCTTTGAGGGAAATATACAATTTTGTGCAAATTGAAGAAGAGAGTCTCCTAGAAGCTTGGGGGAGGCTTCTCAAGTTACTTAATGCTTTGCCTGATCATCCTCTTAAGAAACCTGAAATATTTGATATCTTTTATAATGGACTAACCGATGCTTCCAGAGATTACCTGGATAGTTGTGCTGGTTCTCTTTTCAGGGAAAGAACACCGGATGACGCTGAAATTCTATTGAATAATATGTTGGCAAATGAAAATAATTGGGCACCTCCTGAGCCAACTCCTGAGCCAATTCCTGAGCCTATTCCTAAACCAACTCCGGAGAAGAGAGGTGTTCTATTTCTCAGTCCCGAAGATATGCAAGAGGCAAAGAAATCTATGAAAGAAAAAGGTATTAAAGCTGAAGATGTTAAGAATTTACCTCCTATTGAAGAAATACATGGTCTTAATTTACCGCCTATTGAAGAAGTATATGATCTCAATTACTTATTTACTGAAGAACCTCCCGATATCCCGACACAGGTAGTAAAGGTAAATTCTCTCTATAGATATGATAAAGCTGAAGTCCCTCCTACTAAAATTGCTAGTCAGTGCTTGGATGAGTTTGATGACTTTATGTTTAAGCAAGATGACTTTAATGCTTATTTTGGTAGACAATTAAAACAGAATACCTTTATGATTAAACGCTTGAGTGATTATATGGCTGATATTAGAGGTGAACTTAAACTTGTTAGCAAACATGCTTCTATGGTTACCACTCAAGTAGAACAAGTACTTAAAGCTCAGAAAGAAGTGCTTGATGAAATGAATAGTAAGAAAAATGATTATGCTGTTAGAGTGGCTACTAGAACTGGTAGAATGACTCAGGAACCTTTGTATCCTGAAGGCCACCCTAAGAGAATCGAGCAAGATTCTCAGAGAAATAATATTGATATGCCTAGTTCTTCTAAGAGGAAGAAAAAGAAAAATGATAGGACTGTGCAAACTTCTAGTGAACCTATTGCTGAACCACCTGATAATCCAAATGATATCTCTATGTCTGATGCTGAAACACAATCAGGTGATGAACATGAACCTAGTGATAATGTTCATGTTGATGCTCAACCTAGTAATGATAATGATGTAGAAGTTGAACCTGCTGTTGATCTTGATAACCCACAATCAAAGGATCAACGTTATGATAAAAGAGACTTTGTTGCTAGGAAACATGGTAAAGAAAGAGAACCATGGGTTCAGAAACCCATGCCTTTTCCTCCCAAACCATCCAAGAAAAAGGATGATGAGGATTTTGAGCGCTTTGCTGAAATGATTAGACCCATCTTTTTGCGTATGCGATTAACTGATGTGCTCAAAACAAATCCTTATGCTAAGTATATGAAGGATATTATTACTAATAAAAGAAAGATACCTGAAGCTGAAATTTCCACCATGCTTGCTAATTATACTTTTAAGGGTGGAATACCAAAGAAACTTGGAGATCCCGGAGTGCCTACTATACCATGCTCCACTAAAAGAAGTTATGTTAAAACTGCTTTATGTGATCTTGGAGCCGGTGTTAGTGTTATGCCTCTCTCTTTATATCGTAGACTTGACTTGAATAAGTTGACACCTACTGAAATATCTTTGCAAATGGCTGATAAATCAACTGCTATACCTGTCGGTATTTGTGAGGATGTGCCTGTTGTAGTTGCGAACGTTACTATTTTAACGGACTTTGTTATTCTTGATATTCCCGAGGATGATAGTATGTCTATTATTCTTGGAAGACCTTTCCTTAATACTACAGGGGCTATTATTGATTGCAACAAAGGCAATGTCGCTTTTCATGTTAATGGCAATGAGCACACGGTACATTTTCCGAGGAAACAACCTCAAGTTTATAGTATCAACTCTATTGGAAAAGTTCCATCGATTATATTTGGAGGTTTTGAATTTCCTCTCCCTACTGTCAAGAAAAAGTATGATATTCTTATTGTTGGGGATTTTCATATCCCCGTTGAGGTAACTTAGTGTCATTCGAAATTTCTCCGGTTCCGTGATTATTCGGAATGAGTTTGTTAACAAGACTTGATCAACCTTGTTAGTGGGTTCATTTTGATGATCACGAGATGGATGAAACTAGAAGCACAACCTTCTGTACCCTCTTTATATTTTCTGTTATTTAGTAGAAATAAAGTAAAATAGTATTTTTCTGTCTGTTTCCTGACTTATCCGTGCAATATAAAAATATCCCGAAAATAAAAGTCCTCAGAATGCCATGCCAATTTAATATGATTTTTTCGGGAATATTTGAGAATTTACTGTGCAAAAATTACCACGGGGGGAGCTGCCACCTGGCCACGAGGGTGGAGGGCGCGCCCTACCCCCCTGGGCGCGCCCCCCTGCCTCGTGGGCCCATGGTGGCCCTCCTCCACTTATTCCTGCACCCATCTTCTTCCTCTATCTCACACAAACACGAAAAACCAGCTCAAGCACGAGTTCCAGCCCCCGTTGCTGTGATTTTCGATCTCCTTGCTCAAAGCATCTCTCGCAAAACTGCTTGGGGAGATTGTTCCTTGGTATGTGACTCCTCCATTGGTCCAATTGGTTTTTGTTCTAGTGCTTTATTCATTGCAAATTTGTGCTGCATAGGTGACCATGTTCTTGAGCTTGCATGTCAAATTTATATGGTTCCAAGTAGTTCCAATGCTTTATATAGGCTCTAGGCACTTGTGGGAGTTGTTGCTATCAATTTAATTGAAGTTGGTTCACTTTTATTTGAAGTTACTAAAAATTTCAGAAATTTTTCAGAGGAAACAATATGCTTAGGAGGATGTACCAAGGTGGTCTTTCAAGGAAGCAAGGTCCCAGGCTTGCAATACGTGATGCTGACGAGGAACCACCAAGAGACGCACTCGTGAGGCCCTGTGAATGGCCTTCGGAAAGTTTTATGAATCAATTGGGAATTAAAGAAGAATTCTACGCATATTTGTGTAATGCCGATCTTGAGGACTTTGAAGCTGATAAATGCCCACAGTATCGTGACCTCACAAGTTCATTTGTGGGGAGGTTTGATTTTTCATCTTCGCGTAATTCTCCTTCAGTCATGTTTGACCTTTATGACAAATCTTATACCATGGACTTAGAGGATTTTACTTCTGCTTGCAAACTTCCATCTTGGGGTAATGTCAGGGATCCCCCTAAATCTGAATATAGAGACTTTCTTACTAGAATAACTGTGGGGGAATCTAGAGATATAGCGCAGGCCACTATAGGGAGCATTCACTTTCCTGCTATACATTATTTTGCTCTTTTCATTGGTAGATGTATAACTACTAAGGATGAAGCATGTCACATGTGCGCCCCTGATCTCAGCATTCTCAGAAGTGCTGTGTTAGGAGACCAATCTTATCATTTGGGCGCCATTGTAGCTCGTAGGTTGCATCAGAATAGGCATAACGGAGATTTCTTTGGAGGAATTTATGCAACTCGATTAGCTAATTTTCTTGATGTAGACATTCGTGAGGGTGATATTGAGTTACCCTCTTCTTATTTAGATCTTGATCATATGTTTTCCCACCAGTTCATTGAGAGGACTGGACCACCTTACCAGTATCGACTAATCTTTAACAAACAGCATGTGGTCCGTGTTGCTCTTCCTGCTCCTACCTTCTTTGATTTTCAGGCGAGAGGAAGATATATTATTACCAGAGAGGAGGCAGATGAGTACGAAAGGAGAGTGGAGGCTGCTCGACTCCACGCTACAGCTCAGGCGGCGATAGCCGCTGCGTCACACTGCGACCCCAGCTTCACCTACGGATATCCGCCAGGCCATCCCTGGCAATAGACCAACTTAGGCCAAAAGCCTAAGCTTGGGGGAGTACGTATTTCCCACCGACATTACATTCATGTTCACACACACTCATTGCTAGATGTCGGTGCTCATACTCTTTCACTGTAATATCCATGTTAGTTTAAATTTCTTTTTCTAGCTTTCTTCTTGTGTGTTTGATAAACTTTAAGAAAAAACAAAAAAATTAGTTACTTTACTTTCCATGCTTGTAGTAGTAATTAAAAAGAAAACCCAAAAATATTTCCCGTTCTTCTTTTATTTGTTGGGAGCTTTCCCGTGTAAATAGTTTTTATTTCTTTTCCTTTCTTTGGGGGTCGAGAAGACCATATTGAAAATGCTTAGTGGCTCTTATATGCATGATTGATTATTTAACTTAGAGCCCATATTACTTGTCTTCTCTCTTGAGTTGAATGCTTGCAGATTCCAGCTTAGTCCAATGCACGTGCACTCTTATTATTATACACACCGTTCGGTCGTGCAAGTGAAAGGCAATAATGATGATATATGATGGACTTATTGGGAAGAGAAAAGCTGGTATGAACTCGACCTCTCTTGTTTTTGTAAATATGATGATTCATCGTTCTTGATTCAGCTATTATGAAGTAAACATATTTGCAATGACATTTAGAGATTATAGTTGCTTGTGCCATGCTTGATTAGCTATGAGTTATAATGGTTTACCTTGCGTGCCAACATGCTATTAGAATGATTATGATGTGGTATGATGGGGTGGTATCCTCCTTTAAATGCATTGAGTGACTCGACTTGGCACATGTTCACGCATGTAGTTGAATCCAATCAACATAGCCTTCATGATATTTATGTTCATGGTGGATTATATCCTACTCATGCTTGTACTCGGTGTGAATTAATTTTAATGCATGTTTACGACTGTTGTCGCTCTCTCAGTTGGTCGCTTCCCAGTCTTTTGCTAGCCTTCACCTGTACTAAGCGGGAATACTGCTTGTGCATCCAAACTCCTTAAACCCCAAAGTTATTCCATATGAGTCCACCATACCTTCCTATATGCGGTATTTACCTGCCGTTCCAAGTAAATTTGTATGTGCCAAACTCTAAACCTTCAAATAAACATTCTGTTTTGCATGTTCGAATAGCTCATATGTCAACTAGAGCTGCCCTTATCTTCCGTGTTAGGCGGGTTATTCTCAAGAGGAGTGGACTCCGCTCCTCATTCACGAGAAAATGGCTGGTATTCGGGATGCCCAGTCCCATGCTTTATGCAAACTAAATCAAAATAACTGCAAACAAAACTCCCCTTGGGACCCGTTGAATGTTGGAGGCACTAGTTGTTTTGAGCAAGCCATGGATTGATGCTTGTGGAGGAGGGGAGTATAAACTTTACCATTCTGTTTGGGAACCGCCTATAATCTGTTTAGCATGGAAGATATCGTCGTCTTTTAGTTGTTATGTTGACAATGAAAGTATGCCGCTCAAACTATAATTTATCTCCATTTCAAAACCAAGCTCTGGCACCTCTACAAATCCTTGCTTCCCTCTGTGAAGGGCCTATCTATTTACTTTTATGTTGAGTCATCACCCTTCTTATTAAAAAGCACCCGCTGGAGAGCACACTATCGTTTGCATTCATTATTATTGGTTTATATTGGGTATGACTTAACTGGATCTCTTTTACCATGAATTACAATGTTTAGTCAGTCCTTGATCTTTAAAGGTGCTCTGCATTTATATTTTGCGGTCTCAGAAAGGGCTAGCGAGATACCATTTTGTTATATCATGTTATGATTATTTTGAGAAAGTGTTGTCATCCGAGTTTTATTATTATGGCTCGCTAGCTGATTATGCTATTGATATGAGTAATTGTGAGACCTACGTGTTATTGTGAGTATGGTTAGTTCATAATAATTGCTGAAACTTGAATGCTGGCTTCTCATGTTTACAACAACAAGAGCAAACAGAGTTTGTAAAAGTTTTTTTTCTCTTTCAGTTTGTCAACTGAATTGCTTGAGGACAAGCAAGGGTTTAAGCTTGGGGGAGTTGATACATCTCCGTCGTATCTACTTTTCCAAACAATTTTGCCCTTGTTTTGGACTCTAACTTGTATGATTTGAATGGAGCTAATCCGGACTGACGCTGTTTTCAGCAGAATTGCCATGGTGTTGTTTTATGTGCAGAAAACAAAAGTTCTTGGAATGACCTGAAACTCCACAGAATATCTTAGAATAAATAATAAAAAATCCTCGCCAAAGATGAATGCCAAGGGGCCCACACCCTGTTCACGAGGGTGGGGGGGCGCGCCCCTCCCCCCTAGGCGTGCCCCCCTACCTCGTGGGCCCCCTGGTGGCCCTCCGACGCCAACTCCAACTCCATATATTGGCTTTCGGGGAGAAAAAATCAGAGAAAAAGTTTCATCGCGTTTTACGATACGGAGCCGCCGCCAAGCCCTAATCTCTCTCGGGAGGGCTGATCTGTAGTCTGTTCGGGGCTCCGAAGAGGGGGATTCGTCGCCGTCGTCATCAACAACCATCCTCCATCACCAATTTCATGATGCTCACCGCCGTGCGTGAGTAATTGCATTGTAGGCTTGCTGGACGGTGATGGGTTGGATGAGATTTATCATGTAATCGAGTTAGTTTTGTTAGGGTTTGATCCCTAGTATCCATTATGTTCTGAGATTGATGTTGCTATGACTTTGCTATGCTTAATGCTTGTCACTAGGGCCCAAGTGCCATGATTTCAGATCTGAACCTATTATGTTTTCATGAATATATGTGTGTTCTAGATGAAGGAAATATGCCCTAGAGGCAATAATAAAGTTATTATTTATTTCCTTATTTCATGATAAATGTTTATTATTCATGCTAGAATTGTATTAACCGGAAACATAATACATGTGTGAATACATAAACAAACATAGTGTCACTAGTATGCCTCTACTTGACTAGCTTGTTGATCAAAGATGGTTATGTTTCCTAACCATAGACATATGTTGTCATTTGATTAATGGGATCACATCATTAGGAGAATGATGTGATTGACATGACCCATTTCGTTAGCCTAGCACTTGATCATTTAGTATACTGCTATTGCTTTCTTCATGACTTATACATGTTCCTGTAACTATGAGAATTACGCAACTCCCGTTTACCGTAGGAACACTTTGGGTACTACCAAACGTCACAACATAACTGGGTGATTATAAAGGAGTACTACAGGTGTCTCCGAAGGTACATGTTGAGTTGGCGTATTTCGAGATTAGGTTTTGTCACTCCGATCGTCGGAGAGGTATCTCTGGGCCCTCTCGGTAATGCACATCATTATAAGCCTTGCAAGCAATGTGACCAATGAGTTGGTTATGAGATGATGCATTACAGAACGAGTAAAGAGACTTGCCGGTAACGAGATTGAACTAGGTATTGCGATACCGACGATCGAATCTCGGGCAAGTAACATACCGATGACAAAGGGAACAACGTATGTTGTTATGCGGTTTGACCGATAAAGATCTTCGTAGAATATGTGGGAGCCAATATGGGCATCCAGGTCCCGCTATTGGTTATTGACCGGAAACGTGTTTCGGTCATGTCTACATAGTTCTCGAACCCGTAGGGTCCGCACGCTTAAGGTTTCGATGACAGTTTTATTATGAGTTTATGAGTTTTGATGTACCGAAGGAGTTCGGAGTCCTGGATGAGATCGGGGACATGACGAGGAGTCTCGAAATGGTCGAGACGTAAAGATTGATATATTGGACGACTATATTCGGACTTCGGAAAGGTTCCGAGTGATTCGGGTATTTATCGGAGTACCGGAGAGTTACGGGAATTCGTCGGGGAGAAGTATTGGGCCTTATTGGGCCATACGGGAAAGAGAGAGGGGCTGCCTAGGGCAGGCCGCGCGCCCCCCCCCCCCCAAGGCCTAGTCCGAATTGCACTAGGGGGAGGGGCCGCACCCCCTCCTTCCTTCCCTTCTCTCTTCCCTTTCCTTCTCTCCTACTCCTACTACATGGAAGGTCTCCTAGTTGGACTAGGAAAGGAGGGAATCCTACTCCCGGTGGGAGTAGGACTCCTCCCTGGCGTGCCCTCCCTTGGCCGGCCGCCTCCTCCCCCTTGCTCCTTTATATACGGGGGCAGGGGGGCACCCCATGACACACAAGTTGATCTACGGATCGTTCCTTAGCCGTGTGCGGTGCCCCCCTCCACCATATTCCACCTCGGTCATATCGTGGCAGAGTTTAGGCGAAGCCCTGCGCCGGTAGAACATCATCATCGTCACCATGCCGTCGTGCTGACGGAACTCATCTCCGGAGCTTCGCTGGATTGGAGGCCGGAGATCGTCATCGAGCTGAACGTGTGCTGAACTCGGAGGCCCCGTACGTTTGGTGCTTGGATCGGTCGGATCGTGAAGACGTACGACTACATCAACCATGTTGTGCTAACGCTTCCGCTTACGGTCTACGAGGGTACATGGACGAACACTCTCCCCTCTCGTTGCTATGCCATCACCATGATCTTGCGTGTGCGTAGGAATTTTTTTGAAATTACTACGTTCCCCAACAGTGGCATCCGAGCCTAGGTTTTATGCATTGATGTTATATGCACAAGTAGAACACAAGTGAGTTGTGGGCGATACAAGTCATACTGCTTACCAGCATGTCATACTTTGGTTCGGCGGTATTGTTGGATAAAGCGGCCCGGACCGACATTACGCGTACGCTTACGCGAGACTGGTTCTACCGACGTGCTTTGCACACAGGTGGCTGGCGGGTGTCAGTTTCTCCAACTTTAGTTGAACCGAGTGTGGCTACACCCGGTCCTTGCGAAGGTTAAAACAGCACCAACTTGAGGAACTATCGTTGTGGTTTTTGATGCGTAGGTAAGAACGGTTCTTGCTCAGCCCGTAGCAGCCACATAAAACTTGCAACAACAAAGTAGAGGACGTCTAACTTGTTTTTGCAGGGCATGTTGTGATGTGATATGGTCAAGACGTGATGAGATATAAGTTGTTGTATGAGATGATCATGTTTTGTTGAAATTATCGGCAACTGGCAGAAGCCCTATGGTTGTCTCTTTGTTGCATAAGATGCAAGTGCCAAATAATTGCTTTACTTTATCGCTATGCGATAGCAATAGTTGCAAGAGCAATAGTTGGTGAGACAATCATGTGATGACACATTGATATAGATCAAGATGATGAAGATCATGGTGTCGTGCCGGTGACGATAGAGATCATGACAGTACTTTGGAGATGGAGATCAAAGGCGCAAGATGATCATGGCCATATCATGTCACATATTTTGATTGCATATGATGTTTATCTATTATACATCTTATTCTTGCTTTGTTTGACGGTAGCATTTAAGATGATCTCTCACTAATTATCAAGAAGTGTTCTCCCTGAGTATGCACCGTTGCGAAAGTTCTTCGTGCTGAGACACCACGTGATGATCGGGTGTGATAGGCTCTACGTTCAAATACAACGGGTGCAAAACAGTTGCACACGCGGAATACTCAGGTTAAACTTGACGAGCCTAGCATATACAGATATGGCCTCGGAACACGGAGACCGAAAGGTCGAGCGTGAATCATATAGTAGATATGATCAACATAGTGATGTTCACCATTGAAACTACTCCATCTCACGTGATGATCAGACATGGTTTAGTTGATTTGGATCACGTGATCACTTAGAAGATTAGAGGGATGTCTATCTAAGTGGGAGTTCTTAAGTAATATGATTAATTGAACTTTAATTTATCATGAACCTAGTCCTGGTAGTATTTTGCAAATTATGTTGTAGATCAATAGCTCGCGTTGTTGCTTTCATATGTTTATTTTGATATGTTCCTAGAGAAAATTGTGTTGAAAAATGTTAGTAGCAATGATGCGGATTGGATCCGTGATCTGAGGTTTATCCTCATTGCTGCACAGAAGAATTATGTCCTTAATGCACCGCTAGGTGACAAACCTATTGCAGGAGCAGATGCAGACGTTATGAACGTCTGGCTAGCTCAATATGATGACTACTTGATAGTTTAGTGCATCATGCTTAACGGCTTAGAATCGGGACTTCAAAGACGTTTTGAACGTCATGGACCATATGAGATGTTCCAGGAGTTGAAGTTAATATTTCCAGCAAATACCCGAGTTGAGAGATATGAAGTCTCCAACAAGTTCTATAGCTAAAAGATGGAGGAGAATCGCTCAACTAGTGAGCATGTGCACAGATTGTCTGGGTACTTCAATCGCTTGAATCAAGTGGGAGTTAATCTTCCAGATAAGATAGTGATTGACAGAATTCTCTAGTCACCATCACTAAGTTACTAGAACTTCGTGATGAACTATAGTATGCAAGGGATAACAAAAACGATTCCCGAGCTCTTCGTGATATTGAAATCGACGAAGGTAGAAGTCAAGAAAGAGCATCAAGTGTTGATGATTGACAAGACCACTAGTTTCAGGAAAAGGGCAAAGGGAAAGAAAGGGAACTTCAAGTGGAAAGACAAGCAAGTTGTCACTCCTGCGAAGAAGCCCAAAGCTGGACCATAGCCTGAAACTAAGTGCTTACACTGCAAAGGAAATGGTCACCGGAAGCGGAAATGCCCTGAACATTTGGTGGATAAGAAGGATGGCAAAGTGAACAAAGGTATATTTGATATAGAGTTTTTTGATATGTGCCTTACTAGTGTTTATAGTAGCCCCTGAGTATTTGATACTTGTTCGGTTACTAAGATTAGTAACTCGAAACAGGAGTTACAGAATAAACAGAGACTAGTTGAAGGGGAAGTGACGATGAGTGTTGGAAGTAGTTCCAAGATTGATATGATCATCATCGCACACTCCCTATACTTTCGGGATTACTGTTAAACCTAAATAAATGTTATTTGGCGTTTGCGTTGAGCATGCATATGATTTGATCATGTTTATTGCAATATGGTTATTCATTTAAAGTCACAGAATAATTGTTGTTCTGTTTACATGAATAAAACCTTCAATGGTCATACACCAAATGAAAATAGTTTCTTGGATCTCGATCGTAGTGATACACATATTCATAAAATTGATGCCAAAATATGCAAAGTTAATAATGATAGTGCAACTTATTTGTGGCACTGCCGTTTGGGTCATATCGGTGTAAAGCGCA
Organism: Triticum aestivum; assembly: GCF_018294505.1. Taxonomy (NCBI): domain Eukaryota; kingdom Viridiplantae; phylum Streptophyta; class Magnoliopsida; order Poales; family Poaceae; genus Triticum; species Triticum aestivum. The sequence goes on along the minus strand of NC_057798.1, from coordinate 702,354,448 downwards.
TGAAGAAACTCCATAAAGATGGATTTTCGGAATCACTTGGTTATGAATCATTTGATGCTTGCGAACCGTGCCTTTTGGGCAAGATGACTAAAACTCCGTTCTCTGGAACAATGGAACGAGCTACTGACTTATTGGAAATAATACATACCGATGTATGCGATCCAATGAGTGTTGATGCTCGTGGCAAGTATATATCATTATTTTTTGACCTTCACAAGATGATTTGAGCAGATATGGGTATATCTACTTGATGAAACATAAGTCTGAAATAGTTGAAATGTTCAAAGAATTTCAGAGTGAAGTGGAAAAATCATCGTAACAAGAAAATAAAGTTTCTGCGATCTGATCGCGGAGACGAATATTTGAGTTACGAGTTTGGTCTTCAACTAAAACAATGTGAAATAGTTTCACAGTTCACGCCACCTGGAACACCACAACATTATGGTGTGTCCGAACGTCGTAATTGTACTTTATTGGATATGGTGTGATCTATGATGTTTCTTACTAATTTACCATTGTCGTTTTGGGGTTATGCATTAGAGACAGCTGCATTCACGTTAAAAGGGCACCATCTAAATCTGTTGAGACGACACTATATGAACTGTGGTTTAGCAAGAAACCCAAGTTGTCGTTTCTTAAAGTTTGGGGCTACGATGCTTATGTGAAAAAGTTTCATCCTGATAAGCTCAAACCCAAATCGGAGAAGTGCGTCTTCATAGAATACCCAAAGAAAACTGTTGGGTACACCTTCTATCACAAATCCGAAGGCAAGATATTCGTTGCTATATTCGGATCCTTTCTAGAGAAGGAGTTTGTCTCGAAAGAAGTGAGTGGGAGGAAAGTAGAACTTGATGAGGTAACAATGCGTTCTCCCTTATTGGAAAGTAGTCCATCACAAGAACCGGTTCCTGTGACAACTACACCAATTAGTGAGGAAGCTAATCATATTGATCATAAAACTTCAGATCAAGTTTCTACTGAACCTCGTAGGTCTACCAGAGTAAGATCCGCACCAGAGTGGTACGGTAATCCCGTTTTGGAAGTCATGTTACTAGACCATGATAAATCTACGAACTATGAGGAAGCGATGATGAGCCCAGATTCCGCGAAATGGCTTGAGGCCATGAAATCTGAGATTGGATCCATGTATGAGAACAAAGTGTGGACTTTGGTGGAGTTGCCCGATGATCGGCAAGCCATATTGTATAAATGGATCTTCAAGAGGAAGACAGATGCTGATAGTAGTGTTACTATCTACAAAGCTCGACTTGTCGCAAAAAGGTTTTTGACAAGTTCAAGGTGTTGACTACAATGAGATTTTCTCAACTGTAGCGATGCTTAAGTCTGTCCGAATCATGTTAGCAATTGCCACAATTTATGAAATCTGGCAAATGGATGTCAAAACTGCACTCCTTAATGGTTTTCTTAAAGAAGAGTTGTATATGATGCAACCAGAAGGTTTTGTTAATCCTAAAGGTGTTAACAAAATGTGCAAGCTCCAGCGATCCATCTATGGACTGGTGCAAGCATCTCAGAGTTGGAATATACGCTTTGATATGTTCATCAAAGCATATAGTTTTGTACAGACTTACGGTGAAGCCTATATTTACAAGAAAGTGAGTGGGAGCACTACAGCATTTCTGATAAGTATATGTGAATGACATATTGTTGATCGGAAATAATGTAGAATTATTCTGCAAAGCATGAAAGGATACTTGAATAAGAGTTTTTCAAAGAAAGACCTCGGTGAAGCTGCTTACACATTGAGCATCAAGATCTATATAGATAGATCAAGACGCTTGATAAGATTTTTCAATGAATACATACCTTGATAAATTTTTGAAATAGTTCAAAATGGAACAGTCAAAGAAGGAGTTCTTGCCTGTGTTGCAAGGTGTGAAATTGAGTAAGACTCAAGACCCGACCATGGCAGAAAATAGAAAGAGAATGAAAAGTCATTCCATATGCCTCAGTCATAGGTTCTATAAAGTATGCTATGCTGTGAACCATACATATTGTATACCTTGCTCTGAGTTTGGCAAGGGAATACAATTTTGATCTAATAGTAGATCACTGGACAGCGGTCAAGAATATCCTTAGTAAGGACTAAGGAGATGTTTCTCGATTATGGAGGTGATAAAAGAGTTCGTTGTAGAAGTTACATCGGTGCAAACTTTTACACCGATCCAGATGACTCTAGGTCTTAATCTGGATATATATTGAAAGTGGGAGCAATTAGCTAGAGTAGCTCCGTACAGAGCATTGTAGACATAGAATATTTGCAAAATACATACGCTCTGAATGTGACAGACCCGTTGACTAAGCTTCTCTCACGAGCAAAACATGATCACACCGGAGTACTCTTTGGGTGTTAATCACATAGCAAAGTGAACTAGATTATTGACTCTAGTAAACCCTTTGGGTGTTGGTCACATAACGATGTGAACAATGGGTGTTAATCATATACAGATATGAATATTGATGTTAAATCACATGGTGATGTGAACTAGATTATTGACTCTAGTGCAAGTGGGAGACTGAAGGAAATATGCCCTAGAGGCAATAATAAAGTTATTATTTATTTCCTTATTTCATGATAAATGTTTATTATTCATGCTAGAATTGTATTAACCGGAAACATAATACATGTGTGAATACATAAACAAACATAGTGTCACTAGTATGCCTCTACTTGACTAGCTTGTTGATCAAAGATGGTTATGTTTCCTAACCATAGACATATGTTGTCATTTGATTAATGGGATCACATCATTAGGAGAATGATGTGATTGACATGACCCATTTCGTTAGCCTAGCACTTGATCGTTTAGTATACTGCTATTGCTTTCTTCATGACTTATACATGTTCCTGTAACTATGAGAATTATGCAACTCCCGTTTACCGGAGGAACACTTTGGGTACTACCAAACATCACAACGTAACTGGGTGATTATAAAGGAGTACTACAGGTGTCTCCGAAGGTACATGTTGAGTTGGCGTATTTCGAGATTAGGTTTTGTCACTCCGATCGTCGGAGAGGTATCTCTGGGCCCTCTCGGTAATGCACATCATTATAAGCCTTGCAAGCAATGTGACCAATGAGTTGGTTACGAGATGATGCATTATAGAACAAGTAAAGAGACTTGCCGGTAACGAGATTGAACTAGGTATTGAGATACCGACGATCGAATCTCGGGCAAGTAACATACCGATGACAAAGGGAACAACGTATGTTGTTATGCGGTTTGACCGATAAAGATCTTCGTAGAATATGTGGGAGCCAATATGGGCATCCAGGTCCCGCTATTGGTTATTGACCGGAAACGTGTTTCGGTCATGTCTACATAGTTCTTGAACCCGTAGGGTCCGCACGCTTAAGGTTTCGATGACAGTTTTATTATGAGTTTATGAGTTTTGATGTACCGAATGAGTTCGGAGTCCCGGATGAGATCGGGGACATTACGAGGAGTCTCGAAATGGTCGAGATGTAAAGATTGATATATTGGACGACTATATTCGGACTTCGGAAAGGTTCCGAGTGATTCGGGTATTTATCGGAGTACCGGAGAGTTACGGGAATTTGCCGGGGAGAAGTATTGGGCCTTATTGGGCCATACGGGAAAGAGAGAGGGGCTGCCTAGGGCAGGCCGCGCGCCCCCCAAGGCCTAGTCCGAATTGGACTAGGGGGAGGGGCCGCACCCCCTCCTTCCTTCCCTTCTCTCTTCCCTTTCCTTCTCTCCTACTCCTACTACATGGAAGGTCTCCTAGTTGGACTAGGAAAGGAGGGAATTCTACTTCAGGTGGGAGTAGGACTCCTCCCTGGCGCGCCCTCCCTTGGCCGGCCGCCTCCTCCCCCTTGCTCCTTTATATACGGGGGCAGGGGGACACCCCATGACACACAAGTTGATCTACGGATCGTTCCTTAGCCATGTGCAGTGCCCCCCTCCACCATATTCCACCTCGGTCATATCGTCGCAGAGTTTAGGCGAAGCCCTGTGCCGGTAGAACATCATCATCGTCACCACGCCGTTGTGCTGACGGAACCCATCTCCGGAGCTTCGCTGGATCGGACGCCGGAGATCGTCATCGAGCTGAACGTGTGCTGAACTCGGAGGCCCCGTACGTTCGGTGCTTCGATCGGTCGGATCGTGAAGACGTACGACTACATCAACCGCGTTGTGCTAACGCTTCCGCTTACGGTCTATGAGGGTACGTGGACGAACACTCTCCCCTCTCGTTGCTATGCCATCACCATGATCTTGCGTGTGCGTAGATTTTTTTTTGAAATTACTACGTTCCCCAACACTAGATCCTATCTTGCAAGTTTATAGTCACCTACTATGTGTTATGATCTGGCAACCCCGAAGTGACAATAATCGGGACCACTCCCGGTGATGACCGTAGTTTGAGGAGTTCATGTATTCACTATGTGCTAATGCTTTGTTCCGGTTCTCTATTAAAAGGAGGCCTTAATATCCCTTAGTTTCCAATAGGACCCCGCTGCCACGGGAGGGTAGGACAAAAGATGTCACGCAAGTTCTTTTCCATAAGCACGTATGACTATATATGGAATACATGCCTACATTACATTGATGAACTGGAGCTAGTTCTGTGTCACCCTATGTTATGACTATTACATGATGAACCACATCCGGCATAATTATCCATCACTAATCCGGTGCCTACGAGTTTTCCATATATTGGTTTACGCTTACTTACTTTTCCGTTGCTACTGTTACAATCACTACAAAAATACCAAAAACATTACTTTTGCTGTCTTTACTTTGTTGCCATTACCACCACTATCATATTACTTTGCTACTAAACATTTTGCTGCAGATATTAAGTTTCCAGGTGTGTGGTTGAATTAACAACTCAGCTGCTAATACTTGAGAATATTCTTTGGCTTCCCTTGTGTCGAATCAACAAATTTGGGTTGAATACTCTACCCTCGAAAACTGTTGCGATCCCCTATACTTGTGGGTTATCAAGGGCTGGCGCGGCGGTGTCAAGGAACGGCGTGGCCGCGCAGGGTCCTCCTCCATGGCGTGGTCAGCTTAATTTATGACCACGGGCCCACGCGTCAGCGACGGCGGTCGCCCTTTTTTAAGCCAACCGTGCGGCGGGGCCATCCTCATCCAAACTCGCCGTCCACATCTAGGCAAGCTCGCTCCCCCGTCGCCAATAAACCCTAGCCAACCCTAGCCAAATGGGGCTCTTCTCCGGCGCCGGCAGCAACAGCAAGGCCAAGGGCAAGGCCCCCGCCATCCCTTTCCCCTCCGAGTTCCTACCACCTCCGCCGGCGCTGGCTCACCGGAAGAGGGTGCGCGTGAATGTGCTAGTGCACCAGGCAGAGTGGCACTGGCAGCACCGCGTGCCTCTGTCGTACCCCAACGTCACCCTTCCGCGCGACTGGCATCTGGATCCAGAGAGGATCCCAGTGCCGGCGGCGCCGCGGTCGGCTGGCACACGCGGAGGAGGTGTGGCGCCGGCAGGCGCTGCTGACGCCAGAACAGTGCCGCGACGTCACCTACGGCACCGACTCGCCGAACTGGAAGAGGTGGTTTGCCTTCGAGCACGAGGAGGTGAGGCAACACGGCGTGCGGGAGCTCGACCGCAACGTGCCGCCGTCCCTGCTCATAGTCCGCGAGGAGGACCAGGCGGCCCTTGTGGCGGTCTACCGCGAGAGCGAGGAGGACGAGCGGCGCAGGGTGGAGGCGGTGGAGGAAGAGGAGGCTCGCTATGAGGTGGCCATGGCGCAGGCCCTTGCCCTCTCCGCGGCCGGCGATTGCGTGGTGCCGCCGGTGGCCCCGTCGTCCCCTCCCCGACGCCTCGTCAAGGCCGACCCGAAGCCGCAGCCGCAGCCCGAGCCGGAGCCGGAGCCCATCGCGCGCTTCTCCTAGACGAGAGTGGTGTGCAAGTGGGTGTCCGAGCCACTGGTTTGGATGGGGGCGACCCCGACGCAGGAGGCGGCGTACCTCGAGATGTGGCGCCAACGACGGCTGGCCGAGGAGCGCCGCGACGGCGAGTACGAGGAGATGCTCGAGCGCGACCTCGAGGAGGAGACGCGCGAGGCCGCGGCTGCACAGGCGGCCGCACAGCCCCCTGCGCCGGAACAGCCCCCCGTGCCGGCACTGCCCCCGCCGGAACAGCTGCCCGCGGCCTACATCGCCGCCGCATGGAACACAGCGTTCCCCTGGGCCGGCCCTGCGCCGACGCTGATCGACCTCACCGACCCCAAGGACGCCGCCGCCGCCGCCTACGGCGCGCTGGGCAGCGTTCCGCCTCGTAGTTAGGTTGTTTTTAATTTCTTTTAATGCTATTGGACGCATGGACTCTCGCCGGCCTTCCTGGCCGGCTTTAATGTTTAATTATGTTGTTTTCATTTGAAATATGCATGCACCGTTTTTTTTGTCGGCGCCGTCAAAATGGGTCGGGCGAGCGTTAGGCGCATACGCCGACCCAAACGCGGAAGCCGACGTCCGTGTCCGCCTGGCCGACCTAAACGGACAAAAAACGGACGAAATCGCCGTCTGTTGGGGTCGGCCCGTTGGAGTTGCTCTTATACAATGCTAATAGGTGAATCATTCAACTAAGTTGAAATAGCAGTCGGCTAGGGCCGGCCCGGGTCAGCATAGAATGGGGGGGGGGGGGGGGCAGCCCTAATGTTGTGTTGGTCGGGTTGCGGGTGGATAAAAGCGGACGTGGGGACTCGCAGTATTGACAGCCATCTGATGTTGTTTGTCGGGATTCATTCTAACCAGAGTGAGCTCACGGACCACCTTCGAACTAAAGTGAACTCTCTTCCTCCGATCTCTATAATGGGTCTAGTAACTGCTTTAGCTGCTCGTTTCACAATTAAGTTGGTGGGTGCTTGGTCCATCTTCTTATTCCAAAGCTCCGAGAAGCACTGTAAGGTGGTCCCAGGATGCGAGTGATTTCCCAGTTAACGATACCTTATTTTCTCTGATGTCACAAAATCACAACATTGTGACACCTCCCACGCTTGCTTTTCCTTTACATAGAAAACTTCTTTATTACTAGGATAAACATTAACAAAAAAACAGAGGTACTTATACAATGCTAATAGGTGAATCATTCAACTAAGTTGAAAGAGAAGTAAGAGTAGTTTTTACGACTACTTAGGGAGCTTCTGTACATGGATGACAGCAGTGGCAACAGCATAAAGCTGAAGCAAAGCGAGCCTTTACATTGATTCAGTAACTACTGTCAAAACAGTAAAGCTGAAGCTTCCGCTGTTAATAGTTACACCACCAGTTGGGACAATTCTGGCAGAGCAGGCGTTCATCTCAAAAGTGAATAGATAGAGCTGGGTATGATGGCCCCAAACAACGGATACAATGGAACTTAAGGCCAACTCCACCGCACGACCCCAAATGGACGTCCGGTTAGCCGAATTTTGTCCCTTTGGGGCCGCAATGGGTTCGCCCATGTCCGCGTTTGTCCGATGGGTCGTGGGCGCGCCCAGCGCGCGGCCGCACCCCAAATCTTGTCTGTGTTGGATCTGATTAAAAAAACATAAAAACTTAAATAAAATGACTTAAAAAAGTAAATAAATGCAGTTAAAAAAACTTAAAACTTAAGTTAGGGTCATGGCCACAAAACGGCTCAGTTTCACGTCCGAGTGACATAATAATTAAATATAAAAAAGAAAATAAAAACGGCCGCCGCCCGCGCGCTCCTGCCCGTGCCCGTCGATGCCGTCGCCGTCGCCATCTTCAGTGGCCGCCGGTGTCGTCATCGTCGCTGAGGAGGTCGACGTAGTCCGGCAGCGTCCAGAGGTGGGCGGGCTGGACGGCGGGAGGTGCCTGCACCACCTCCTCCTGTGGCGACGCCTCCCGCTCCGGTGACCACTGCGGAGTGGCGCACCAGTTCACACCCACGGCGTCGGCCATCTTCGGAACAGTGCAGGACCAGCCCCACCCCTGGCCCACCAAACCCGGGTGGAATGCGGCCACCGGCTCCTCCTCCATCGCCTCCTCCGCGGCCACCATCTCCAGCTTGGGGATGGCTACCTCGCCGGCGGCGGAGCGGGCCAACATCTCCTCGAGGCCCTCACATTAGCGCTCATCGTGCGTGTACATGGAGTCCTCCATGACACGTGCCATGAGACGGGCCTCCTCCTCCTCTGTCATGCGAGGAGGTGGTGATGGAGATGGCGCCGGCGTGGGCGTGAGGCCGCGCACCCGCCTACGCCCGCGCTCCTGGGGAGCAGGCGCTGCGCGCTCCCGACATGGCCGCCGCGGCCCAGACACCGTGCCGGCGAAGAAGGAGGCACGCTGCATGTCGTGCTCGTCCCTGAACCAGGTATCCCAGAGGGAGGAGTCCGGGGCGTACCTGTCGTCGTAGTACAGGTCGTCGGGGAGGAGGCGGCGGCCGCGCTCGATCTCTTCACGGCGCGCACGGCCGCTCACCGGGACCGGCTGGATCGGCACACGGTCGGCAGACAAGTGCCAGTTGTTGGGGAGGTGGACGTCGCTCCAGGGGAGCGGCGTCCTCGTCCCCAATAACGGCGGCACACCGGCGCGCGGATGTAGTGCCGGTCGTGCTCGTTGGCGGGCGTGGGGGCGATGGAGAATGCGGGCGGCACGGGGGACTGGCATGGTGGTGATGCGGGCTCCTCCTTCACGGAGCCGGCGCGGCGCCCCGACGAGGAGCCGGCCTCGCGGTCGTTCTTCCCCTTGCGGTTCCAGAAGCCCGTGGCTTCGAGGTGGCCGGCCGGCGAGCTCGAGGACGGGGGAGGGCTAGGGTTTCGCACTGTCGGGTTTCGAGGAGGCTGCGGGATGGAGTGGGGCAGTGTGGACGACGACCGGTCCACGGGTTTCACATTTAAGAAGGACGGCGACCTTCCACTGGGCCGCTGACAGGTGGGGCCGGCCGCCCGTGCGCATTGATGTTGGCGGGTGGGAGGTAGGTGGCCACCCCGCCATGTGGCCAGACGCGGACGAGCGGCGCGGCCGTTCGGCGTCCGCGGCGACCCAAACCCGGCGCAAGTTTGCGCTTGAAATGGGTCGGCCCGGACACAAAACGGACAAGATGGGTCCGGACCGTCGCGCGTTGGGCCGTCTGATTTGTCCGTTTTACCCCAAACGGACGGGGGCGGTCATGATGGGATCGTGCGGTGGAGTTGGCCTAACAATGGCTGCCATATAAGAAAATACAAGACTGAGCTTCAAATCTCACACCCAAGTCTTCATCGCTCCCCACATGGCAAGGCCTTGTTTTTCTGGGTTTCCATCCTGATCTGGACGGAGAAGACAGCACGGGCGCGTAGACAGAGAAAGCAGAGCAGACATACGTCGCGAAGCTAAAAATGGGAGACTTGGCTCGGATCTAGCGCGTGGTTAGTAGAGTTTTTGCTCGTTCAACATGTTCCCCTGTTGCTGGTTATTAATGGCCGCAACTCAATAGGTGCTCCCTGATGAACGACCCCTACCGCAGCCGAACTGTCGGCACCGAGAATCAAACGGGGCCCGCGCCTAGGGTTCCTCCCACGCCTCCGTCGCCGCCGTCCGCCCTCCCCTCCCTTCCCGCGCCTCCGCCTGTCGGCTGCGCGCGCCGCGCCGCGCCCCCTTCCCCCCCCCCCCCCCCCCGCGTCGCCTTCCCGAGCGAGGCGACCGGGGGCCCATCCATCTTCCCGCCCTCCAGCACCCCCCTCCCCCTCCCCTCCTCCCGCCGCCGGCGGCCTATGCCACTGGGCCCTGCCCGCGTGGTGTTGGCAGCGGCGGCGGCCTTCCCTTCCCCGCGCGTGGTGCCATGGCTCGGGTGGTGGCGTCCCGCGGCGGTGCTCCTTGGTCGACGGTGGTTTCGACAGCGGCGGATGCTCGTGGCGGCGCAGCTCCGGGTTGCCTAGAGGCGGCGGCGCGGCCACTTGGCGGCGGGCCGGCGTGGTGGATGGTGCCGGTGCCCTCCTGGCCCAGATCTGGGCCCTTTTGGGCCCCATCTGGGTCCGGGCGGACCTGACTCGGTCTCCCGTGCGGCGACTCCGGTGGGGGCGGTGGTGGCGCGGCTCGTGCGGGGGGTTGTGGAGACGGCGGCTCGTCTACTGCAGCTCGGCGACGGGTGCTTCACGAGCCCCTTTTGGGCTCGGCCGGGCCTCGAGGGCATGGTACGCTCCCCTTGCTGTGTTCGGTCGGTGACCGCCGAGGTTGTCTCCTCCGGCGTGGCTATTGTCGCTGCCGCTCCTCGTTCCCGGCTGCTCCCTCTCGTCCTCGTCGGTCTCGCTTCGATAACCATGGTGAGGCGGCGGTGATGATGGCAAGACCGTGGTGGCGCACGTTCGTGGGTGGCTTGTCTGGTGGAGCGCGTCGGACCGTTCGGGGTTGTGGGTGTTTGGCGGATGGGAAAAATCCGTGCCGGCTTGCCGGCACCGATGCGGTGGCGTCCGTGGGCGCCATCTTTCCTTCTTGAAGGGCGTCGGGTCTTCCCCTTCCCCACACCCCTCCATGTATCGAGGGAAACCCTAGGACCTGTCCGGGCAGCAGCGTCGTCGTCGTCGTCGTGTTCCTTCCTGAAGGTGCTGCTTGGTATGCGGAGGTTCGAGGTGCCTGGAGCGAGGTGGTACATCTTCGGTGGGCGCAACGGTTTTGGGTTATCATCGTTTTCGTCGATCCGACGTCGTTAACATTATTTTCTCTCTTCTTTCTCTTTTATTTCTTTTGGGCATGCTTGAGCTGTTTGCCCCAGCATTGGACTCTTTGTTGTATCAGGCAGTTGCTATATCTATATAGCGGGGCGAAAGCCTTTTTCTCAATGAACGACCCCTACTCCTAGGATGCTACTTCTTGAGTAAGGACCCAAAAACAAACTCAAATCTCAACAGATCTCCCCTGGACAAAACAAGCACACTCATACCCTGCGCTCTGCTCACAAGACAAGCAATAGGTGTGTTTTGTGCATTCAGATCTTGCGTTGTAAACAGAAATTACAGTGTCCCGGAAAAGAAAAACAACATGGCAACAGTGATTGGTTCAGATTGCCAGTTGGGTATCAAAAGGCAACCAGGAATATTCTGCAGTGAACCATTACAGTGTCTTTATCTAATTATGCGTTAGCACAGGCAACCTAAAATTGACAACCAAGCATAGGTTCAGATATGAAGATACTATTGCAAAGAACTGCATTTCATTTCACCGAACATACATGTCCACACCAAAAAAACAAATGAAAATTTTTGGCCTGTTTTCGTACCAATCATCGAAACCTGCTACAGGTTGAAGCTACAAGGAAAATAGTAGGTGTGAAAAAACCGTTCTTTCTTCCTTATAGCATTATCAGGGAGAAAGTGGCTACAAAGAGAAACAAAAGGTATGATTCATCTCAGGCTTCTCCCTTTCTGGTTCTCCCCTTGATAAAAAGAGTCAGAGATCGCGGCCAGATGATTTAGGCTCCTGATTCAACTTGCCCACATGCTTGCGAAACACCTGAAAGCTTAACATACTTAAAGTAGCAAGCTAGCGATTGAGCACACACTTAAATAACTACTCTGAATCATTGCCAGTAGGGAACAGATTTCATTTTTTGAGAGTGAACAACATCAACAATATAGCTGTAGAAGTTTTTGAACACCAGTCACTTGGTTGTTTGACTTCAATGTCAAGAACAAAAGGAAACAGGAGTAACCAACAATTTTATTCCTTGTTAACCTTCCGAGAGCAGGTATCTAGCGAAATTACCTCGTAATGATCCAGAATTACTCTCTGTCACTTAATTATAGTACTCACTGGAGCCCAAGTATTCCCTATCTATTTGATATTTTTGGAAAGCTTATCTGGAGCTTGGTAAAGTAATTCAAAAAAATTAGCAAATCTGAAATCTAGATTGTAAAGCTAAATAAGAGTTCAACTCCAGTACAAAGAAGTCTTCACATTCCAGTCATTGGAAAAAGTAGTATAGGGTATGTGGGAGGGAATGGAGTCACACCAAAGAAATGATTTGAGAGGCCTATGCAATGTAAGGTGATCCCAGGATGTGAGTGATGTTCCTGTTATCGATATGCATAGGTAGTATTTTGATTAATCTGCACATAGGTAGTAGTTTCATCAATCTGCACAAGAACCCTTTGATCTTTTGCATGGTGCTCATCTCTCTTTTTCTTTATTTCTTTTTTTCCATTTGTATCTAAGAGAGGAATCAATGCTGATGAATATAGCTCTTCATAATAATGAATTTTGCAGGGTTGATGGCAATAAAGCGCTTTACAATCTTCTCGAACTTTGATGACTGTGCTCATGGAATAATCAACTACTATGGAATACCCAGTGCGCAGTGATGCATTATATAGGTAGGTATGGTTTAATTTCTGGGATTTGTATATGTACACTGGTAATGTTCATGATATCCTTATGAAGGAACGCAATGCCGAGTGAAGAGGTTAGGAAGTGTAAAGTTACGCGAAGAGAATGACTGTCTTTGAAAGACTTCAGACTAGAGGAACGTCGAACTTAACAATACGCACTAAAAATATTCAAATTGCAATAATCAAGGCTCATGGAATCTGCTCTATTTTTGGCATTGGTGGGATAGAAAAATACTCCAAATCGATAAGAGAATAAAATCACCTTCACCATAATCAACTCAGCTGGTTCTATGAATAAAAATTAGCAAGCTCAAGTCTTTTTGCTCAATACATGTTCATCAATCACCTAGTAACAAGTGTTCTCTACCTTTACGACTAAATGTATCAGCTGAAAACTCTCCCGTGTTATTTAATTCAGAATGGCAATGAATTCAGAGATTATGAGCGTGCTCAAAAGCTAGACTGCCGACATATGAAGAAAGCAACAAGTTCTCTAACTTTGGTCTCATGAGGTAATAAGAGTTTGACAATTCCACTTTGAATACAACCTATCATAGCTAAAGCGATCGTGAATTTCAGCAGGGGGTTTACTAACCTTTGCACAGATATGCTACTACTTAATTGTTGAATTCCAAACTTGTCCACATGCCACATCTATCAAGCAACCAAGAAGCTTAGTTTAGTCTAAAAGTTTGGAACTTAAGATAAATACATGAGTAACCTTTTAGACTTCTATATGTGTGCGAATAGGCAACATTGGGCATACCTGATATCTCGGCTGGCTCCAGGCAACACGCAAGCACTATGATGGTATGAAGGGTATTCTTGTAAAGGTCCTGTAATTAACAAAATTTCATTAAGCAACAATAATTATGATGAATGCAAGAACAACTTGAATCGGTGTCAATGTAATGCCGAACTGAAAAAACTGCAAACCTTATATTCAGTAGCAACTCAGCAATATATATTCTACCATTATGATCCTCACAACCAAACAAGCTAAGCACACCAGCCAGTCTTATTGAGTGACGATCAAAATGTAACTGCAAAGTATCTCAGAACCAACCACAACAAATAAATAAAATGTTGAATGCATGATAGTCCATGAAGGAAGAGAAGGAAATTCTGAAATAGCGTTAACTGAGGACCATGTTGACTTTCTTGATACTTCACAGTTCAAGAGAAAACATCTAGGTATCAGTAATATGGTTGGAGGAGTTTAACACGTACTTACCAGATTTGTCTACTATGTACAGTAAGAAGATACAACACAAGATCCTCATGTGCAGACTTTGTATGGATGGGGAGGATTCAACAAGGCTAAAAAGTGTACAACTCCCAAGACAGAGAACCTGTAAAGTAGATCAAAACAGAGTTTTTTGCAGTTATGAGGTAAATCAAATGCAAAAGATGACTTGATGTTGGATATTAGGATGAGGGCAGACAGCGAAGTTTTTTTTTGGATCAGTCTAGTACTCTAGTATGATTTTCAGGATGGTTCCTGATTAACTCCTGTTCTAGCTCCTCGATGATGCAACATGGTGCTTAGTTCTCGTAAATCAATGCCAAAACAAGCAATGAGAGCATCACTGTTGTACAACCTATCAATGTTCCATGGTAACACTGTTTTCACCACTCAAATGGTCCTTTGTCAAAACTGCGGTGTTCTGAAACTGCCGCTCTCTGCAAAATCCCTGCAGATTCAGTGCTCCTCTGAACTAACACTGAAGAGACTGTACAAATTTCATGTTCAACCTTGCCTGACTGTCCATCGACTTGATTAAGAAATGGGATTTCCTCTTCTCCCTTCACTTGTTTCCTTGACAAACACAAGGAAACATACAGCAAAAAACAAATGGTGAATCTGAGGGAACAAAGCACTAGTCCTGTGCTATGCCAAAAAGGAAACAAGGTAAGTTTTGAGAATAATTAAAATTTCCCATGATCTCTGGACAGATACAAATAGATACACTATCCTCAGATCAGGCTAACAAGGTTAATTTTGCACAAACAAAGAAACAAAATCTCACTTTTCTGTTCTAAAAAAATCTCACTTTTCTGTATTATTCTGTTAGGAACACACTCTCCTGTATTTGGAGTGCTGACCAATTTACATAGTGTTAATAATTTTCCAGTTGAACAGACAGGCCCTCAAATTGTTAATCACATACTCGTATAGTAATAAAAAACATGCGCTCAAGAGCAGTGATTTAAACTAATAGAATTGGGAGCAACTTTTATCAGACAGATAATTATAAGCAGATACTTTTCAGACAATTTGCATGTACTTACCAGATGTATTGACATGAAGAAAATACCACACAGGACCTCATGTGCCAACTGTCCACAGATGGGGATAATTCCACAAGGTGAAAGTGATGCACGGACCAGCTGCACGGTTGATGGATCAAACAATTTTCAGAATATGCAGTAGCAAGGTACACCAAACCCAAAGAAAAATGAGTTGGGTGTCTGTGGTATCAGGAAAAACCGAAAAAGTAAGGATAATGGTGAAATCCGGAATTGGTACGAGCAAAGGAAAGTATTTTTTTACCTTAGATTAGTATAGTGTGATTTTTGGGATGGTTCCAATTAATCGCTTGCACTGCTGCGTCAGCTCCTCATTGTCGCGCGCGCTGACTTGTAATTCTTGCAGCGAACTTGGGAGGCCATCCTTGGGCTTTGGTGACCGGAGAACTGGACACCACCAGATGCCTAATCTCTTGAGGTGTTGCAGCTTGTTTAGCCTTGCAGGGAGGTGCTCCAGCTTGTTGCAACTGATAAACTGGAGTTCCTGGAGCGAGGTGAGGCGTTGAAAGGCCTCCTCCTGCTCCTTTGTGAAGCACGTCATCTCATTGTTCCTAATAAAGGCCAAGTTGGTGAGGGAGGAAGAGAGGAAGCTACAGAGGGCGGGCGCACCAAGGAAGCCCTCGATGTCATCTGTCTCGAGATCCTGCAGTTTGGATTCTGTCATCCCCTGCATGGGATTGGGATCCCACCCACCAAAGAAACTGGGGTTGTCATGGACTTTTAAATTGCTGAGTTGGCCCCGAGTAAGGAGCAATGTTTTAAATAGCGGGCTATGGAAAATAGCAGCGAACCCTCCGCTATAGCGGGCTATTTATAAAGGCGACCATTTCACGGCAACCTGCTGAAAAGGCTATAGCGGGCTATTTAAAACTATGGTAAGGAGAGGCAACAGGCCCTCACATCTTAAATCCTCTCCGCAACTCCATATTTTTAATCGGGTGAGAGAGGTGAGGTTTGAAAGGGTCAGCACACCCTTCACGGACACAAGTTTCAGGTCTAGCAGGGAGGACGTGAAAGGGTGGCGAAAAGAGCAATCTTTTAACCGAAGGGTAGTTAGGGCTTGGAGGGCTTCGAGGGAATGAACTACTACCCGACCATTATAGTTGATGACCAACGCCTGCAGAGAGTTGGAGAGATGTGCAGAGAGGAGCAACAACCCATCATCATCCACCACCATTAGATGTGCAGAGTTGGAGAGTTGCCTCCTCCACGTCTGCTATTTGTTGCTGCTCATCTTCTGCATTTGTATCATCCTTCTAACATCTAAAGACGTTGACGTTCCTGCCTTTTCAATACTACGAGACACAAAGATTTTGCACTTTCTCAAAAAAGGAAAAAAAAACTTCTAAAGAGGTTGACCATGATACTACTGGTGATGTTGTTTGCTGCAAATCCACCCCCACAGCAAACTGTGTTATGTTTTCACAACGATGCACTTGCAATTTGGATAGCTTTGGGAGGTGAGACAGGAACTGTGTCAATTCCTTTCCACTAGAATCAGACCATCCAATACTAATGCACTCAATAGGATGCTGCCATCCGCCACCACTCTGAACTTCTGATGCCACCACCCCAAGATTTGAAGAGAGGCTGGAACTTGCAGTTGCTCTGAAAATGCCCTGCACGGCCGCACTTGAAGCACTCCCTATCGTCTGCCTCCTCCACCGAAATGGGCTCGGCCGTCGTGCCCTTGGAGGACCCCGCAGGCAGCGAGGACGGCAGCTTGGAGCCCGACTTCCCCACCGGCTTGAACTTTTTCTTCTTCTTCGCGGCGGAGGGGTCGCTGATCCGGTCGCCCTGGAACTGAGGCATCTCCTCTAAGCGCTTGAGCTCGAGCCCCTTCTTCTTTTATTCTTCCTTCTTTCGATTCTTGCGCTCCTGCTCCTTCAGCCACCACGACGGCAGCGGCCCCCAACCACCAGCCTCGCCGTCACATGCCGCGCCTTGCGCCTTGGCCTGCGCACGAAGCCCGCGAGGGCAGCAAGCCCCTGCCGCGGAGTCGCCGCCTGAGCGACACGACGCACGGCCCCGGCCTAAGAACCACGCCGGTGCGGGCCACGACCACCTGGCGCGAACGCCCGCTGCCGCCGAGCCAGGAGTGAGTCCCCGAGCTCCTCCGCCCTGATCATGAAATCACCCACCGAGCACTGGGACGGACCGCACGCCGCCCCCGCTCCAACTGCCTCGTCTTCTGCTTCGTCTTCAGAGTCCGCCCCCGCCAGGGCCAAAAAGCGGCTGCCGGACCAGCCACCGACGCCCGCCGGGGCGCGCCGCAACCCCTCACTGGGCGTAGGACACGCCGGCGTCGCGCCCACCTTGACCAGCGTCCACTCCGACGCGCCCCGCCGGTCCGGATCCGACGCGCGCGCATCGCCCGCATGAATGCCTCCCTGGTCGCCGCTCCGTACAGGAGCCGTTGGAGCCATCGAGCCCCCGCAGACTCGTCTTCTCTTTTCTTGTGCTGCTAAAATTAAATCGGACGATCTGTTTCTCAAACAGAGAGAAAACATGGTGAATAATCCAACATACACCGTCACAGTTCTTGAGAGGCAATTGGATATCAAAAGTGAACAAGAAAGTCCAAGTTTTTGAAGTGAACAATAACAGGGGTGTTTTAGCACAGGTAACCACTGTGACATGCAAGCATAGTTTCAGATATGAAGACATTGCACATTACACTGAATATAGATGTCCACGCTGACAAGAACGAATGAAAAAATTGGCCTGTTTTCGTATGATTCATCGACAGACTACTACAGCAGATTAAAGCTAGAAGGGTCATAATAAGCGGGGAAACCCCATTCTTTCTTCCTTATAACATCTCAGGCTTCTCCCTTCCCGGTTCTTCCCTCGGGAAAATGAGTCTCAGATTGCGGTCAGATGATTGAGGCTCCTGATTCAACTTGCCCACGTGCTTGTGAAATAACCTGAAAGCTTAGCATAGCTAGATTGCAAAAGTGTTCATGTGCAAACAATTATTAAAATCCTCATGAACTTCGGATAGAGACACTTCCCACAAACTTAACAAAGTAGCAAGCTAGCGATTGAGCACACACTTAACAAAGTAGCAAGCTAGCGATTGAGCACACACTTGAAGAAGAAGTAAGAGTAGTTTAGGGAGCTTTGTAAGCACATGGATGACAGCAGTGGCAACAGCATAAAGATGAAGCAAAGCGAGCCTGACATTGATTCAGTTACTACTGTCAGTATTTCAAAGCTGAAGCTTCTGCTGTTAATAGTTACACCTGAATTTTGAGTGTGAGTAAAATGAGAAGATAGAGCTCGGTAGCGCAGCTGAGGGTGGATCGACGGCAGATGTGTGAGAGGTTCGGTGGGTGCTAGTAGAAGGTTGACCAGTGGCTGCAAGTATAGCAATGACCCCAACTAACGTATACGATGGAACTTAACAAATGGCCGAGCTTCAAATCTCGCAAGAATCCAAGTCTTCATTCAGTCTCGAGCCGCTACATCACTCCTCACATGGCAAGTCGTTGTTTTTCTGGGGCTCCTTCCTGATCTGGATGGAGACAGAGGAAGCAGATCAGACGTACATCACCAAACTGAAAATGGGAGACTAGCGCGTGGTTAGTAGACCCACCCCTGATAGGAGACTTGGCTCGGATTTGCTCCTTCAAGATGTTCCCTGATGACCCACCCCGTCCCTAGGAATAGGATGCTACTTCTTCAGTAAGGGCCCAAAAACAAACCAAATCTCACCGGATGCACTCATACCGTGTGCTCTGCTCACAAGACAAGCAATAGGTGTAGTGTGTCCAGACCATGCACTCCAGGTCATGGCTGTGTATCTTGTGCATTCGAATCTTGTGTTGTAAACAGAATCGCAGGATTTCTTTTATCCAAAAAGAAAAACAACATGGCAAACAATGATTGGTTCAGATTGCCAATTGGGTATCAAAAGGCAATTAGAAAGATTCTATAGTGAACCATTGTGGTGTCTTTATTTAATTATGCGTTAGCACAGACAGCCAAAAGTGACACCCAAGCATAGGTTCAGATATGAAGAAGTATTGCAAAGAACTGCATTTCATTTCACTGAATATACATGCCCACACTGAGAAAACGAATGACAAAAAAATTGTCCTGTTTTCGTACCACTCATCGAAACCTACTACAAACTGAAGCTACAAGGAAATGACTGCGAAAAAAGTATCCTCTCTTCCTTATAGGCTCTTCATCTCAGGCTGCAAAGACAAACAAAGGGTATGGTTCATCTCAGGTTTCTCCCTTTCTGATTCTTCCCTCGTGATTCAACTTGCCCATGTGCTTGTGAAACACCTGAAAGCTTAGCATAGCGAGATTGCAGACAAGTGCTCATGTGCAAACAATTATTAAAATCCTCATAAACTTTGGATCGAGACACTTCCCACAAACTTATCAAAGTAGCAGGCTAGCAATTGAGCACAAGCTTAAATAACAACTCCTATTCATTGCCACTATGGAACGGGTTCCATTTTATGAGAGTGAACAGAATCAACAATATAGCCATGAAAGTTTTTGAAAACAATCACTAGGAGGTTTGACTTCAATTTCAAGAACAAAAGAGAACACAAGCAGCCAACAGTTTTATTCCTTTGTGAACCTTCCAAGAGCAGGTATCTAGTGAGATTACCTCGTCATGATCTGGAATTACTCTCATCGATCGCATAATTATAGTCCTCACTGGCCAGTGGCCGAAGTGTTTTCTATCTACTTTATATTTGTGGAAAGCTTATCTGAAGCTTGGTAGGGTAATTCAAAGAATGAGCAAAACTGAAATCTAGATAGTAAAGCTAAATAAGTGTTCCACTCTAGTACAAAGAAGTCTTCACATTCCAGTCATTGGAGAAAGGTAGTGCCCAGGGGAGGTGGGAGGGAATGGACTCACGCCAAAGAAATGATGAGATGCCTGTGCAATGCAAGGTGATCCCAGAATGCGACTAATGCTCAAGCTATCAATATTGCATAGGTAGTAGTTTGATTAGCCATTCTGAATTCTGCTCATGAATATGGAAGCAATGCTGACTATTTCTTGATCTTTTGAACCCTTGATCTTTTGAATGACGACCCTCACTTTTTTTTTGATTTTTGTGAGAGAGTCATCAATATTGACGAATATAGCTCTTCATAATATGAAATTTGCAGGGTCAATGACAACAAAGCGCTTTTGAGTCTTCTTTCACTTGATGAGTGTGCGTATGGAATAATCAACTACTGTGGGATAGGGAGAGATGTGCTATATAGGTAGGTAGGTATGGTGTGAACACATGGAAGAAATGGTTTATTTTCAGGGATTTGTATATGTACACCGGCAGAGTTTGTGATATCCCGATGAGGGAATGCAATGCCGAGTGTTGAAGAGGCTAGCAAAATATAAGTTACGCAAAAAGATTGACTGGATTTCGAAGACTTCAGACTAGAGGAACATCAAACTTAACAATACGCACTAAATATTCAGATTGCAATAATCAAAGGCTAATGAATTGTGCTCTGTTTTTGGCATTGGTGGGATAGAAAAAAAAATTACTCTGGCCAATAAGAGAATAAAATCACCTTCACCATGCTTAACTCAGGTGGTTCTATGAATAAAAATTAGCAAACTCGAGCCTTTTTTGCTCAATCGATGTTCATCAATCCCTAATAATAAGTGTTCTCTACCTTTACGACTATATGTATCAGCTGAAAACTCTCTTATGTCATTTAATTCAGCATGGCAATGAATTCAGAGATTATGAGTGTGCTCAAAAGCTAGACTACCAACTTATCAAGAAAGCAACAAGTTCTCTAACCTAGGTCTCACGAGGCAATATGAGTTTGACAATCACACACTGAATACAATCTAGCATAGCTAAAGCGATCATGAATTTCGGCAGGGGTTTGCTAACCTTGCATCAGCACAAAAGGGTTGTACATTAACAAACATGTGCCTGTACATCATCAAGTTCCAAAGTTGTGCCACATGCCACATCTATCAAGAACCCAAGAACCATAGTTTAGTCTAAAGGGTTACACAAGTTATCTTGTAGACTTCTATATGGATGAAAAGGAGAACATTGGCCATACCAGTTAATAACAAGAGGAGATCTGAATTCGCTGCACACCAGCAATCATTCGAAATGAGGGGTATTCTTGTAAAGTTCCTGCATCCATTAAATTCTGTTAAGCAACAACAATTAAGACATATGCAAGAACACCTTCTATCTTCATCTGGTGCAGCACCGAGTTTTAAAAACGGCTGACCTTAATTTCAGTAGAAAGTCACCAGATCTCCTTGCTTCCACCATATTATTCCATGGTGATCTTTTGACCATCACAGTCGAATAAGCCAAGCATACTATCAAGTCATCATGGAAGACGACCAAAATGTAAATGTAAAGTATCTAAGAACCAACCAGAATGAGCAAAGAACACCTGCAGGGGAAAGAAAAAAATGTTGAGTACATCATATATTTCGTCCAGGGAGTGAGACAATGAAACTTTGAAATGGTATTCGCTATACGATGAACAGATTGGATTTACACATACTAACCAGAGATTTAGGAATTTTCATACAAGACCCTCATGTGCCACCAGTGTGTGCATGGGGCGAATTTTACAAGGCTAAAATAATGTACAACTCCAAGATGAAGCTCTGCATAGAAATTTTGCTCAGACAATAGATTATGTGGTAATGAGGTAAACCAAATGAAAAAAATGACTTGACATGTGGGATTAGGAAGAAGCAAGGTAAGTACTTTGCATTAATTTTTACGAAGAGTAAACTGTGGATTGTGGATGTATTGTACACACAGGGAGTATTATTTTGCAAGCTGGACTCTAACACTCGCAGTCTATAACAAATGCATGAAGGGCAAAGTTCAAAACAACAACGTGCAGATCAGCAGAAGACGTATATTTTTTTTCTATAAACAGTGGACGGGAAATACAACAGTATGGGACGATTAATTATGCATGTACTAACCAGCTTTAGATGCAGGACGGGAGAAACAAACTGAGACCATCATGCTTGCGTTGGCAACCTTGCTCGGACTTGTAGGAAGCTAGAAGAATACGCAAATCGAATAAGATGCCTGCGAAGTAGATTAAAACAACCAAGTTGTTTTATTATTAGATGACATAGCAGCTAACAGCGATGAAGCAAACGAAAGAAAAGAAAATGGCTTCAGTGCTTACAAAGTTAATTAGGAACGAAAAGGGCAAAGGCAGGGAATGGAACTGGTAATGAGTACAAAGATGGAGGGCAGTGTTTGTTATGTACCTTGGATTGGTCAGGTTCTGACAATAGGGATGATTGCTGTCATCTTGCGGCACTCCCTCTTTAGCTCCTGGCTGTTGCCACAGCTGACATCTAACTCTATCATTGAACTTGGAAGGCCGTCCTTGGGAAGTGACTTGATGTCATTACAGCTGGAGAGACGTAATCTTTCCAGAGAACTCGGGAGGCTGTTCGGCAGCGACTTGATGGCACGACAACGCTCTATCTCTAATTCCTGCAGAGAGTTCGGAAGGCTGGGCAGCGACCTGATGGCTGAACACGCACAGATCACTAATTGCTTGAGGTTGATAAGCTTGTGTAGACCTTCAGGGAGGCGATGCAGCTTGTATCCCCCAAAAAATCGGATCCTCTTAAGAGAGGTCAGAAGTTGAAGGGCCTCCTCTTGCTCCTCTGTCAAGCACTCTACCTCGTTGGTGAAACCAAGCTCGAATCTGGTGAGGGTGGAGGAGAGGAGGCTGCAAACGGGAGCGGCAAGGACTCCTGTGTTGTTTTTCGTACTCAGATCAAAGAGCTTGGAGGAACGGGAACAAACCTCTCTGTCATGTGAGCCTGAGGGATAGGAACCAGCAAAGAAATCGGAGGAAGTATAGAGGGTTAATTTTGTGAGGCGGCCGTAGGCGAGGAGAGGCCATAAGCCCTCGTCTCTTGAATCCCCCCATATATTCAAGAATAATTCAGTAAGAGAAGTGAGGTTTGAGAGGAGTTGCAGTGTCTCCATGTACCTCACGCCGCTTAGGATTAGGTGTTGCAAGCATGCTGGGAAAGGGAAACAAGATGATGACGGGGACGAATAGGAAGAGAGGAACTCGCCGCAAGGCATTACATACAAGAAGCGAAGGGAGCAGAGACGCTGGAGCCCCCCGCCCCACAGTGAGCCGGAGAGTAAGCTCACCTTTTCGCAATCTAAAATCGATACCTCCTGTAGGTGGGGAGGCAAGAGCAGCAGTCCTTCTGTTGCCGCTGCTGTTATTATTTCCCCCTCTCCTTTTTTAGGTTCCTTCTTCTCTCCAGTTTCTGCATGCTCCACCACACCCAACCCAGTTATATTGTCACACTCTTGTATTTTCAACTTTGAGAGGCTTGGAAGGAAAGAGAGCAGCAGCGTCAATTCTTTCCCACTAGTATCACACTTAATGATCTCGAGTTCTTCAACCAGAGACTGGCATATGGCATGACTCTTACCTCCAACCGGCAGCAAGACACCACTTGAACGATATATCTTGATTTTCTTCAGAGATGTTAGCAGCTGGAGGTGATCCAGCTGTAGGGGAGGGACATTGTTCACACACAACTCTTCTAAATCAGTTAGATTAGAGAAATTCAACCCATTCCACAACACATCACCCTGACCACCCTTCCCCTCTATTTCCAAGCTTAATTTCGATCTGTATCTACATGGGTAAACCACCCGCTCAATACCTGATCCTACTCTTGCTATCTCAGCAGAACGGGGAGCACCAGCCCGCCAAGGGATAGGAGGCAAGGACTCTAGTTTCGGGCAGTCGACAATGACAAGTTTTCCTAGTCTAGGGAACCAGCCTATTTTCTCCTCCTGCTGTGCTTGACAGCAACTAGGAGGACATGAAAACGGCAACTCGATGAGTTCAGAGCAATTTTTAATGAGGAGCACTTCCAGGTGAGAAAAAATAGGACAAGTGCCACTTCCAACCCACCGTTTCAACCTGGATATGTTACTTAGTTGTAGACTTTTCAACTTATGAAAGCTTGGAGCAGAGATACTACCACATTGATACTCTTCACCAAGCTCATTAATCATCCACATCTCTCCCAGAGGTGGAAGATTATTCCAAGATAAGCCATCCAGAGAAAGAGATTCCAAACATTTAACCGAGAGATTCGTACATAGCCATGTTGGGCAATTAGTGCCCCCATGCCCTCTAATGCATAGCTCTTGAAGATTGCTATGTGGTACAAGACTTTCAAGAACGTATTCTTCCTTCACTGGATCCTTGTTAGAGCCCCTAACATCCCATTCTAATATGAGTTCACGTAAGTGGTTCTTTTGTATCAGTTTGAATTCGTTTGCTTCCTCCTTTGATTGCACCTTTTCAAGATTATAAATGCCAAGTGATCCAATCTCTTTCAATTGCCCGAGCTGGCTCGGTTCAAAACCCTCACTCTCCTTACCCACTCTAAATTCCATTAATTCCTGCAGGAATTTTAGTTTTCCCACCCAACAAATATTAGAATGAAATTCAGGCCTTTGCACAAGAAAGTGACGCATTTTTACAAGGTTGCTCATATTTTTTTTACGAGGTTGCTCATATGTGCAGTTGATTCAAGGCATCTATACTCACGTTGTAGATCAATGACTACTAAATGATACAATCTAAACAACGCACAAGGTAAGAACAAAGGCCGGTAAAGCCCCGTCTCGATCCTCAAGTACCGCAGATGGACTAGTTTTGAGAAGTTGTGCAATATATCCTCAATGTTATATTGCGTGCCGCACAAAAATATGATGCGGAGAGCTCTAGCTTCGCCAAACAAGCTAGCGAAAGTTTTGGAAAACCTTCCATGGTAATATCCAAATAACATTAAAGTGTGTGAGTTTTCAACTTCCAATTTTGTACCAAGTGCACGCAAATTCCCATCATATTCTTCAAAAGACATTTTGTCCTTGATATCTGTGTCATCTACAATGATTGAAATGTGACGTACAGATGGGGGAATTTGTATGTCCCTCACATTAGAACTGTATATGCTAAGACACTCATGGGATGAAACCTTCACTGCCAACTCATGCATTAGGTCATGCATATCGTAGTAAGGATGCTCATTTCCTTTTGAATTCATTTTAAAAAATCCATAATTTACCAAGTCATTTAAATAGCACAGTCCAACATCTTCAAGTCTTTTTGTCTTCTGGTCACCTGAATGTAAAATGTCTAGTCCAATCCACAAGTGAACCAACTCTTCACTACCAAACACATAATCTTCAGGAAACAAACCACAAAAAGAAAAACATTGTTGCAAATGGAAAGGAAGATAATCATAGCTGAGCTTTAGAGCTGGCATAATATCATTATCGTCCGTTGTTGATTCCCATTCTTTACTTTCCAGTACGCTTCTCCAGTGGTTCAATATAAGTTTTGTTCTTAGTAATCTACCAACAGTTCTTGCTGCAAGAGGGGAACCCTTCAGCTTGTCCACTATTTTGCTCCCAATGTCAACTAGTTCTGGATGGTCAACCCATGGTTTTTGGTCACCAAATACACACTCTTCGAAGAAAGACATGATATCTGCTGAACACAAACGCTCCAGTTTTAGTGAGTATTTAGTTGTCTTAACAGCGTTTGCTACCTCGGATATTCGAGTCGTGACTATGACCATGTTACCTTTCCCCCCCTCTTTTTTGAAAAGAGCTATTACATTTTTCCACTCAACCTCACGATATTCCCAAACATCATCTAAGACAAGTAAAACCCTCTTTCCTTTTAATCTTTGTTCGATGAGCTCTTCGGCACTACAATTTTTGTTTTCATTGTTAACTTGGGGGATTTTTTCAACGATATCTTTCGTTAACCTATTTGCGTTAAAATCGAGAGAGACGCATATCCAAATGGATATCTGGAAATGGTTCTTCATTTGTTCATATATATGTTGTGTGAAAGTTGTCTTCCCGATACCCCCCGGGCCAACAATTGGAAGCACAGTAAGTCCACGACCCTCGCTATTAACAATTTCATCTACAATGATCTTCTTATGGCTATCCCTTCCATATAACTTAGGCTCTATAATCAGCGGGGTGGACTTGGGTCTGCTCATAGCAATGTCCTGGGTAGGTATACGGACAGAGTTTGGTAGCTCTAGACTAAGAATGGCATGTACATAGCACACACGGGCTTGAGCTGCTCTGTGATGTCTGATATCTTTCTAGACATTTCCACCCTATCAAACATCAATTTCGGAATTTGTAAGGGGTCATTTCCAGTCATGCTGGGATTCCCCATCATGTCAGTTTCAACATCATGGTCGACAGAAGGTAACGAGGAGAAGCAAGAGAAGCGCTTACCGACATTGTTTGCGGTTGACCTTGATGACGATCCGATCTCACGCCGGCCACCACAAAAGCGGAGGCCTGAGAGGAATCCTTGTTTACCTTGTTGGTCGGTATCATCATGCCTGGCAGTGGCAGCACGCGTGCACACAGGAAACTTGAGTTTGTTCACACAAGCTCTGGCCGTGTGACGGGCGTGGAGGGCGAGGTCCTGCACGCAGCCAGCAGCATGCACGTCGGCGGCATCGGAAGTGCCGTCGAGCTCATCCTGGATGCGGAAGTAGTCGAGCTCGTCGAGCACGTCGTCAGCCACGTACGCCAGCTGCCGCAGCTTGTTTAGCAGCTCAGTCAGGGCCGGGTTGTGGATCTCCCTGCCCCCGGCACTGTTCAGCATCCCCTGCGCCTGCAGCAGCACCATTTTCAGAGCCTCAATGTTTGACCCGAGCTTGGTGCTGGCCGCCCACGCCTCCAGCACGCCCCCGGACAGTGGGCTCAGCGCCTTGCCCACCACCCAGCTCGCCGCCGAGATGCCCACCGGCTCCATCGACCCGTTGGCTCCGGTCCTGCCTGCGTGAGAGCAATCGAGATTTAGCTGAAGATTGCGGTCGGAGCTACAGGATTCAGATCATCAATTAGGCACCACCGGCTGGGATAAAGCATTAACTTTCCAACTTTGCCTGATAAACTGGGTAACTATACTTACAGAAGGAAAAAAAAAACATGGAAATTGAGCAAGGGGGCGGCGCCGCGGTGCGGGAGCTTGTCGCCGCCGCCGCCGATTCCGCCGCTCACCCTCTAGGGTTTCTCTAGAATTATTGCGTAGAGGACGAGCGGATTTGGGATGGGCCCTCGCAAGGAAAACGAGGGATTCATCCAAGCCCATATGTTGTTCATTAGCACACACCGGGTTATTATTCTATGGGGCCTGATTGATAGAGGGCCTCCTCGTTTCTCTTGATTCTGAAAACAAAATACTCGTTGCCAGAAAATTTGTACATACTCCCTCAAAAAGGAGGAAAAAAAACTACACACAAGTGTTACAAAGAGAGCCCCCTCAAAAAAAAAAAGTGTTGGAGCATGAAGAGGAAAATGTGTGCGTACCAGAGGAAGGTGTCAAGGAAGGCTACGCTGCACCAGAGGAGGAAATGTGAAAGGCGAAGGTGTGTCAAGATGCAAAGAGAGTACGAATGACAGAGCAGCTGTGTGGAGATGTGGAGATGCTTAGAGGTGATATTTATAGAGGTAAAAGCAAGCAGCTTATTCTCAGTGTAAGTGTAAGGGTAGCCAGTAGGATGAACTAAAATAACCACCACTCAGAGCGGATGAACTAAGCTAATCGTTGCATGCCAGTGAAAACCTTTAGGGTGCGAAATGGAGAGCAAAGCAAAGGTTTCAGACTGACCTTCGAATCCCTCTAGCTTGACGGGTCTTACGCTCTCGTGAATACAGAAACATATGCTCGTTTTATTGTTAGGGGCGGACAACGATGCTCTAGACACATCACAGACGAGCTCATGTTATACTACCTACGTACGTACATCACAACAAGATTCTAATTTTCCCCTAGAAAACAAGATTGTGTTTTATAAAAATGCATCACATCACATGTACGGGTTGTGAATAACCTTATGTGATTGCATACAAGCATGTGTCATGGGCAATGCATCGGTCCGTTGCTCAATGGTTAAATCCCTCAAAAAATGTTATCTAGGGTTAATGTAGGTTTTTAAAATGTGCATAGGCTCAATTGCAGAATTTGGTCCTCAATATTACCCAAGGTTCATCTTTTCCCTACTAAAACAAAACTAACCTTAACTACGCCCTGTATACAAGGCCGCTTATTCTCGTCTCAGGTTAAACTATTTTAAGTTTGACCAAGTTTATGAAAAAAATACAACACCTACTAAACACATTATGTGAACACGTTTTTGATAGATCTAGTAATATTAATTTGTTTTAAAGATGTTATTAATAGTATTTTTTTTATAAAATTGATCAAGCCTATACAAGATTTAGTGGCTCTGTATACATGGATGGAATGAATATTTGTTTTCGCTACTTCTAGCCCTTTTAACTAGTGTCATTATATTACCGCCAAAAAAAGCTACTGTTGTTTTTTTCTTTTGCAGAAAACTTCCAATCTATTCATTTTCAATCATGACAGTACATCGAGAACAAGAAATGATAAAAATACATCCAGATCCGTAGACCACCTAGCGACGACTACAAACACTGAAACGAGCCGAAGGCGCGCCGCCGTCATTG